>NC_136495.1:153857440-154212440 GCF_053919585.1 Euprymna scolopes | reverse complement strand
AGGAACTTTTTAGTCGGTAAAGATCACGTGTTTATTTGTTTGTCTGTTCTTTATTTGTGTCTTTTTATTGTTTGTTATACAAGATCTTGTGAGCTTCGCAGTAGGTTATCAATCTCTAGCGACAAAACAATGCTATCTTTAACAATGATTGAGTGTTAAACGAAATATCAAATCTGACAGTAACCATTAGCAACGCTTCTATGTACTCGTGCAAATAGTATAATGTTTCATACAATATCAAAGTAACCGTATGTTACTATCGGCCAGTTATTTCGATGGCTGGGTTGGATGTTGAATGTAATAAATGAGTTTGGTTTTGAGATAGACAGCCGTAATATAATGAGTCAACTTGAAATGAATATTGGCTTATCATCTTTTGCAGATAGTTAGGTACAACCAGTAAAAAAATAATTGTTTATTTTACTGAAATATTTATTGAATTAAAATAACCGGGAAGTGACCGAGAAGATGTAGATGTTGTAAAACCCAAACTGTTTTTAGGACTGACAGAAATCACTTTAAATAAGTTATAGAAATTCGAGAAAACCATCGAATCTGCTAAATCTAGAATATCTGAGAAGAGGTCTAGTTCCTATGGGTATTGACGAATAATAAAAAAATTCTGAGCAGATGCATAACCTATACTCCAACCATTATCAATAGAGCAATAATAATTTCCTCAGCATCAGAGAAAGCTATACGTTTTTTTTAAAGTAATGCATCAAAGTAAACCCTTTGTGATCAGGGTTACTTAAATTCTCCCTCCCTGGGCTATAATAATACGACATCCATATATCTTGTAGAGATGTTTCTTATGTTATCAATTTTCAAGAAACGTTATACCATCAAAGCAACTGATACTGAACTTCTAGGAATGAGCTTAACTTTAGACTTGAAATGCACCGCATATCAAATACATTGCTAAGCTTGTCGAATAAATTCATTCCATAGCCATAAAAATGACATAACCCTCAATCTATATAATGATCAAATACGTCTAAAGATGAGGTACTATTGCAAATTATGTATACGTGTCACTTTCCTACCATGATAGAGTACACAAACGACTTCAGGATCTAGTGAAGAAAGCCTTTCTTGTTTCCCTTTCATCCACTTTCTCGCAATAAAAGGTGTTGCTTGCTTTTTGTTTTTTGCTGTATCGATATTTTCATGATAGGTGTTCGACTGAGCTTTAATCTACGGTTTCTACCCATGAAATTGACGCCAAACTCGTCTAACTGTAACAGTTGTCAAAATTACCATTTCTTTCTAATGTTTACGTAAAACTTCCATGAACAAAGTTTCTTTCTTACTACTACTAAACTGTGAAACGCAAGACATAGCTGACTGCAACATGGTCGTATTCAAGTCCAATGTAAACAAATTCTGTAGTCCCCTTAAATAAAATTCTGTCCAGTTAAAGCCATAGTTACCAATCATCTTAGCATTCGCCCGACAAACTCAGTTAGCATAATTATCTTGTGATTGATGGGACTTAAAAGTCGATGTCTCATTAACAAGAAAAAAACATTGTGTCAAGATAGGCAGTCACTCTGCACAATAGTCTCTCTAAAATCGCCATTTACTCAGGCCAAGCCCGTTATCATATCAAGTATAGGAAAAGAAAACACTGGTGTGATGTTAATTATAACACACTAGCGAGATACCTGGCGTTGCCCGTGTGGAGAAATGTGGTATACTAAGGCTATTGAGCAACCAACTCCCGGAAATAATGTCAAAACAAGTTTTGTTGACATCAAAATAGCAGCGAGTACGCGTGCGAGTGCAAAAAAAGGAAAAAAATTACCGCAGCAGGCAGGTAGGTTCGAACCTGTGATGCGAAAGAGGAAAACAGGTGCGAAAAAAAAGCCAGCTAGCTTTCATGGCCACAGCGATTTATGATGTCACGGGCTTTCGAAAAAAAGTTTTATAAAGGTACGTTTAGATTGATAGGCTGGCAAAAATGTCGACGCTAAAAGTGCAAAAAAAAAAAAAAACGGCCCACTTGACCAGCATAGAATTAATCTATTTGAACAATTTTTAGATATTTTCATCCGAGAGATTAATCTTTCAATTTTGTCACGGTCCAATGCGTCTATTAAAAGTTTTGGCAGACATAAAAACATACACACACACATTTCCCTTTTATATAAAAATATGTTTAAATATGATATTTTCATTCATGCGGATTTTGCACTTATTATTATATATCCAATTCACTAATGTATATTATACTGTACCCAATATATAATAGTGATTCCAAAAGTGAAAAAAAAGTATAACTTGAGTGCAACCAGCTAGAATCGAACCCAAACTATTATCGTTATTTAAGCAAATCCTTTAAACTGACATCAAATCTAAATGGGCATTCTCATGGTCATTTGACGCAAACAGCGGTAAAACGTAAGTGGTCTTAGATTGCCGATATTTACTTAGATAATTGTATGCAACCGGGTAATAACCCTTGTGTAAAAATTCACTGCAAAATTCGAAAATCAATCAGACATCAATAAATAAATATTTTCTAATCTTAGCTTTCTTTTTGGTATTTTAAATACTTTTCTGTGAGATTTTATTTGAAATTTAAAATATTGTGCATGGAATTTTATTAATTAGACATTACTAAAGCAGGTTTTCCTGGATTTTAAAATCTTCATTATACCCCTTTTTTTTACACAGAGATCACCACTTATCAAGGCCCGGAAGCCACTCAGGGATAAGGGTTATTGCAAGTACATTACGTTAGTGTGGACATTTGATGAAGTATTTACTTAAGGGTCGGTTCATTAGGAATTTGTTAACGTTGGACTTGAAGACATCCAAGTTGTAGTCCGGTGGGAAGCAGACAGACGGAACAGAGTTCCACAGGCGTGCAGTTCTAAGAAAGAAGCTTTGTTCATGGAATCCGCGTTTTGATTTAGGCACAGATAAAGAGTGGGGGAAATTTTTCACAGTGGATTCAGCTAGACGGGTGTTTTTCGTGAAAGATTGGCGAGGGGGGACCAGAGATTGGAGTTCAGACGAGCACCTGCCATGGAAATAACGATAAAACAAGGATAGGCTCGCAACGTCTCTTCTGTGGGAGAGAGGTTGCAGGGTAGAGAAAAGGGCATCACCCACTAAGCCACGAAGTCTATTTTGTACTCTGTCAAGGCAGGATAGGCTGTTTTTAGCAGCTCCTGCCCAGATATGGCAACAGTATTCCATCCTTGGACGTTATTAAGTTTAAACATAAAATAATTATGTAATATATTTGGATCCAAATTAGAATACTGTTTTGCCGTATCACATGTATCTATTATCGTTATTTAAGCAAATGCTTTAAACTGACATTATATCTAAATGGGCATTCTCATAGTCAGAGACGCAAACCGCTAGCTCATCAGTAATGAAGAAGTCGAACTGTTGGTATGAAAAATATCAGCCATCAAAAAGAGCTCAGTTTATTTTTTATAAAGAGTGTTGCATTATCGCTAATGGTAGATGGTTAATAAAATATATGACAATAGATAAACAACAGCAAAAAAAAAAAATCAGGACTATTTTTAAATGTACGTGGTTCCGTTATTGGCACATTATTCGATAAGATCTACACATAGATAATTTACGAACTACAAAATAGGATAACCGAATATATATGATAAGCTATAAAAGATAATGCAAGACAAGAAGACCTTTTCAGGTGAACAATCCGATTATATGATGGATAATAAAATAAATAACATTTTTTTTAATTAAGGAGTTATTAGGGCATACTGACAGCGGGATGTGTTTTCACGTTGGGGGACATACTGTAAGAAACCATCAGATGTCAAGACAATTGACAGAGATACAAACCAATAGCAGTGAAAAGAGGGTGAATTTCTCGCTTGTTGCCTTAGAAAAATAAATGATCAGTTTGGTTGTTTTGTTTTTCGTAATGATTTTCTACTTATTTAATGCCTAATGCAGCCATTTCAGTAAATATTTTTTCATGCTTCAATTTATTTCTATCTTAAAACATTTATTTATGACGATTTTCTTTTTCAGAGGAAAATTGTGGTGTTTTGACTTTGCAAACCATGATTCCATTTTTGGGAAAGGAAAATAAAAATAATAACATCAATGTTTAATGCATTTTAGGTCAGTAAGCAAGTATCCTGGTAGCATTATTATCCAAATATTTAAACAACGCGCTTCACTATATTGACATTAAACGTGTAAGAAAAAATATTTCGTTGATATCACCGTCTTTATTTTCAGTTATATAGCATAATCACGTTGACACACGGATTCCTGTTAGATCAGCGAAGTTAAGCAATGTGGAGCTTGGTTAGTACTAAACTGACGCGAGGGAAGCTCTGACAGATGACTAAGATATGGATGGACATTAGCGGTTAGAAGTCGATAGTGTCATACACGCATCCAGGGTCAAAATGATAGCTACGGAATATGCCGGAGTTTGTTTTCTCTATTGTAGTCTTTTGTTTCTATTAGGCTTGTGATTTATGTTGTTTTGTATTCGTTATTCTTGTGAGCCATTGCGATCCAGCTGAGCAGTCGTCAATGTGAGAAACAATAGCATAGCCACAACAAGAACCAGAAGAAAAGGCGATGGAGAGGGAGAAAAAGACCAATAACATTTGGGCTCGGTTATTTTGGTCGAGAGGGAGCACATGGCTGTCATAATTCGGCCAGAACGACACGACCGGAACACAAGGTGAAAGCGATGATAACCATGGGAATATCACTAAAACATGGCCTTCATAAATAGAAGGCCTAGCACTGAAAAAGTACGTCACATCTGAAGTCCAAGCAAACAAGAGTAGCGAATAGTCAGGCTATTGATAATGAATGGGAACTATTTGCAACAACATTAGAAAACTTAAAACTTACAATTAAAAACAGCAAAATTATATTTTAAAAAATCTATTTATACTGAAACTGAATTAATTCAATATTAATTTAGCAAAGAAGAAAACTGACAATTAACACCAAAAAGGAAAAGTTGTGTGTTTTTCCTACGATATAACCTTCCGTAAATCAATATTTTGTTATTTTATGGATTTAAAAGACTAAAATCCGTCTATTATTTACTTAATCAAGGAAGACGATTCAATTCATACTGTAACTGAACTTTATTCAATATGAATTGAAAAACACAAACAAGAATTGTGTGTGTCGAATCATGTATGTTTGAAGTACGAGACAACCACAAACTGCGAAAACTGAATTATGAATTGAGGGAATAAACAAACAATAACTATATTAAAAAACTATAATCAAAATAATTAGCGAAAGATAAATATTGATAATTTTTGAAATGAAAACAATTAAAAATCGGTGTAATAATTTAAATACAAAGTTATTAATATATTATTTTTTAATTTTTAAGTATTAGGATTCTTTGTAATTTGTGTATTTATTTATTGGTGTAAAATAACAAATATGAAGATGAGGATAACAGTCCGCAAATAAATAAATAAATGCACAAATTACTTGTGCAGAAATATCTCTTTTTAAATCCAAACTACAGAAAACATTATTTTATTATGGGAATGCTTTTGAGATGAGCAGTTTATACATTTACTTATTTATATATTTGCGAACTATTATCCTCATTTTCTAGTTCTACGGTTCCAGGTGCGTATTGTGTGAAGATGGCGGTTTCAATCCTACCCAAAGCCGCCCAGAGACTTAGTTGGCCAAAACGTGGTGAGACGACAACTATGGAAGACGGTAATTATTGATACAGTTGCGAGATTCAGCATTCCTACTCTGTCGCGGTTAATGAAAACTAGAAACGTTGTTGGTTGGTTGGTTGTTTTTGTTTTACGGCATATCAACCCTTTTCAGGTTATTTAATGCCGAATCCATAGATTGAAGAAAATTTTTTAATAGAATATATTTGTTGTTTTCAAGTCGGTTTCTATTTAACCCATAGTTGGGACCCTAACAAGTACTGCCACTCCGGATCAGAGTGGACCTGGGAGCAATTGCAATTAAAAGGTGGCGCTACACTCCCCAAAGCCCACAAGCTGGGGCCTCACCACTGGATATAGTTTAAGATCATATCCAGGACCAGAAACGCTGTGAAGAAAACAACTAGAAGATAAGGATAATAGTCCGCAAATAAATAAATGTACAGCAAAACATGATAATTTAGTTAAAAATGAGTTTCCTAACAAAACATCATCATCGCAAACATTAATCAATGAGAAACGAATTAGCTCCCTATAAAATCGCTATTTATCAGTTAAACATCATTAAAACCATTTCATCTTCAAAAATGTTTACAAAATAAACATGTTTGTCTGTTTACGGTTTTAAAATTTTAAAAAAATATGCAAAGTGTACATTTTCAAAAGTAAAGAGAGAGAAAGAGAGAGAGAGAGGGGGAGAGAGATAGAGATAGATAAATAGATAGATAGATAGATAGAAAGAAAGTTTATTTGGATTTAGACAGCGTTTTTTTCATTTAAACACACGTTATAGTATAGAACCTATCGTTCCATATAATTATTTTTTAAAATTTAATTCTAGTTTCATAAAATCATTGTTGTCTGTTAAATTGCTGTATATGTTTGTATCTGTTTGTGTATTTTTGTTTCCTTTTTGGAAGTACATTCAACTGGCTATTTTATTTTATAATTTAAAAAAAGTCATGTTTTAAAAAAAAATTTCTTTGTAAAATTTAAAATATGCAAGTGAATTGACATTTGTTCTTGTATAATTATTATAAAAATATTTAAAATCAAAGCAAAACAAAACAACGTGTTGTGCGTTGAATTTTAATAGAAAAAAATCTCAATATTTTTAAATCAATCCATTTTAGCTTTTAGAGGTTAAAACAGAATTTGCTAAAAACTTGTTTTAAATTCGTCGTTATTTGTTTAATTTTATTTTTTGTTCATTTTATTTTCGACGTGTTTTCAAAATTTTCAACTACCGTGGAATTTCTTCGGGTTCTGCTGGTTATTATTAGTTCACACATAACATTGAGTTTAAACAAGGTCAACTGTGTTTTTAACCTAAACCACTTCGACCTATTATTTTTATACAAATTCGCAGAGTGATCTCCCTTTATATTACTACTCGTTTTGTCAGTACTATGTCAGAGAGTAAAAATGTGTTTTTTCTACACTCCATTCTCTTATCTGTCTTTTATTCTTTAAAGATTCATTCTCATTTTCTTTTTCACGCACATGAATAAAACTAACAAGAAATTCCCCTTAGATGTACAACTTCTCAACAGAAATTAGTGTTTGTATAATCGTTGTTTAATGTTAGTAAGTAGAATTCCCTGTTTAAAATCTTAATAAGCCATTTCTCTCATGGTAAAATAACCCCCATTAATACGTATGTTGTATACGTCTCTTATTGTGTACCATTTCGGTATCTTTTTCCGGCGCCGTGATGCTGTAAACAGGAGGAAAAAAACGGTAAATGATTTGTAAACATTATTTTTTATTATTAAAATCTAACACCTCTCTCAACTCTATCTATCAACTCTACTGTCATATCTCGTCTCGTCTGTATATACTCTCTATGCATCTTTGTAATACAACACTTGGCTGCGGTGAAATAACCCATTCTGTTGATCTATTTTACACGATTGTGGAAAATAAGTATACTAGCTGCACCCAATCATCTTCCCGCTTAAATTTAAGATTATATGTTCGTATTAATTTATTTATTGCCGACTATTATTCTCATCTTTATTAGTTGTTGTTTCACGACGTTTCGGCCAACTATTCTTCTGGCCTGCGTCAGGTGATAACCGAGACGGATAGGAACTTCGAATCTCCTAACTGCATTCTCAGCAATCACCGCCATCCGTAGTTGTTGTCGTCTCACCACGTTTTGGTCAAGTAAGCCTCTGGTCGGCTTTGGCTAGTATTGAAACCACTATCTTCAGACAATTCTCATCTGAAACCGTAGAGATTCAATCTTTTCTCCGATTAGTATAGTCGGGGAAACAAGAAGTAGCTAGAGAATTCCAACGACAAGCAGTCTGAGAAAATAAACGATTTTATAAAATTTTGCGGAATCCGGCGACTTTTACAGTGAAGGGGTGTGATTTTGTTGCTAGACGGGTTCGTTGGGGTATTCACAGTGGGATTAAAGTGAAGTAAATACATCGTAGCACATTTTGTGGAATTACTTGTAAAACAAACATCGGGATGGAACGATACGGCGATGGCACAGGAGCTGGAGCTTAGCAAACAGTGTAGGATCTAGTAAATGAGATACTCTTGTTTATACTCTCCAAGAACAGACATATTAAGGGTTGGTGCACCAGCCCAGATGTGGTAGCAATACGACAGGCATGGGCGAATGACGGGTTCATAGATATATAGGACACTGGCAGGTGTGAGAAGTTTACTAGCCCAGTAGAAAGAGCCGACTCTTTCTGCAGCACATTTGGCAGTATATTCTATGTACTTATTCCGATTGCTTGGGAATTTCTCGCGCTAACCCGTACGCGTATATTTTAGTCAAGGTGATACGAAGATCAGAAAGAATATTGAAAAGGGGGCTCATATATAATACCCAATGATAATATCCAGACAGCTGGTGTGGACGTGCAAAAGTGACTCGTAACATTGATATAATTCTGTTTAAAAGACTAAAGGCTGAATTTACGTGCGTTTAAGTTGATTAGCGATTGTCTTCAGCTTCTTGAAGATTTCTCGAACGAGAACAAATGTCGACACGTATTCATGAAAAACGCTTCGCTTTCCCTTCACACACACACACACACACACACACACACACACACACACACACACACACACACACACACACACACACCCATACACACATACAAAATGGCCGCGCATTCAAAGGCGTGATGCGCATGCGTAAAACGAAAAATAACGAACAAAGATATTTAAGCGAATCCATTTTGGATACACGGGAGAAAATTAGAAGCATGGCTAATGTGTTAGCTGAACTTGAGCCAGCGAAGAATTAATTAAAATAGATTAGATTTGTATCTAAACATTATTAAGATAGACGAAGAAATAAGGTTTCCTCCCCCGGAAAATAATTGTCGAATATTGCATTAAGGTTTTGGAAGCTCCATTACGTTGTCCGAGTTTACTAGCGCAAGATGCCGTCCCTCAAGGGTGGAAAATAACAATATTCAACTAAGAAAGGGCTGTTTTATACAGGGGGCAGGTAGAAACCGGACAAACTTTGATACCTTAAAGGTAATTATTAGACTCCGGATATTGGAAGGCTGTCAGCGTTGATGCGACGTTACCGAATCAAACCTTTCTCCCGAGATCAGAGATGTGAGAAAAGGAGAAAGAATCTAAATGGAACTGATAAAATGGTATTTTATGATCTTCGCCTTTCCTGTCTCATTTCTTCCGTGAGATACACGAAATTGTTTCCACGTAAAAAAGTAAAAAACAATTCCTTACCAATTCTCTTTTTCGCATTGCCAACATTTCTGCTGCTGTTGTTGTTGTTGTTGTTGTTGTTGTTGAGTATCATTCCTTCATTCTTTTCGACTGAATCATATGATTATAGTTGCCATTCGTTTCCCCGATGTCTTTCTATTTAGAATTCTTTCTAAAATGACATCGAATACTTAAGGGAGGGACCACTTGATGGTTGACAACATTGTTATATGAAAGTGTTTCTGTGGAACGAACTGGTCATCTTCACCTTCCAGGTGGTGATGGTTGTGATGCTGTATAAGAGCATCACTATATATGTATCTCTCTCTCTATATATATATATCCATTTCAATAAAATGGGAAAAAGAGAAGAATTATAAAATAACAAGCCATAAAAAATTATTGAATAACAAAAACAGATTTAGAAGATTTTTTTACTAATAAATCAGCACTTATCGAGGTCAAAAGCCACCCGAACATAAATGGAAATGTGTGGATATATTCCCAATTTAATCACGAACATTATATGAAGATTTTAGAGGGTTGAAAATAATTTAATTAATAACCAAATTGTGATTACTTATGAGGATAGTTTATTAGTTATATACGGCATTATCACGTTGACACACTGGCTCTTGTCAGATCACTAAAGTTAAACAACGTTTAGCCAGATTAGTACCAGCAGGGTGATAATTTGGGAAATGTTGGTGCTGAATGTGCTCACCGCTTATCTCGGCATTGTTTCCAGTCGTCCTGAACACACACACACACACACACACACACAAACACCCACACACACAAACACACACACACACATATATATATATATATATATATATATATATATATATATATGTATATATAACTAAATTTTATTTTTCACATGTGACGAAACCTCCTAATATGATCTCCTTGAGACGAGGAAGACCTGATATTTTTATTGCAAACTTCGCTTTCGTATAAACTGTATCGTCTGAAGAGGTTTCTAGTTACTGGTAACTAGCAGACCGAAACATGCTTATGAATGTGTAGCAGCATATTTCTTTTTATGTAAAAACAAATAAAGAGTATACCCTGCTCTTCATCGGTATTGAGCACTTTTGTATTAACCTCGTTAAACTTCATTCATTACTTAACCTCTGGAAAATAATATATATATATATATATATATATATATATATATGTATATATATATATATATAAAGCTGAATGTGTGTGTGTGTGTGTGTGTGTGTTTGGTCACGAATAGGCGCCTATATGGTTGACTATTTTAAAAAACTCATTGCATATAATGATAGAAGATATATCGAGACACAGGAAATGGGTATGTTTGATCTGGCAGAACGGTAGTTTATTAAAATTGTGGGGTCTATGGTATAATAAATTATGGGGTTTATCTATTTTATTTTTACTTTCATCATATTTTGCTTTGGTTTTGATACCCAAAAATTCGAAGCTATCTCTTTACAACTCCCTTCCTTTTCATAACTTATCATACTTTTATAAATCAGAGTTCATTTTTTGTAGGCTGTTTTTGAACCCAGTCAACGACGGGTACTTTCGCTAGTATATATATGTATATATATATATATATATATATATATATATATATATATTATGGTGCATTTATTTATTATTAGGGATTCTGTAGTATTTTTTACATTTCTTTCCGTTCCCTGGGTGTTCTTAAGTGAGAAGTAACCTGCTCGTTGTTTGCATTGAAGTCGCCCAACATTTTTAGGACGTATTTTTTGTAATTATTAACTTATTATTTGAACATTATTACGTGTATAAAAGTAAGTTATCCATAGACATGCACGTTTCAAAGTTTTACTTCTCATCAGTATGGCTAGACTTAGTTAACAAGGATCGAAATAGTCACCGCTCGAAAAGTGGCCTGATGTTTTACCACAAGCACACGGGAACCTTATCAATTTTCATGCAGGATTATTATCGCTATAAATGTAAGATTGTTTATTTATTTATTTTTTATTGGCGATTCTGTACTATGTGTGGAGACTAAAATGTAAACAAAGGGCAGAAAATTTCTCACTTGAGAGCGTTCAGAGAGCGAAAAGAAAAAAATACTACAGAATCACTAATAAAAAAATAATATACATACATACATATATATATACATATATATATATATATATATATATATATATATATATATATATATATATATAGAGAGAGAGAGAGAGAGAGAGAGAGAGAGAAAATAAAAAAGGAACAAACCGTATTATGTGTTCACCAACGTTTCGTCTTTATTTCGAGACTTCCTCTGAGTGAATGAGATTAAGAAACCAAAAAATATACCAGTACAAAATATTTGAAAAAGTTTCACGTGCACAGTGTGACGCAGTTCTATTTAAGAGAAACGGAAAATTGATGTTGGAAAATCAAAAAGGAGGGGGGTTGGCGTTTATTTATGGTGTCTTTTAAATTTAATAAAAACCATCCTAAATTTGCTGATGAGGAGACCTTGCTTACCAAAAAACTATATATAATTGTTCTACATAGCTTCATGTATACCACAATAAAAAGCACGGATTTCCGAAACGATCGTACAGATAATTGATTTTGTTGTTGTTCCTTCTTATGAAACTGATTTTTAATTTAATTAAAATTTGATTTTTAAATTAAAATTTTTTTTTAAATTTTAAAATGTTAAATTATAAATCACATTACTTAATATTGAATTAGCTCTAGGACATTTAACTATCGAGCTTATTATATATCTAAATTACAACGAGCACTTTCTATTTCCTGTATTTTAATTAAACTAGTAATTTCACTGTTACATTAAAATACACTCAGCTCTTTAGACTATTGTTCTAATCTCCTTTAAATTATATATATATATATATATATATATATATATATATATTGGGAAAATAAAAGAATTTAAAACTGTAAATTAAAATTTAAAATTAAATTCATTTTTTCGACAGAATACTCCAAAAACAATTTTCAAAGTTCTTATTCCGCGGAGTTTCAAAGAATGACACTTTATCAATTCTTCTCATCAGAAAACAGTAAGAAATTAATTGTAGCATGTACCAATTATTTCATGTATATATTTTTTTAAAACTGTTTTTATTACAATTATTATAAATATCATAAAATTGTTTTATCTCATGCAAATTCTAGCTTTAAGTCGCTTCATTATTTACTTTTAGTTTTAATCTTTCGGTAGCTCAGACGGTAACAATGCTGGAGAGATAAATAACGACTAAGGCCAGGTCGCTGATTTTTCTGGTTTCGATTCTAGCGGATAGTAGCCAGGTCAAATGTTTTATAACTCTTGAAATCATTACTATATATTGGGTAATAATCAATACAGAATTGGCTGTATAAAAATAAATAAGAAATTTGCACCGTGTAAAGAAAGAATAGAAACAGGAGACACAAAACAGAAGAAACATTGAAGCTAAAATGTTTGTTTAAAACAATTCCCAAGACACTTGAAAAGTCGTTAAATAGACATATGCTATTTTCATCCCTAAAATACAATTATAAACACTAGAAACTGGAGAAAATTTCCGTTCCAAATTCTGTGCAGATATGTGATTTCGCCAGAAAGATTTCCGAGTTCTACAAGATAGAACAAGATCGGGGGTTACACCGGCCGAAACATTGAGAGAATAACACTAAAAAAGTTGGTGTTGGTTGTTTTTTTTTACGGCATATCAACTCTTTTCAAGTTATTTAATGCTGAATCCAGTTATTTTGAAGAACAATTTTTTTAATAGAATATATATTTTTTCGAGTCGGTTTCGATTTAACCCGTAGTTGGGACCCTAACAGGTACTACCACTCCGGGTCAGAGTGGACCTGGGAGCAATGGTAATTAAAGGATAGCTCCACACTCCCCAAAGCCCGCAAGCTGGGGCCTCATCATCGAATATAGTTTAAGGTCATATTCAGGACCAACACTTAAAAGGAAGACAATGGTCCGTATATTCAAATAAGCATGATGACAATACACTTTGCAAGATAATAATTTGTTATCGGTGAAAAGACATCAAGTTGGAATGTTTTTTTTTATTGTGCAGTTCGCGTTCACATAAACGTCCATATGAAAGCTTGCCTTGCTCAATTCAAACGTCTTTTTAATGTGAAGATTTTATTATTTCTTCTGGCTTAGGCAATTGTAAGTGGCAGAACGAAGGATAGTTTTATATTCATTGTTAAGATGTCAAATTTAACAAGTGTAAGAATTTACTAGGCGCACTGGAATAAGACTTCTTGTATTAATCCGACGTGACTGGAATTTTTTTTTTTCAAAAAATAAGTAAATAGATAAATAAAAATATAACATATTGTAAATATCTATATATTATACTAGCAGGGGCGGCGGACGTTGCCCGGTCGGAAAATATACTTAAATATGATATTTTAATTCATGCAGATTCGTATATATTATTATAAAGTCAATTCACTATCGATTATTTCATATTATATTGTACCCTCTATAAAGCCGTGATATTGAAACTAAAATAAATATAACGAATATGAAGGATATAGTGAGTTTTATCAATATGACTTTATAAATGATTAGTTTCAATATTATTTTTTTTACGATCCAAGCTATAGAATGGCTTATTATTTTTTATTTTTTAGTTTGCAGCACACAACATAAAAAGTATAAACACATTTTTACTCTTATCACTACGTAATACAAACTTGAAAGAATTTACGTGACTGAAATAGGAATTTATTCATAAAAAGTAACCTTCGATCATTTTAAACTGCTAAAGCAAACAATTTGACGCAAAATAGTTAAATCTATTTTTTTTATAATAAACATTGATGAACATATTATTCACGGAACAAAAATATGATATTCCAGAAATCACGTAAATTAAACAAGTAAGTTATATTTTAATCTAATAAAAAAATTATAATGAAGCGAGAAAGTAGTGCCCTAATTTACCATGATTACTAAAAAAAAGTTTAAAAAACTCAATTCGAACTACCGAGATAAAAATCATCCCTATAATGGCTATGATTTACCATTAAAATAGTTGAAAATCGTAACAAAGTTAGTTCTATATTTATAAAACTACTTAATCAATTTACGTAACTTTTTAAATATGACATTTTCGTTCGATGACGAATATGTATGTCATTAAGATTTTTGTACTTTTTACATAAATAAAGTGTTTTCTTGTATAATTATTAAATTAATCTATATACATATAAAGTTGAGGGTTTACTCGCTCTGACATTGATATTAAAAACCCACTATATTAAAATGAACTTTTTAATACACTCAAGTGACTTCATGAAGATTAACTAATTTGCATATACCTGAGAAAAAGCGAGCGTAATTTTATTAGTACGAGCATATTTATAATTATTTATATCATTTATATGTTTTGTGTTGTTGTTTACGTTGTATGTGTGTGTATATATATATATATATATATATATATATATATATATATATATGTATATATGTATATATATATATGTGTGTGTGTGCGTGTGTGTGTGTAGAGAGAGAGAGAGAGAGAGAGAGAGAGAGAGAGAGAGAGAGAGAGCGTTTCTATTGTTCCATTAGCTTATCGTTGATTCTGGTGTAAAACTCGGTAAATCTGTAGGTTAACTGGCTCGTGAGAATTTTCGTACTATATAGAATTGAAAACCGGTCGACTGTAAATATTAACGTTAAGGTGAAGTAATTCCGAATCGGACAACATCCAAATAAACGTAGCTAAAAATTTTATGTAAAGGAAACTAACTTCCAGCAACAGAAAGACGGACATTACGCCCCAATTTCCGGTAAGTTCGCGTCGGCATCCCCCGTCAAGTTAAGTAAGACTACCAGACTATTAATTCAAAACAAACAACACATCATTCTTAACATTGACAAGTGGGCATTTCTTGTTAACATAGCGTGTTCAAAGTTTGAAAAATACTTGATCTTATGAATTTCGTGCTTCTATTGTAATATGGCGTCTTCTGACAGCTGGTTGTATAATTACTTCGGCATCTTGCAGCTGCTTACGTAATATGCTGGAAGATGCCGACGCGAAGTTACTGGAGATAGGTTCGTAAACTGGATAATTGTCTCTCCTCTCCCTATCGACACGGGACGAATGTAATCTATACTATTAATAAAATTCTAATTGTTTATTTATGTGCGTGTGTATATATAACAGTTAAACTTTCGAACGGATGCACTGAATTGAAAAATTCTTTTTCTCCCCTGAAAGGTGTGAGTCCCTAGATTGTCCTTATCTCTATACGGTTCGTAACGAAGAACGCCGAGTCACGCATATAGCCAGAAATAATGGTTTTTTAGTCCGTTTCGTGCACTTGTCGAAAAAGTTACCTGCCCATGTAAACGAAATTTAGCACTGTCTGTAGACAGTCGCGGTAACATCTTTAGGCATGCCGACAGGAGTTATGGCGCAATTGATAACGCGTCTAACTACGGATCAGAATATTCCAGATTCGAATCCTGGCAAGTTCGTAATACTTTTAATCATCATTTTATCCAACGTTTACTCCTTCTCCTTACCCTTAGGGTATTTTTGTTTTTTCAATGATTTGTTTTGTGCGTATGGAGATTTTCCATACTCCGAGTTCACAGGGTTAAGCGTTGATGGTAAGACAATGTTGATTGTACTTGATGTTGAGTGTACTCGATTTTGTGTTTCACTCAGCGTGTGTGTGGGTATACTCGTCAGGTAGATTTTCAAAATCTTTTTCTTTGGTCCAGTTGCTCTTATAATTTCTGGAATGACTAAAGTTTTTGAGTTTTTGAGATGAGGATTGGTTGTACGTATTATTATGCATTGAACTACTGTTCTCATCTTGAGTGTAGCGCAAGGACTCGTGGCGCAGTGGTAAGAGTACTTGGAAAAATCAATTGTAAAAGTGATATTCTTCTGAAGGTTGAAGGTTCAATCTCCAGTGTGAGTGATCAAAAGAAAATACATTGTCGCATTACTTAGGGCCTCTATCCAGTCATGGCTGACGGAACAAGAGAACACTACCGCTGTGAAGTAAATAAAGGGCTCCGCTCGAAATTCCGTCCAAAATTCCCGAGTTCGACAAAAACATTCCCAAGTTTGATAAGATACACCTAAAGAAGCTCGGAAATTACATCAATCGAAGCGTTGTAAAAATTACACTCAAGATAAGAATAGTAATGCAATGATCGAAATCTTCCTAAGATTCCAGTTTCTTTTCATATCATATATAAGACCTTGGTATCTCAGTAGATTTCCGATTTTAGATCTGTTCTACCCAGTGTAATTGGGGACGCTAAATTCTACGAAGGGTTTTGTCCCATATCACTCTGTCATTTTGTAGGAATGCAGCTGTAGGAATTTCATAGTCATAGTGGATGGTGTATGAATATTTCGAACTGTTCTTTCTGGTATTAGGCGGCCAGGACTTGCTGTTACAAAATTATCAGTTAAACTAGTGCGCATATGATATTCAACATTTTTCATATGATCAGGTGGAGACATTTACACACTGCATCATCACGTATAGTAGCCGTTTCTCAGCAGAACCTTACAACTGGGTGTCAGGAAGCTCACATTCTCTACTTCTGTGCGGAAAACCTAAACTTATTATCAGTGCTGGCAACTAATCTGCTTAAAAATATTGATCGTCAAGTCACGATCTTGGGCAGCCATTATCATTCTTTTCTCTGTCAGAGTAGAGCGATCAGGTTAACTCGTGTTTTCTTACATTTCATCAATAGGAATTGAATTCGCAATCTGCTGGAAACAATTATAAATTTATATCTATTCTTAAACTGTATGTAGCGTACCATACGGAATCGCATGGAATGTGAAATTTTGTATTTGCTAATGAGTCATCACGTATCAAAGCCAAATCCACTCGAAGATAAAAATGGATGAGACGAGTGGATGATGAAGAACATGATAAAATGTAAAATGATGAACAGAATGAATAAAGTTCTTTTCGCTTATGTAGACGATTTAATATGATTCATCTTTTTAAAACGATGTAAACTTATGTAGACGATTTAATATGATTCATCTTTTTAAATCGTTGTAAACTTATGTAGACGATTTAATATAAGTCATCTTTTTAAAACGATGTAAACTTATGTAGACGATTTAATATGATTCATCTTTTTAAATTGTTGTAAACTTATGTAGACGATTTAATATAAGTCATCTTTTTAAATCGTTGTAAACTTATGTAGACGATTTAATATAAGTCATCTTTTTAAATCGTTGTAAACTTATGTAGACGATTTAATATGATTCATCTTTTGAAATCGTTGTAAACTTATGTAGACGATTTAATATAAGTCATCTTTTTAAAACGATGTAAACTTATGTAGACGATTTAATATGATTCATCTTTTTAAATTGTTGTAAACTTATGTAGACGATTTAATATAAGTCATCTTTTTAAATCGTTGTAAACTTATGTAGACGATTTAATATAAGTCATCTTTTTAAATCGTTGTAAACTTATGTAGACGATTTAATATGATTCATCTTTTTAAATCGTTGTAAACTTATGTAGACGATTTAATATAAGTCATCTTTTTAAAACGATGTAAACTTATGTAGACGATTTAATATGATTCATCTTTTTAAATTGTTGTAAACTTATGTAGACGATTTAATATAAGTCATCTTTTTAAATCGTTGTAAACTTATGTAGACGATTTAATATAAGTCATCTTTTTAAATCGTTGTAAACTTATGTAGACGATTTAATATGAATAATCTTTTTAAATCGTTGTAAACTTATGTAGACGATTTAATATGATTCATCTTTTTAAATCGTTGTAAACTTATGTAGACGATTTAATATAAGTCATCTTTTTAAAACGATGTAAACTTATGTAGACGATTTAATATGATTCATCTTTTTAAATTGTTGTAAACTTATGTAGACGATTTAATATAAGTCATCTTTTTAAATCGTTGTAAACTTATGTAGACGATTTAATATAAGTCATCTTTTTAAATCGTTGTAAACTTATGTAGACGATTTAATATGATTCATCTTTTTAAATCGTTGTAAACTTATGTAGACGATTTAATATGATTCATCTTTTTAAATCGTTGTAAACTTATGTAGACGATTTAATATAAGTCATCTTTTTAAAACGATGTAAACTTATGTAGACGATTTAATATGATTCATCTTTTTAAATTGTTGTAAACTTATGTAGACGATTTAATATAAGTCATCTTTTTAAATCGTTGTAAACTTATGTAGACGATTTAATATAAGTCATCTTTTTAAATCGTTGTAAACTTATGTAGACGATTTAATATAAGTCATCTTTTTAAATCGTTGTAAACTTATGTAGACGATTTAATATAAGTCATCTTTTTAAATCGTTGTAAACTTATGTAGACGATTTAATATAAGTCATCTTTTTAAATCGTTGTAAACTTATGTAGACGATTTAATATAAGTCATCTTTTTAAATCGTTGTAAACTTATGTAGACGATTTAATATAAGTCATCTTTTTAAATCGTTGTAAACTTATGTAGACGATTTAATATAAGTCATCTTTTTAAATCGTTGTAAACTTATGTAGACGATTTAATATAAGTCATCTTTTTAAATCGTTGTAAACTTATGTAGACGATTTAATATAAGTCATCTTTTTAAATCGTTGTAAACTTATGTAGACGATTTAATATAAGTCATCTTTTTAAATCGTTGTAAACTTATGTAGACGATTTAATATAAGTCATCTTTTTAAATCGTTGTAAACTTATGTAGACGATTTAATATAAGTCATCTTTTTAAATCGTTGTAAACTTATGTAGACGATTTAAAATAAGTCATCTTTTTAAATCGTTGTAAACTTATGTAGACGATTTAATATAAGTCTTATTTTTTAATCGTTGTAAACTTATGTAGACGATTTAATATAAGTCATCTTTTTAAATCGTTGTAAACTTATGTAGACGATTTAATATAAGTCATCTTTTTAAATCGTTGTAAACTTATGTAGACGATTTAATATAAGTCATCTTTTTAAATCGTTGTAAACTTATGTAGACGATTTAATATAAGTCATCTTTTTAAATCGTTGTAAACTTATGTAGACGATTTAATATAAGTCATCTTTTTAAATCGTTGTAAACTTATGTAGACGATTTAATATAAGTCTTATTTTTTAATCGTTGTAAACTTATGTAGACGATTTAATATAAGTCATCTTTTTAAATCGTTGTAAACTTATGTAGACGATTTAATATAAGTCATCTTTTTAAATCGTTGTAAACTTATGTAGACGATTTAATATAAGTCATCTTTTTAAATCGTTGTAAACTTATGTAGACGATTTAATATAAGTCATCTTTTTAAATCGTTGTAAACTTATGTAGACGATTTAATATAAGTCATCTTTTTAAATCGTTGTAAACTTATGTAGACGATTTAATATAAGTCATCTTTTTAAATCGTTGTAAACTTATGTAGACGATTTAATATAAGTCATCTTTTTAAATCGTTGTAAACTTATGTAGACGATTTAATATAAGTCATCTTTTTAAATCGTTGTAAACTTATGTAGACGATTTAATATAAGTCTTATTTTTTAATCGTTGTAAACTTATGTAGACGATTTAATATAAGTCATCTTTTTAAAACGATGTAAACTTATGTAGACGATTTAATATGATTCATCTTTTTAAATTGTTGTAAACTTATGTAGACGATTTAATATAAGTCATCTTTTTAAATCGTTGTAAACTTATGTAGACGATTTAATATAAGTCATCTTTTTAAATCGTTGTAAACTTATGTAGACGATTTAATATGATTCATCTTTTTAAATCGTTGTAAACTTATGTAGACGATTTAATATTATTCATCTTTTTAAAACGATGTAAACTTATGTAGACGATTTAATATTATTCATCTTTTTAAAACGATGTAAACTTATGTAGATTATTTAATATAAGTCATCTTTTTAAAACGATGTAAACTTATGTAGACGATTTAATATAAGTCATCTTTTTAAAACGATGTAAACTTATGTAGATTATTCAATATAAGTCATCATTTTTAAAACGATGTAAACATATGTAGATTATTTAATATAAGTCATCTTTTTAAAACGATGTAAACTTATGTAGACGATTTAATATAAGTCATCTTTTTAAGTCGTTGTAAACTTATGTAGACGATTTAATATAAGTCATCTTTTTAGAACGATGTAAACTTATGTAGACGATTTAATATTATTCATCTTTTTAAAACGATGTAAACTTATGTAGATTATTTAATATAAGTCATCTTTTTAAAACGATGTAAACTTATGTAGACGATTTAATATAAGTCATCTTTTTAAAACGATGTAAACTTATGTAGACGATTTAATATTATTCATCTTTTTAAAACGATGTAAACTTATGTAGATTATTTAATATAAGTCATCTTTTTAAAACGATGTAAACTTATGTAGACGATTTAATATAAGTCATCTTTTTAAAACGATGTAAACTTATGTAGACGATTTAATATTATTCATCTTTTTAAAACGATGTAAACTTATGTAGACGATTTAATAAAAGTCATCTTTTTAAAACGATGTAAACTTATGTAGACGATTTAATATAAGTCATCTTTTTAAAACAATGTAAACTTATGTAGACGATTTAATATTATTCATCTTTTTAAAACGATGTAAACTTATGTAGACGATTTAATATAAGTCATCTTTTTAAAACGATGTAAACTTATGTAGACGATTTAATATTATTCATCTTTTTAAATCGGTGTAAACTTATGTAGACGATTTAATATTATTCATCTTTTTAAAACGATGTAAACTTATGTAGACGATTTAATATAAGTCATCTTTTTAAAACGATGTAAACTTATGTAGACGATTTAATATTATTCATCTTTTTAAAACGATGTAAACTTATGTAGACGATTTAATATAAGTCATCTTTTTAAAACGATGTAAACTTATGTAGACGATTTAATATTATTCATCTTTTTAAATCGGTGTAAACTTATGTAGATTATTTAATATAAGTCATCTTTTTAAAACGATGTAAACTTATGTAGACGATTTAATATAAGTCATCTTTTTAAAACAATGTAAACTTATGTAGACGATTTAATATTATTCATCTTTTTAAAACGATGTAAACTTATGTAGACGATTTAATATAAGTCATCTTTTTAAAACGATGTAAACGTATGTAGACGATTTAATATTATTCATCTTTTTAAATCGGTGTAGACTTATGTAGACGATTTAATATTATTCATCTTTTTAAAACGATGTAAACTTATGTAGACGATTTTATATAAGTCATCTTTTTAAATCAATGTAAACTTATGTAGATTATTTAATATAAGTCATCTTTTTTAAATCGTTGTAAACTTATGTAGACGATTTAATATTATTCATCTTTTTAAAACGATGTAAACTTTTGTAGATTATTTAATATAAGTCATCTTTTTAAAACGATGTAAACTTATGTAGACGATTTAATATTATTCATCTTTTTAAATCGGTGTAAACTTTTGTAGATTATTTAATATAAGTCATCTTTTTAAAACGATGTAAACGTATGTAGACGATTTAATATAAGTCATCTTTTTAAAACAATGTAAACTTATGTAGACGATTTAATATTATTCATCTTTTTAAAACGATGTAAACTTATGTAGACGATTTAATATAAGTCATCTTTTTAAAACGATGTAAACTTATGTAGACGATTTAATATTATTCATCTTTATAATCGGTGTAAACTTATGTAGACGATTTAATATTATTCATCTTTTTAAAACGATGTAAACTTATGAAGACGATTTAATATTATTCATCTTTTTAAATCGGTGTAAACTTATGTAGACGATTTAATATAAGTCATCTTTTTAAAACGATGTAAACTTATGTAGACGATTTAATATAAGTCATCTTTTTAAAACGATGTAAACTTATGTAGACGATTTAATATAAGTCATCTTTTTAAAACGATGTAAACGTATGTAGACGATTTAATATAAGTCATCTTTTTAAAACAATGTAAACTTATGTAGACGATTTAATATTATTCATCTTTTTAAAACGATGTAAACTTATGTAGACGATTTAATATAAGTCATCTTTTTAAAACGATGTAAACTTATGTAGACGATTTAATATTATTCATCTTTATAATCGGTGTAAACTTATGTAGACGATTTAATATTATTCATCTTTTTAAAACGATGTAAACTTATGTAGACGATTTAATATTATTCATCTTTTTAAATCGGTGTAAACTTATGTAGACGATTTAATAAAAGTCATCTTTTTAAAACGATGTAAACTTATGTAGACGATTTAATATAAGTCATCTTTTTAAAACGATGTAAACTTATGTAGACGATTTAATATAAGTCATCTTTTTAAAACGATGTAAACTTATGTAGACGATTTAATATTATTCATCTTTTAAAATCGCTGTAAACTTATGTAGACGATTTAATATAAGTCATCTTTTTATGTCGTTGTAAACTTATGTAGATTATTTAATATAAGTCATCTTTTTAAAACGATGTAAACTTATGTAGACGATTTAATATAAGTCATCTTTTTAAAACGATGTAAACTTATGTAGACGATTTAATATTATTCATCTTTTTAAAACGATGTAAACTTATGTAGACGATTTAATATTATTCATCTTTTTAAAACGATGTAAACTTATGTAGATTATTTAATATAAGTCATCTTTTTAAAACGATGTAAACTTATGTAGACGATTTAATATAAGTCATCTTTTTAAAACGATGTACACTTATGTAGACGATTTAATATTATTCATCTTTTTAAAACGATGTAAACTTATGTAGATTATTTAATATAAGTCATCTTTTTAAAACGATGTAAACTTATGTAGACGATTTAATATAAGTCATCTTTTTAAAACAATGTAAACTTATGTAGACGATTTAATATTATTCATCTTTTTAAAACGATGTAAACTTATGTAGACGATTTAATATAAGTCATCTTTTTAAAACGATGTAAACTTATGTAGACGATTTAATATTATTCATCTTTTTAAAACGATGTAAACTTATGTAGACGATTTAATATTATTCATCTTTTTAAATCGGTGTAAACCTATGTAGACGATTTAATATTATTCATCTTTTTAAAACGATGTAAACTTATGTAGACGATTTAATATAAGTCATCTTTTTAAAACGATGTAAACTTATGTAGACGATTTAATATTATTCATCTTTTTAAATCGGTGTAAACTTATGTAGATTATTTAATATAAGTCATCTTTTTAAATCGTTGTAAACTTATGTTGATATTTAATATAAGTCATCTTTTTAAATCGTTGTAAACTTATATTGATATTTAATATAAGTCATCTTTTTAAATCGTTATAAACTTATGTAGACGATTTAATATAAGTCATCTTTTTAAAACAATGTAAACTTATGTAGACGATTTAATATTATTCATCTTTTTAAAACAATGTAAACTTATGTAGACGATTTAATATTATTCATCTTTTTAAAACGATGTAAACTTATGTAGACGATTTAATATAAGTCATCTTTTTAAAACGATGTAAACTTATGTAGACGATTTAATATTATTCATCTTTTTAAATCGGTGTAAACTTATGTAGACGATTTAATATTATTCATCTTTTTAAAACGATGTAAACTTATGTAGACGATTTAATATAAGTCATCTTTTTAAAACGATGTAAACTTATGTAGACGATTTAATATAAGTCATCTTTTTAAAACGATGTAAACTTATGTAGACGATTTAGTATAAGTCATCTTTTTAAAACGATGTAAACTTATGTAGACGATTTAATATTATTCATCTTTTTAAAACGATGTAAACTTATGTAGATTATTTAATATAAGTCATCTTTTTAAAACGATGTAAACTTATGTAGACGATTTAATATAAGTCATCTTTTTAAAACGATGTAAACTTATGTAGACGATTTTATATAAGTCATCTTTTTAAAACGATGTAAACTTATGTAGACGATTTAATATTATTCATCTTTTTAAAACGATGTAAACTTATGTAGATTATTTAATATAAGTCATCTTTTTAAAACGATGTAAACTTATGTAGACGATTTAATATAAGTCATCTTTTTAAATCGTTGTAAACTTATGTAGACGATTTAATATAAGTCATCTTTTTAAAACGATGTAAACTTATGTAGACGATTTAATATTATTCATCTTTTTAAATCGATATAAACTTATGTAGACGATTTAATATAAGTCATCTTTTTAAAACGATGTAAACTTATGTAGACGATTTAATATAAGTCATCTTTTTAAAACGATGTAAACTTATGTAGACGATTTAATATAAGTAATCTTTTTAAAACGATGTAAACTTATGTAGACGATTTAATATAAGTCATCTTTTTAAAACGATGTAAACTTATGTAGACGATTTAATATAAGTCATCTTTTTAAAACGATGTAAACTTATGTAGACGATTTAATATTATTCATCTTTTTAAAACGATGTAAACTTATGTAGATTATTTAATATAAGTCATCTTTTTACAACGATGTAAACTTATGTAGACGATTTAATATAAGTCATCTTTTTAAATCGTTGTAAACTTATGTAGACGATTTAATATAAGTCATCTTTTTAAAACGATGTAAACTTATGTAGACGATTTAATATTATTCATCTTTTTAAAACAATGTAAACTTATGTAGACGATTTAATATAAGTCATCTTTTTAAAACGATGTAAACTTATGTAGACGATTTAATATTATTCATCTTTTTAAAACGATGTAAACTTATGTAGACGATTTAATATAAGTCATCTTTTTAAAACGATGTAAACTTATGTAGACGATTTAATATAAGTCATCTTTTTAAATCGTTGTAAACTTATGTAGACGATTTAATATAAGTCATCTTTTTAAAACGATGTAAACTTATGTAGACGATTTAATATTATTCATCTTTTTAAATCGTTGTAAACTTATGTAGACGATTTAATATTATTCATCTTTTTAAATCGTTGTAAACTTATGTAGACGATTTAATATTATTCATCTTTTTAAATCGGTGTAAACTTATGTAGATTATTTAATATAAGTCATCTTTTTAAAACGATGTAAACTTATGTAGACGATTTAATATAAGTCATCTTTTTAAATCGTTGTAAACTTATGTAGACGATTTAATATAAGTCATCTTTTTAAAACGATGTAAACTTATGTAGACGATTTAATATTATTCATCTTTTTAAATCGATATAAACTTATGTAGACGATTTAATATAAGTCATCTTTTTAAAACGATGTAAACTTATGTAGACGATTTAATATAAGTCATCTTTTTAAAACGATGTAAACTTATGTAGACGATTTAATATAAGTAATCTTTTTAAAACGATGTAAACTTATGTAGACGATTTAATATAAGTCATCTTTTTAAAACGATGTAAACTTATGTAGACGATTTAATATAAGTCATCTTTTTAAAACGATGTAAACTTATGTAGACGATTTAATATTATTCATCTTTTTAAAACGATGTAAACTTATGTAGATTATTTAATATAAGTCATCTTTTTACAACGATGTAAACTTATGTAGACGATTTAATATAAGTCATCTTTTTAAATCGTTGTAAACTTATGTAGACGATTTAATATAAGTCATCTTTTTAAAACGATGTAAACTTATGTAGACGATTTAATATTATTCATCTTTTTAAAACAATGTAAACTTATGTAGACGATTTAATATAAGTCATCTTTTTAAAACGATGTAAACTTATGTAGACGATTTAATATTATTCATCTTTTTAAAACGATGTAAACTTATGTAGACGATTTAATATAAGTCATCTTTTTAAAACGATGTAAACTTATGTAGACGATTTAATATAAGTCATCTTTTTAAATCGTTGTAAACTTATGTAGACGATTTAATATAAGTCATCTTTTTAAAACGATGTAAACTTATGTAGACGATTTAATATTATTCATCTTTTTAAATCGTTGTAAACTTATGTAGACGATTTAATATTATTCATCTTTTTAAATCGTTGTAAACTTATGTAGACGATTTAATATTATTCATCTTTTTAAATCGGTGTAAACTTATGTAGATTATTTAATATAAGTCATCTTTTTAAAACGATGTAAACTTATGTAGACGATTTAATATAAGTCATCTTTTTAAAACGATGTAAACTTATGTAGACGATTTAATATTATTCATCTTTTTAAAACGATGTAAACTTATGTAGATTATTTAATATAAGTCATCTTTTTAAAACGATGTAAACTTATGTAGACGATTTAATATAAGTCATCTTTTTAAAACGATGTAAACTTATGTAGACGATTTAATATTATTCATCTTTTTAAAACGATGTAAACTTATGTAGATTATTTAATATAAGTCATCTTTTTAAAACGATGTAAACTTATGTAGACGATTTAATATAAGTCATCTTTTTAAAACGATGTAAACTTATGTAGACGATTTAATATTATTCATCTTTTTAAAACGATGTAAACTTATGTAGATTATTTAATATAAGTCATCTTTTTAAAACGATGTAAACTTATGTAGACGATTTAATATAAGTCATCTTTTTAAAACGATGTAAACTTATGTAGACGATTTAATATAAGTCATCTTTTTAAAACGATGTAAACTTATGTAGACGATTTAATATTATTCATCTTTTTAAATCGTTGTAAACTTATGTAGACGATTTAATATAAGTCATCTTTTTAAAACGATGTAAACGTATGTAGATTATTTAATATAAGTCATCTTTTTAAAACGATGTAAACTTATGTAGATTATTTAATATTATTCATCTTTTTAAAACGCTGTAAACTTATGTAGACGATTTAATATAAGTCATCTTTTTAAATCGTTGTAAACTTATGTAGACGATTTAATATAAGTCATCTTTTTAAAACGATGTAAACTTATGTAGACGATTTAATATTATTCATCTTTTTAAATCGTTGTAAACTTATGTAGACGATTTAATATTATTCATCTTTTTAAATCGGTGTAAACTTTTGTAGATTATTTAATATAAGTCATCTTTTTAAAACGATGTAAACGTATGTAGACGATTTAATATAAGTCATCTTTTTAAAACAATGTAAACTTATGTAGACGATTTAATATTATTCATCTTTTTAAAACGATGTAAACTTATGTAGACGATTTAATATAAGTCATCTTTTTAAAACGATGTAAACTTATGTAGACGATTTAATATTATTCATCTTTATAATCGGTGTAAACTTATGTAGACGATTTAATATTATTCATCTTTTTAAAACGATGTAAACTTATGTAGACGATTTAATATTATTCATCTTTTTAAATCGGTGTAAACTTATGTAGACGATTTAATATAAGTCATCTTTTTAAAACGATGTAAACTTATGTAGACGATTTAATATAAGTCATCTTTTTAAAACGATGTAAACTTATGTAGACGATTTAATATAAGTCATCTTTTTAAAACGATGTAAACTTATGTAGACGATTTAATATTATTCATCTTTTAAAATCGCTGTAAACTTATGTAGACGATTTAATATAAGTCATCTTTTTAAGTCGTTGTAAACTTATGTAGATTATTTAATATAAGTCATCTTTTTAAAACGATGTAAACTTATGTAGACGATTTAATATAAGTCATCTTTTTAAAACGATGTAAACTTATGTAGACGATTTAATATTATTCATCTTTTTAAAACGATGTAAACTTATGTAGACGATTTAATATTATTCATCTTTTTAAAACGATGTAAACTTATGTAGATTATTTAATATAAGTCATCTTTTTAAAACGATGTAAACTTATGTAGACGATTTAATATAAGTCATCTTTTTAAAACGATGTAAACTTATGTAGACGATTTAATATTATTCATCTTTTTAAAACGATGTAAACTTATGTAGATTATTTAATATAAGTCATCTTTTTAAAACGATGTAAACTTATGTAGACGATTTAATATAAGTCATCTTTTTAAAACAATGTAAACTTATGTAGACGATTTAATATTATTCATCTTTTTAAAACGATGTAAACTTATGTAGATTATTTAATATAAGTCATCTTTTTAAAACGATGTAAACTTATGTAGACGATTTAATATTATTCATCTTTTTAAAACGATGTAAACTTATGTAGACGATTTAATATTATTCATCTTTTTAAATCGGTGTAAACTTATGTAGACGATTTAATATTATTCATCTTTTTAAAACGATGTAAACTTATGTAGACGATTTAATATAAGTCATCTTTTTAAAACGATGTAAACTTATGTAGACGATTTAATATTATTCATCTTTTTAAATCGGTGTAAACTTATGTAGATTATTTAATATAAGTCATCTTTTTAAATCGTTGTAAACTTATGTTGATATTTAATATAAGTCATCTTTTTAAATCGTTGTAAACTTATGTTGATATTTAATATAAGTCATATTTTTAAATCGTTATAAACTTATGTAGACGATTTAATATAAGTCATCTTTTTAAAACAATGTAAACTTATGTAGACGATTTAATATTATTCATCTTTTTAAAACAATGTAAACTTATGTAGACGATTTAATATTATTCATCTTTTTAAAACGATGTAAACTTATGTAGACGATTTAATATAAGTCATCTTTTTAAAACGATGTAAACTTATGTAGACGATTTAATATTATTCATCTTTTTAAATCGGTGTAAACTTATGTAGACGATTTAATATTATTCATCTTTTTAAAACGATGTAAACTTATGTAGACGATTTAATATAAGTCATCTTTTTAAAACGATGTAAACTTATGTAGACGATTTAATATAAGTCATCTTTTTAAAACGATGTAAACTTATGTAGACGATTTAATATTATTCATCTTTTTAAAACGATGTAAACTTATGTAGATTATTTAATATAAGTCATCTTTTTAAAACGATGTAAACTTATGTAGACGATTTAATATAAGTCATCTTTTTAAAACGATGTAAACTTATGTAGACGATTTAATATAAGTCATCTTTTTAAAACGATGTAAACTTATGTAGACGATTTAATATTATTCATCTTTTTAAAACGATGTAAACTTATGTAGATTATTTAATATAAGTCATCTTTTTAAAACGATGTAAACTTATGTAGACGATTTAATATAAGTCATCTTTTTAAATCGTTGTAAACTTATGTAGACGATTTAATATAAGTCATCTTTTTAAAACGATGTAAACTTATGTAGACGATTTAATATTATTCATCTTTTTAAATCGATATAAACTTATGTAGACGATTTAATATAAGTCATCTTTTTAAAACGATGTAAACTTATGTAGACGATTTAATATAAGTCATCTTTTTAAAACGATGTAAACTTATGTAGACGATTTAATATAAGTAATCTTTTTAAAACGATGTAAACTTATGTAGACGATTTAATATAAGTCATCTTTTTAAAACGATGTAAACTTATGTAGACGATTTAATATAAGTCATCTTTTTAAAACGATGTAAACTTATGTAGACGATTTAATATTATTCATCTTTTTAAAACGATGTAAACTTATGTAGATTATTTAATATAAGTCATCTTTTTACAACGATGTAAACTTATGTAGACGATTTAATATAAGTCATCTTTTTAAATCGTTGTAAACTTATGTAGACGATTTAATATTATTCATCTTTTTAAAACGATGTAAACTTATGTAGACGATTTAATATTATTCATCTTTTTAAAACAATGTAAACTTATGTAGACGATTTAATATAAGTCATCTTTTTAAAACGATGTAAACTTATGTAGACGATTTAATATTATTCATCTTTTTAAAACGATGTAAACTTATGTAGACGATTTAATATAAGTCATCTTTTTAAAACGATGTAAACTTATGTAGACGATTTAATATATGTCATCTTTTTAAATCGTTGTAAACTTATGTAGACGATTTAATATAAGTCATCTTTTTAAAACGATGTAAACTTATGTAGACGATTTAATATTATTCATCTTTTTAAATCGTTGTAAACTTATGTAGACGATTTAATATTATTCATCTTTTTAAATCGTTGTAAACTTATGTAGACGATTTAATATTATTCATCTTTTTAAATCGGTGTAAACTTATGTAGATTATTTAATATAAGTCATCTTTTTAAAACGATGTAAACTTATGTAGACGATTTAATATAAGTCATCTTTTTAAAACGATGTAAACTTATGTAGACGATTTAATATTATTCATCTTTTTAAAACGATGTAAACTTATGTAGATTATTTAATATAAGTCATCTTTTTAAAACGATGTAAACTTATGTAGACGATTTAATATAAGTCATCTTTTTAAAACGATGTAAACTTATGTAGACGATTTAATATTATTCATCTTTTTAAAACGATGTAAACTTATGTAGATTATTTAATATAAGTCATCTTTTTAAAACGATGTAAACTTATGTAGACGATTTAATATAAGTCATCTTTTTAAAACGATGTAAACTTATGTAGACGATTTAATATAAGTCATCTTTTTAAAACGATGTAAACTTATGTAGACGATTTAATATTATTCATCTTTTTAAAACGATGTAAACTTATGTAGATTATTTAATATAAGTCATCTTTTTAAAACGATGTAAACTTATGTAGACGATTTAATATAAGTCATCTTTTTAAATCGTTGTAAACTTATGTAGACGATTTAATATAAGTCATCTTTTTAAAACGATGTAAACTTATGTAGACGATTTAATATTATTCATCTTTTTAAATCGATATAAACTTATGTAGACGATTTAATATAAGTCATCTTTTTAAAACGATGTAAACTTATGTAGACGATTTAATATAAGTCATCTTTTTAAAACGATGTAAACTTATGTAGACGATTTAATATAAGTAATCTTTTTAAAACGATGTAAACTTATGTAGACGATTTAATATAAGTCATCTTTTTAAAACGATGTAAACTTATGTAGACGATTTAATATAAGTCATCTTTTTAAAACGATGTAAACTTATGTAGACGATTTAATATTATTCATCTTTTTAAAACGATGTAAACTTATGTAGATTATTTAATATAAGTCATCTTTTTACAACGATGTAAACTTATGTAGACGATTTAATATAAGTCATCTTTTTAAATCGTTGTAAACTTATGTAGACGATTTAATATTATTCATCTTTTTAAAACGATGTAAACTTATGTAGACGATTTAATATTATTCATCTTTTTAAAACAATGTAAACTTATGTAGACGATTTAATATAAGTCATCTTTTTAAAACGATGTAAACTTATGTAGACGATTTAATATTATTCATCTTTTTAAAACGATGTAAACTTATGTAGACGATTTAATATAAGTCATCTTTTTAAAACGATGTAAACTTATGTAGACGATTTAATATATGTCATCTTTTTAAATCGTTGTAAACTTATGTAGACGATTTAATATAAGTCATCTTTTTAAAACGATGTAAACTTATGTAGACGATTTAATATTATTCATCTTTTTAAATCGTTGTAAACTTATGTAGACGATTTAATATTATTCATCTTTTTAAATCGTTGTAAACTTATGTAGACGATTTAATATTATTCATCTTTTTAAATCGGTGTAAACTTATGTAGATTATTTAATATAAGTCATCTTTTTAAAACGATGTAAACTTATGTAGACGATTTAATATAAGTCATCTTTTTAAAACGATGTAAACTTATGTAGACGATTTAATATTATTCATCTTTTTAAAACGATGTAAACTTATGTAGATTATTTAATATAAGTCATCTTTTTAAAACGATGTAAACTTATGTAGACGATTTAATATAAGTCATCTTTTTAAAACGATGTAAACTTATGTAGACGATTTAATATTATTCATCTTTTTAAAACGATGTAAACTTATGTAGATTATTTAATATAAGTCATCTTTTTAAAACGATGTAAACTTATGTAGACGATTTAATATAAGTCATCTTTTTAAAATGATGTAAACTTATGTAGACGATTTAATATTATTCATCTTTTTAAAACGATGTAAACTTATGTAGATTATTTAATATAAGTCATCTTTTTAAAACGATGTAAACTTATGTAGACGATTTAATATAAGTCATCTTTTTAAAACGATGTAAACTTATGTAGACGATTTAATATTATTCATCTTTTTAAAACGATGTAAACTTATGTAGATTATTTAATATAAGTCATCTTTTTAAAACGATGTAAACTTATGTAGACGATTTAATATAAGTCATCTTTTTAAAACGATGTAAACTTATGTAGACGATTTAATATTATTCATCTTTTTAAAACGATGTAAACTTATGTAGATTATTTAATATAAGTCATCTTTTTAAAACGATGTAAACTTATGTAGACGATTTAATATAAGTCATCTTTTTAAAACGATGTAAACTTATGTAGACGATTTAATATAAGTCATCTTTTTAAAACGATGTAAACTTATGTAGACGATTTAATATTATTCATCTTTTTAAATCGTTGTAAACTTATGTAGACGATTTAATATAAGTCATCTTTTTAAAACGATGTAAACGTATGTAGATTATTTAATATAAGTCATCTTTTTAAAACGATGTAAACTTATGTAGATTATTTAATATTATTCATCTTTTTAAAACGCTGTAAACTTATGTAGACGATTTAATATAAGTCATCTTTTTAAATCGTTGTAAACTTATGTAGACGATTTAATATAAGTCATCTTTTTAAAACGATGTAAACTTATGTAGACGATTTAATATTATTCATCTTTTTAAATCGTTGTAAACTTATGTAGACGATTTAATATTATTCATCTTTTTAAATCGGTGTAAACTTTTGTAGATTATTTAATATAAGTCATCTTTTTAAAACGATGTAAACGTATGTAGACGATTTAATATAAGTCATCTTTTTAAAACAATGTAAACTTATGTAGACGATTTAATATTATTCATCTTTTTAAAACGATGTAAACTTATGTAGACGATTTAATATAAGTCATCTTTTTAAAACGATGTAAACTTATGTAGACGATTTAATATTATTCATCTTTATAATCGGTGTAAACTTATGTAGACGATTTAATATTATTCATCTTTTTAAAACGATGTAAACTTATGAAGACGATTTAATATTATTCATCTTTTTAAATCGGTGTAAACTTATGTAGACGATTTAATATAAGTCATCTTTTTAAAACGATGTAAACTTATGTAGACGATTTAATATAAGTCATCTTTTTAAAACGATGTAAACTTATGTAGACGATTTAATATAAGTCATCTTTTTAAAACGATGTAAACGTATGTAGACGATTTAATATAAGTCATCTTTTTAAAACAATGTAAACTTATGTAGACGATTTAATATTATTCATCTTTTTAAAACGATGTAAACTTATGTAGACGATTTAATATAAGTCATCTTTTTAAAACGATGTAAACTTATGTAGACGATTTAATATTATTCATCTTTATAATCGGTGTAAACTTATGTAGACGATTTAATATTATTCATCTTTTTAAAACGATGTAAACTTATGTAGACGATTTAATATTATTCATCTTTTTAAATCGGTGTAAACTTATGTAGACGATTTAATATAAGTCATCTTTTTAAAACGATGTAAACTTATGTAGACGATTTAATATAAGTCATCTTTTTAAAACGATGTAAACTTATGTAGACGATTTAATATAAGTCATCTTTTTAAAACGATGTAAACTTATGTAGACGATTTAATATTATTCATCTTTTAAAATCGCTGTAAACTTATGTAGACGATTTAATATAAGTCATCTTTTTAAGTCGTTGTAAATTTATGTAGATTATTTAATATAAGTCATCTTTTTAAAACGATGTAAACTTATGTAGACGATTTAATACAAGTCATCTTTTTAAAACGATGTAAACTTATGTAGACGATTTAATATTATTCATCTTTTTAAAACGATGTAAACTTATGTAGACGATTTAATATTATTCATCTTTTTAAAACGATGTAAACTTATGTAGATTATTTAATATAAGTCATCTTTTTAAAACGATGTAAACTTATGTAGACGATTTAATATAAGTCATCTTTTTAAAACGGTGTAAACTTATGTAGACGATTTAATATTATTCATCTTTTTAAAACGATGTAAACTTATGTAGATTATTTAATATAAGTCATCTTTTTAAAACGATGTAAACTTATGTAGACGATTTAATATAAGTCATCTTTTTAAAACAATGTAAACTTATGTAGACGATTTAATATTATTCATCTTTTTAAAACGATGTAAACTTATGTAGATTATTTAATATAAGTCATCTTTTTAAAACGATGTAAACTTATGTAGACGATTTAATATTATTCATCTTTTTAAAACGATGTAAACTTATGTAGACGATTTAATATTATTCATCTTTTTAAATCGGTGTAAACTTATGTAGACGATTTAATATTATTCATCTTTTTAAAACGATGTAAACTTATGTAGACGATTTAATATAAGTCATCTTTTTAAAACGATGTAAACTTATGTAGACGATTTAATATAAGTCATCTTTTTAAAACGATGTAAACGTATGTAGACGATTTAATATAAGTCATCTTTTTAAAACAATGTAAACTTATGTAGACGATTTAATATTATTCATCTTTTTAAAACGATGTAAACTTATGTAGACGATTTAATATAAGTCATCTTTTTAAAACGATGTAAACTTATGTAGACGATTTAATATTATTCATCTTTATAATCGGTGTAAACTTATGTAGACGATTTAATATTATTCATCTTTTTAAAACGATGTAAACTTATGTAGACGATTTAATATTATTCATCTTTTTAAATCGGTGTAAACTTATGTAGACGATTTAATATAAGTCATCTTTTTAAAACGATGTAAACTTATGTAGACGATTTAATATAAGTCATCTTTTTAAAACGATGTAAACTTATGTAGACGATTTAATATAAGTCATCTTTTTAAAACGATGTAAACTTATGTAGACGATTTAATATTATTCATCTTTTAAAATCGCTGTAAACTTATGTAGACGATTTAATATAAGTCATCTTTTTAAGTCGTTGTAAACTTATGTAGATTATTTAATATAAGTCATCTTTTTAAAACGATGTAAACTTATGTAGACGATTTAATACAAGTCATCTTTTTAAAACGATGTAAACTTATGTAGACGATTTAATATTATTCATCTTTTTAAAACGATGTAAACTTATGTAGACGATTTAATATTATTCATCTTTTTAAAACGATGTAAACTTATGTAGATTATTTAATATAAGTCATCTTTTTAAAACGATGTAAACTTATGTAGACGATTTAATATAAGTCATCTTTTTAAAACGATGTAAACTTATGTAGACGATTTAATATTATTCATCTTTTTAAATCGTTGTAAACTTATGTAGACGATTTAATATTATTCATCTTTTTAAATCGTTGTAAACTTATGTAGACGATTTAATATTATTCATCTTTTTAAATCGGTGTAAACTTATGTAGATTATTTAATATAAGTCATCTTTTTAAAACGATGTAAACTTATGTAGACGATTTAATATAAGTCATCTTTTTAAAACGATGTAAACTTATGTAGACGATTTAATATTATTCATCTTTTTAAAACGATGTAAACTTATGTAGATTATTTAATATAAGTCATCTTTTTAAAACGATGTAAACTTATGTAGACGATTTAATATAAGTCATCTTTTTAAAACGATGTAAACTTATGTAGACGATTTAATATAAGTCATCTTTTTAAAACGATGTAAACTTATGTAGATTATTTAATATAAGTCATCTTTTTAAAACGATGTAAACTTATGTAGACGATTTAATATAAGTCATCTTTTTAAAACGATGTAAACTTATGTAGACGATTTAATATTATTCATCTTTTTAAAACGATGTAAACTTATGTAGATTATTTAATATAAGTCATCTTTTTAAAACGATGTAAACTTATGTAGACGATTTAATATAAGTCATCTTTTTAAAACGATGTAAACTTATGTAGACGATTTAATATAAGTCATCTTTTTAAAACGATGTAAACTTATGTAGACGATTTAATATTATTCATCTTTTTAAAACGATGTAAACTTATGTAGACGATTTAATATTATTCATCTTTTTAAATCGGTGTAAACTTATGTAGATTATTTAATATAAGTCATCTTTTTAAATCGTTGTAAACTTATGTAGACGATTTAATATAAGTCATCTTTTTAAAACGATGTAAACTTATGTAGACGATTTAATATTATTCATCTTTTTAAATCGGTGTAAACTTATGTAGATTATTTAATATAAGTCATCTTTTTAAAACGATGTAAACTTATGTAGACGATTTAATATTATTCATCTTTTTAAAACGATGTAAACTTATGTAGACGATTTAATATAAGTCATCTTTTTAAAACGATGTAAACTTATGTAGACGATTTAATATAAGTCATCTTTTTAAAACGATGTAAACTTATGTAGACGATTTAATATAAGTCATCTTTTTAAAACGATGTAAACTTATGTAGATTATTTAATATAAGTCATCTTTTTAAAACGATGTAAACTTATGTAGACGATTTAATATAAGTCATCTTTTTAAAACGATGTAAACTTATGTAGACGATTTAATATTATTCATCTTTTTAAATCGTTGTAAACTTATGTAGACGATTTAATATAAGTCATCTTTTTAAAACGATGTAAACTTATGTAGATTATTTAATATAAGTCATCTTTTTAAAACTCTGTAAACTTATGTAGACGATTTAATATAAGTCATCTTTTTAAATCGTTGTAAACTTATGTAGACGATTTAATATAAGTCATCTTTTTAAAACGATGTAAACTTATGTAGACGATTTAATATTATTCATCTTTTTAAATCGTTGTAAACTTATGTAGACGATTTAATATAAGTCATCTTTTTAAAACGATGTAAACTTATGTAGACGATTTAATATAAGTCATCTTTTTAAAACGATGTAAACTTATGTAGACGATTTAATATAAGTCATCTTTTTAAAACAATGTAAACTTATGTAGACGATTTAATATTATTCATCTTTTTAAAACGATGTAAACTTATGTAGACGATTTAATATAAGTCATCTTTTTAAAACGATGTAAACTTATGTAGACGATTTAATATTATTCATCTTTATAATCGGTGTAAACTTATGTAGACGATTTAATATTATTCATCTTTTTAAAACGATGTAAACTTATGTAGACGATTTAATATTATTCATCTTTTTAAATCGGTGTAAACTTATGTAGACGATTTAATATAAGTCATCTTTTTAAAACGATGTAAACTTATGTAGACGATTTAATATAAGTCATCTTTTTAAAACGATGTAAACTTATGTAGACGATTTAATATAAGTCATCTTTTTAAAACGATGTAAACTTATGTAGACGATTTAATATTATTCATCTTTTAAAATCGCTGTAAACTTATGTAGACGATTTAATATAAGTCATCTTTTTAAGTCGTTGTAAACTTATGTAGATTATTTAATATAAGTCATCTTTTTAAAACGATGTAAACTTATGTAGACGATTTAATACAAGTCATCTTTTTAAAACGATGTAAACTTATGTAGACGATTTAATATTATTCATCTTTTTAAAACGATGTAAACTTATGTAGACGATTTAATATTATTCATCTTTTTAAAACGATGTAAACTTATGTAGATTATTTAATATAAGTCATCTTTTTAAAACGATGTAAACTTATGTAGACGATTTAATATAAGTCATCTTTTTAAAACGGTGTAAACTTATGTAGACGATTTAATATTATTCATCTTTTTAAAACGATGTAAACTTATGTAGATTATTTAATATAAGTCATCTTTTTAAAACGATGTAAACTTATGTAGACGATTTAATATAAGTCATCTTTTTAAAACAATGTAAACTTATGTAGACGATTTAATATTATTCATCTTTTTAAAACGATGTAAACTTATGTAGATTATTTAATATAAGTCATCTTTTTAAAACGATGTAAACTTATGTAGACGATTTAATATTATTCATCTTTTTAAAACGATGTAAACTTATGTAGACGATTTAATATTATTCATCTTTTTAAATCGGTGTAAACTTATGTAGACGATTTAATATTATTCATCTTTTTAAAACGATGTAAACTTATGTAGACGATTTAATATAAGTCATCTTTTTAAAACGATGTAAACTTATGTAGACGATTTAATATAAGTCATCTTTTTAAAACGATGTAAACGTATGTAGACGATTTAATATAAGTCATCTTTTTAAAACAATGTAAACTTATGTAGACGATTTAATATTATTCATCTTTTTAAAACGATGTAAACTTATGTAGACGATTTAATATAAGTCATCTTTTTAAAACGATGTAAACTTATGTAGACGATTTAATATTATTCATCTTTATAATCGGTGTAAACTTATGTAGACGATTTAATATTATTCATCTTTTTAAAACGATGTAAACTTATGTAGACGATTTAATATTATTCATCTTTTTAAATCGGTGTAAACTTATGTAGACGATTTAATATAAGTCATCTTTTTAAAACGATGTAAACTTATGTAGACGATTTAATATAAGTCATCTTTTTAAAACGATGTAAACTTATGTAGACGATTTAATATAAGTCATCTTTTTAAAACGATGTAAACTTATGTAGACGATTTAATATTATTCATCTTTTAAAATCGCTGTAAACTTATGTAGACGATTTAATATAAGTCATCTTTTTAAGTCGTTGTAAACTTATGTAGATTATTTAATATAAGTCATCTTTTTAAAACGATGTAAACTTATGTAGACGATTTAATACAAGTCATCTTTTTAAAACGATGTAAACTTATGTAGACGATTTAATATTATTCATCTTTTTAAAACGATGTAAACTTATGTAGACGATTTAATATTATTCATCTTTTTAAAACGATGTAAACTTATGTAGATTATTTAATATAAGTCATCTTTTTAAAACGATGTAAACTTATGTAGACGATTTAATATAAGTCATCTTTTTAAAACGATGTAAACTTATGTAGACGATTTAATATTATTCATCTTTTTAAATCGTTGTAAACTTATGTAGACGATTTAATATTATTCATCTTTTTAAATCGGTGTAAACTTATGTAGATTATTTAATATAAGTCATCTTTTTAAAACGATGTAAACTTATGTAGACGATTTAATATAAGTCATCTTTTTAAAACGATGTAAACTTATGTAGACGATTTAATATTATTCATCTTTTTAAAACGATGTAAACTTATGTAGATTATTTAATATAAGTCATCTTTTTAAAACGATGTAAACTTATGTAGACGATTTAATATAAGTCATCTTTTTAAAACGATGTAAACTTATGTAGACGATTTAATATAAGTCATCTTTTTAAAACGATGTAAACTTATGTAGATTATTTAATATAAGTCATCTTTTTAAAACGATGTAAACTTATGTAGACGATTTAATATAAGTCATCTTTTTAAAACGATGTAAACTTATGTAGACGATTTAATATTATTCATCTTTTTAAAACGATGTAAACTTATGTAGATTATTTAATATAAGTCATCTTTTTAAAACGATGTAAACTTATGTAGACGATTTAATATAAGTCATCTTTTTAAAACGATGTAAACTTATGTAGACGATTTAATATAAGTCATCTTTTTAAAACGATGTAAACTTATGTAGACGATTTAATATTATTCATCTTTTTAAAACGATGTAAACTTATGTAGACGATTTAATATTATTCATCTTTTTAAATCGGTGTAAACTTATGTAGATTATTTAATATAAGTCATCTTTTTAAATCGTTGTAAACTTATGTAGACGATTTAATATAAGTCATCTTTTTAAAACGATGTAAACTTATGTAGACGATTTAATATTATTCATCTTTTTAAATCGGTGTAAACTTATGTAGATTATTTAATATAAGTCATCTTTTTAAAACGATGTAAACTTATGTAGACGATTTAATATTATTCATCTTTTTAAAACGATGTAAACTTATGTAGACGATTTAATATAAGTCATCTTTTTAAAACGATGTAAACTTATGTAGACGATTTAATATAAGTCATCTTTTTAAAACGATGTAAACTTATGTAGACGATTTAATATAAGTCATCTTTTTAAAACGATGTAAACTTATGTAGATTATTTAATATAAGTCATCTTTTTAAAACGATGTAAACTTATGTAGACGATTTAATATAAGTCATCTTTTTAAAACGATGTAAACTTATGTAGACGATTTAATATTATTCATCTTTTTAAATCGTTGTAAACTTATGTAGACGATTTAATATAAGTCATCTTTTTAAAACGATGTAAACTTATGTAGATTATTTAATATAAGTCATCTTTTTAAAACTCTGTAAACTTATGTAGACGATTTAATATAAGTCATCTTTTTAAATCGTTGTAAACTTATGTAGACGATTTAATATAAGTCATCTTTTTAAAACGATGTAAACTTATGTAGACGATTTAATATTATTCATCTTTTTAAATCGTTGTAAACTTATGTAGACGATTTAATATAAGTCATCTTTTTAAAACGATGTAAACTTATGTAGATTATTTAATATAAGTCATCTTTTTAAAACGATGTAAACTTATGTAGATTATTTAATATAAGTCATCTTTTTAAAACGCTGTAAACTTATGTAGACGATTTAATATAAGTCATCTTTTTAAATCGTTGTAAACTTATGTAGACGATTTAATATAATTCATCTTTAAATCGTTGTAAACTTGTGTAGACGGTTTAATATAAGTCTTCTTTTTAAATCGTTGTAAACCTATGTAGACGATTTAATATAAGTCATCTTTTTAAATCGTTGTAAACTTATGTAGATGATTTAGTATAAGTCCTCTTTTTAAATCGGTGTAAACCTATGTAGAAGATTGGATATAAGTCTTTTTTTTAAATCGTTGCATTTAAATTAAAAGAAAAAAAAACGATGTTTGTTATCGAGTAACCCTTCTCAAATGGAATTCATATAAACGTGTATTTATAATACTTCAGGAAGATGCACGCTCTTGTATTGGACAGTTCCAAATCACCCGTGGTCAAGATGTAGCACCTGTTAGCTTCCCTCTGATATTCTCAAGGGTTAAAAATCGGATGAATTGACCCTGTACGGCAATCTTGAAGTTATTATGTCACAAACAAAACAACTACCACCATTTTACCACGAATCAACACAGAAGTAATAAAAATGTTCATATCAGTGCGCAATTTTGTCCAACCGGACTTAACGTAACATAATTTATGTAATTCACGTATATACTAGATTAAGTAATGCTAGGTTTAAAGGCGTCTGCGCAGATGGCAAATTGTACTTCTTTTATTTATTTTTTTATTACATTTTCACCCCAAACAAGGCAAATTGCCACTTTGGTGTAGGGGGCTACCATCAGTGGCAACAACTACTGGGGTACTATGTAGGGATTTGGGCAGCAAGATGTCGGTTCACGTTACACTTGAACTTCTGCTCGTCAGTACTGTTGGGGAAGCAGGGACCTGGAATGGAATTCCAGAGTCTAGCGGTTCTGGGGAAGAAACTATTGGAGTAAAAAGATCTTTTACATCTAGGGATCTCTACAGTGTGGGGGTGGGATTTAGCAGCCTGTCGGGTTTGTCGAGGGTGCTCACGTCGTGGGGGCACAAGTGATTGCAGTTCGTCAGAGCATTCACCACGGAAATACTTGTAGAAAAGGCAGAGGGATGCAACATTTCGTCGATGAGACAGAGGCTGAAGCTTTGATGCCAGTTCAGGGCCTATCAGGTTTGCGACTCTCTTTTGAACCTTGTCAAGGAGCGAAAGACTAGTAGCAGATGCACCAGCCCAAATGTGACAGCAATACTCCATACATGGGCGAATGGTGACCTTATTGAGGTACAGGATACTTTCGGGTGTTAATAGTTTTCTAGCACGGTAGAGAGAGCCCACCTTTCTTGCAGCGGCCCTGGCAATGCCTTCAATGTAATTGTTCCAGCTCATGTTTCCTGTGAACGTTAGGGCAAGGAGTTTGAAAGACGTACTCTCAGATAAAGAGTCGTTGGCCATTGCTATTGGTGGTAGAGAGGGTTTCTTGTAATTATTGAATGAAACTAGTTTAGTCTTGGCAGCGTTGAACGCGACCAACCACTTTTGTCCCCCATTCCACCACAGATTGGAGGTCTTCCTCTAGTGTTTCTGTCATTTTTTTTTAGAAATGTGTTCATTCGTCTTCCTGTCGTGCCTGCCATAGAGTGTAGTGTCATCAGCATATATACCCATCTCAGAGGCAATTTTGTCGGGGAGGTCATTTATGAATATCAGGAACAATAGAGATCCAAGGATAGAACCCTGGGGCACCCCCGCATTTATATCATATTGTTTAGATGTACGACCGTCGAAGACAACCTGGATTTTTCTCTTATCTAAGAAGGATTTAATTATGTTAAGTATTCTACCAGTGATAGCGTATGATCTAATTTTTCTGAGGAGACCCTCATGCCATACCCTGTCAAAAGCCTTAGATATATCTAGAGCTACCGCTCTGCCCTCTCCCGCTTTGTCCAGTGAATGGTATTTACGTTCAGAGATTACAGTTACGATGTCTGCTGTGGAAGGGCTTGTCTAAATCCATATTGTTTGTCAGTCAGAAGTTTAGCATCTGTAAGATGATGGACTAGAGCATGGTTAATTAAGGTCTCAAATATTTTGGCAAAAAGTGGGAGAAGGCTAATGGGGCGATAATTTTATGGGTCAGTCCTTTCGCTAGAATTCTTGAATACTGGTACAACAGAAGCAGTTTTCCAACAGCCCGGAAAGCAAGATTCATTAAGGCATTTGTTGTAGAGTTTCGAGAGAACTGGAGCTACTTCGGCTGAGCACTTTTTTAATAGCACAGCTGGGATGAGATCGGGTCCACATGCTTTTGAAGTATCAAGGTTTTTTATGATAGCATGCACCTGAGCAGGGGTGGTTTCAGATCGTCTAGCGTGGCGTCTGTCCGCATAGGAAAGTCAGGTAGGGGGTGGTTGGAAGGGTCCAGTGTGGAGTTTGAGGCAAACCGACTGGCAAGCATGTTAGACTTGTCGGTTGCTGAGGAGACAACCTCGTGATTGTTGGTTAGTGGGGGAATTGTTGATTGCCCATTATTTACTACACTGTTGTAGATTTTCCAGAAGTCTCGAGTTCCTAGTTTTTGTGCTTCGATGCGCTTTTTAGTGGTTTCCGTAAATTCTGTCTTAGCTATCGCTATTTCTTTCTTAACGTTATTTCTAGCTTCTATATACTTCAGTCTGTTTGAATTGGACTTATGTCGGTTAAACCTACGGTATGCACGCTGCTTTTGAGCAATGGCAGTTGCACAAGTCGAAGTAAACTATTGGGGAGAGTGGGGCTTACTATCACATTTCCGCATGGGAACATGCGCTTCGATTGCAGTTTTGAACAAGTCAGTGATCTTGTTTTCACACTGTTCAGCAGGGAGAGAAAAATATTTCTCCGTGGGGCATCTCTGATTAGTTCCCTGATGGCTTCCAAGTCAGTCTTTTTATAATATCTCGTTGTTTTGAGCAATGGCTCTTCAGTTTTGGCTCTCGAGTTTAGGGCGATTTCAACCATTATCACTGCATGATCAGCGTTCCCGAGTGGGCTGTGGGCCTTCGTTATGCAGTCATCGGGAACTGTGGTCAAAAACAGATCTAGAAGTGATGCGTGTTGTTCTTCCTGGTCAGGGAAACGGGTTGGAAACGTAACAATTTGTGATAGGGAGTGAGATATAGTGAAGCTATGAGTTGTGCTGCCCGCTGCATCTGTGTAAGTAGAGAATCCAAGCCAGTTTTTGTGGTGGACATTAAAGTCACCAAATACATGTATTTGTGCGCTAGTGTCAAGGGACAGTGCCGTGTCTATGCTGTCAGAGACTTTGTTTATTATGGTGCAGTCCTGAGTCAGGGGAGAGCGGTAGAGAAAATAATAGTAGCTAATATTGTGTTGCATGTTTAGTCTAAAGCACATAAAGGCTTGATCATCTCTTTCTAGGTTTGTTTCTCTAGTCAGGGGGAGGGTATTACGAATGTAAACTCCAAGTCCGTGCATGTGTCTGTCAGAGTCCTTACGGCAGAGTGGGAGATATCCAGGCATGTTAAAGTGGTTAGAGGGGATGGAGCAGTGTAGGTTAGTCTCACTTAGTGCTAAGATATCCGCGGTATTTGTTAGGAGAAATGCTTCAACATCAGCTAAATTAGTTCTAAGCCCACGGATATTTGTGAATACGAGCCTCAAGGGAGGAGGCAAGTTGAATTTGTTTGTCGCTAAGCCTGGTTTAAGCTTATTTTTATATTGTACTGTCGTCATATTTTTTAAAAGAGTTTCGGTTTAGGTAAGGAGGAGCTAGTTAAACTAATATGCATATGAATTCAATAGAGAGAATTGATTAAAAAGATGACGAAATAATAAAAACGTTTATCTCATGTTCGACACGACCGCTTCTGTCAAGTATAGCTTCTCATTAATAAAGAAATAAACATGGAAATGAGCTGTGTCATCAGCCAGACTTTATTTTCTCTCGGAGAAGGGGTTGATTTGTTGCTGGTCGGCTGAGGCGCATTTACTGAGGAAAGTCGACAAGAATGCCCAAGCAAATTTTAAGCTAAAGTGCGTTTAGCTTAGTGTGTTCTTATTACTAAACCTGATCTTGTGTTTACCGTTATGGCAAGGTATAAATAATATGAACAGTTCAATGTTCGTGTTTACATATTTTACGAAGAAATAATCGCAGCAATTTAATTAGAATTATTTTGATTATCTGGACTACTATTCTCATTTTTGTAGTTCTATTCACAACGTCTTGGCCGATGAACCACTCGACCTTCTTCGAATTAAAAGGATACACTGTAAATATTCGTAAGGTAGTAGGTCGAAAGGTTATGAATATATTAGCCGTCCTGAGATCAGAAGTCCGTATAATTCAAACGATACCGATCATCGATTCCCACGCAAAACAATCACAAACATAACAATCATATTTTATTTACGAAAACAATAAACTGAAATAAACGACACTCATTAAGAAGGTCGAAAAACAAATTATCTGATCCATAGCTTCTGCTGAATGAAGATGTAAATGGATGGTAACTACTAATAATATAAGCTTTCTTTCCTTTAAAAATTAAAAGAACCTTTCTAAGCTACCGATTTTCGTGACTAATAACACTCTCTGTGAAAGTTCATCGTTCAAACTCCTTGGCTTAACATTCACATACAACACGAATTAGAAAAAAAACATAGAATGCATTGCAAGAATTACTGTCAAAAAAGGTGGGTCCCATCTACCGCGCCAGTAAAATATGCTCACCAGACAGTACACCATATCTCTACAAAACCACCGTTCGCCCATGCATGGAGTATTATTGTCACATCTGGAATGGTGCATCAACCACTAATGGGCAGAATCGAACAATATTCTCCAATCTAATAAGTTCCACACTCTCAGAGCTCTGACCCCATCGCTGCAATAACACACCCCTGCGTCTGTTTTGCAAGTAATTTAATACCTCCTGCTCCGACAAACTCGCCGCACTAGTGAACCCTCGAGTTATATATCTCAATTAATTCAACAAATAGCAAAGTGTCACACTATCCTTGTAGAGGTCCTGATTCTACGCTAATAGTGTTTCTCTCGAAATTCTACACTTTGAAATTCTATCCCTGTTGTCTGTTTCCTTGACTGCACTAACCTGCATTAATTTAAATGTAATGTAAATAGACATCTAGCTGCTACGATTTTTGCATAGTCAGCATGATCCCAAATAGTCGCCACTAAAATCGAAGTGTCAATATGCCCGTTGGCGCGAATAAACGTAGTAAAAATAAAATGAATAATAACATAACTGTTTAGCAAACAGCAGAATCGACGAAGCCACATTGAAAAAGAAAACTATATATATATATATATATATATATATATATATATATATATATATATATATATATATATATATACTAGCAGAAGTACCCGTCGTTGACTGGGTTCAAAAACAGCCTACAAAAAATGGACTGTGATTGATGAAAGTATGATAGGTTACGAAAAGGAGGGGGTTGTAAAGAGATAGGTTTTGATACTCAAACATTTTACCCTAAGCAAAATATGATGAAAGTAAAAATAATTTTCGCGAAAATATATTTTTTATATCAACTTTTTTTTCCATTCGTAGCCAAGAGTGACCAACAAAATGATGTTTCCTTACAAAGAGAAAATGTTATATGTATAATAATATAAATATACAAGAAGTAAATGTTACCATAGTAAATAAAATTTACTTTTATGGTAGAAAAGTTCATTGGTTTGTATTTTTAAGTAGTTTGTAAAAAAAAAAATTAATTCACGAATTTTAATTTTTTTTTAATTCACGAACCGGTTGAAAAAAGATCAAAATGGCAGAAACTTTGAAATGGAGAGCCCCGTTTTCAATTTAAAGGGGGGGGGGGGGCACCTCTGTGTTAACAATTTAAGAGAGTTCCGTCAACGTAAAGAATATTTATAAACATATTTTAATGTTTTCCGTTATTTTGTGCTTGAGGAATATTCGATTATGTCATGTGTAGTTTATATAAAAATTAATTTAAGTAGTTAGCGCCTCAAATTTCGTTTTAATTTCGGTTCGCTTAAATTATTTCAAGTAAAGAGCATTAAAAACTATTTCAAAACAGCTTTATATTATAGATATAGATATATGTATATATATGTATATGACTTTACAAAGGATGCGACAGAGGTAAAGTGTTCCCGCTTGTTTTCTTTTACTCATAAAGGAAATGTTTCTTTTCCTTAATGTTTCATTGTTAAAGTGTTTTTATTTAATAAGTCTGAAGAAAGGCTGTTTTTGTGAAAATTTTCCAACGACATATTGTTTGAATTTTTCGAAATGATCTTGAAACAATTGTAACTAACAATGAAATACACTTTTTGTTGCTATCAACCCATTTCTTGAAGTCTTGGTTTTTGTTAAAACACTATATGAACGCTCAATTATTAAATATGATAATTTTGTAGCTTACATTTTAGTAATTTCTTCTTTTTGGCTTAAATTGATTGGTATATGAACAATTATTGAATTATATTAACCCAGTATAATTCGGAATACTACAAATGTGTATGTATGTGTGTTTATATATATATATATATATATATATATATATATATATATATATACGAGAAAACGCATAAGATGTAAACAAAGAAGATTACAAACACAAAAAGCACATTTATGGCACATTTAAATACACGCGTTGATAAAGAGATAAATGTAAATATATATGCAAAAAACAATGTAAATAGCGACAAAATGATAAGCATTTCATCGTCTATTTTTCTATGATAACTATTCCGGTATGTGACGTCATAGACGTTATCGTGATTTTGCTATCTTTCATCTCACCATTAATTTCTCTTACTTATATATATATATATATATATATATATATATATATATATATATATATATATCGTCATATTTATAATGATATTATTATTATTATTATTATTATTATTATTATTATTATTATTATTATTATTATTATCACGCATCTTCCACTTCTGAAATTTGAGTGTTAGAATCCGCCTCGAGCGTGATAGAGCGCATGTGTTGCACGTGCTTTTTTCTGCTGATAATCCATCACTATTATTCAATTCATTGACGTCAGCGTCACGTGATCCGTAACTTCGCTTGTAATGAACTCACTTTTCGTCCTTTGTGTCCTTTTTCCATTTTACTTCTCTTCCTTCCCTCCCTGCAGACTCATCTCTCGCCTCAATCATCGGTTTTTCCGTATAAAGTTTATTCCTCTCGATTGAACGAACATTTGCCCACGAATGCAAAAGTGCTTCTAACTCTTTGTATAATTCCTCCCTTATCACGCGTCGCAGACAATCGACAGACGATGACGGCCGACAGAACTGTTAGAGAAAGTAGAACGGTTATTTAAAAACGTGCCCTGCAGAGGATATAATTCTACAAAATGAGACGATACCAAAGATTTATGTTCAGGTGAACGCGCCAGCAATTTTAAAGTGAATTCCACAAACAAAACTAGTTTCAACTACTTTTGTGATCTCAGAAGATTTAAATCAAGATATAATGATACTAAACCTTATCTTTAGAATCGATATTGCAATTTCGATCAAAATCCATACAATTTTGATTCTAGAAAAATGTTTTACATGTAAGTCTTAAGCTTAATAGTTCTAACGAAGTAAACGATGTTTTTCTCAAAACCTGAAATCCACGCGAGAAAAGAGTTAATGTGTGTCAGGTGGCCGGTGAACAAACAACACCGTGATGATCGATAATGGTGACACTTGGATAAAAGTTAATTATATAATAGGACAGCTCAATAAGAACTTGTTTACATTAGACTTTTTTTGCATAGAATTCACTACTCATCAAGCCCCAGAAGCCACTCGAGGATAAGGGTTAAAGAGTGTACAGTAGTCAATTGGACAATATAGTAACCGGTAGTAATGGAAATTTGGTAAATTTGTTAACTTAAGTGGAACAACTCATCAAGAACTTGTTTACATTGGACTTGAAGATAATCATAGTGTAGTTAGCTGGAAAGCAAGCAAACGGAAGACAGTTCCACATGCGTGCAGTTCTAAGAAATAAACTTTGTTCGTGGAATCTACGTTTAGGTTTAGGCACAGATAAAGAGTAGAGAAAATTATTGATATTGTTTTCAGCTAGACGAATGTTTCTCGTGAAAGTTTAGTGAAGGGAGACCATAGATTGGAGCTCAGACGAGCACTTGCCATGAAAATAACAATAAAGCAGAGACAGACTAACAACATCTCTTCCGTGAGAAAGAGGTTGCTGGCAAGGAGAAGGGCCCCACTACGAGGCTACGAAGTCTATTTTGAACTCTTTCAATGCATGAGAATTCCTTTCTAGCAGCTGCTGCCCATATGTGGCAAAAATTACCTTTGACGTACCTGGCTTTTATATAAGTAGAGAATTGCATCAGCAATTAGATGTCAATCAATATGTTGTGCTATCAGGTTCACGCTACCTAGTATTGCACGTAAAACACTTTATGTTCCTTATATATATATATATATATATTACGTTGGAAATTATTTCGGAAAAAAATAAAATAAAATTCTTTTTTCGCGTCTAAAAGCGTGTTCTAAAACATTTTATCTGCTTCTTCTATAGTTTTTTTCATTACAAGATTCCGTCATTGCTGAGATTTTTTTCAACTTCATGTTTTGCCATCTTGCCACTTCCGGCTTAATAAAAAAAGAAAACTAAAAGGTCTACTTGCAATACCAGCTAGCACGACCTTAAAAATACGACACGAGGATGGACTCTTTTTTTTTTTGCTACCGAGGAAAAAAAGACCAAGAAAAATTAAGAACTCTTCTTCTGATGAGGGATTTTTAAATCTGAAATTTACTAGAAAAAAAAAATTTTTCGCATCTAAAAGCCTGTTCTAAAACAGTTTATATGTTTATTCTATAGTATAAATTTCATATTTGGGGCCCGTATGACTTTCTAGCTTAATAAATAGCATAAGAAAACTAAAAAGTTCTACGTTCTGTATCAGATAGTGCGACTTCGAAAACACAACATGGCGATGATCATTCTTTTTTTTCTTACGAGAAACAAAAAACCCAACAAAACTTAGTAGCGCTTTCTGTGATGAGGGATTTATAAGTCCGAAATTAAGAATAAATAAAAAGAAATAAAAATTTTTCGAATCTAAAAGAGTTTTCTAAAAAACGTTTCTCTGGTTATTCTATTTTTTCATTTCAAGTTTTTACTTGCTGACGCGTTTTCGATTACATATTTGGCGACCGTGCACCTAGCCGGTTTAATAAATAAAGCCAAAGAAAACTAAAGAGTTCTACTTCTGATAACCCTAACACAACATGCTTTTGCTTTCGAGGATAAAAATGATTAACAAAACCTAAGAATTCTTTCCTTGATGATGGATTTTTAAATCCGAAATTTATAAGTAAAAGTAAATTCTTTTTCGCATCTAAAGGCATGTTCTAAAACAGTTTATTTCTTTATTCTCTGACTCTCTCCTTCTCCCTCTCTCTCTCCATATATATATATATATATATATATATATATATATATATATATATTGTATTTTCAAATAAGTTTTACCTTTACTTCATATATCATTTCAAAAAGCGGTTTTCTATCTAACGTTCAAATTACAATCGTTGTATCTCTTCTATCCAGCACGTTGAATACAAGATGGCAATTAAGTAAATTCGCACAATTTTATTATTTCAATTCAAGCTAGGTCGAAAAGCTGCTGAAAGAGCTCGCGATATTGTTATGTACTGGTTATATTAGAAGGGATGACGTATGTTATATTTGTTGTTGCTTGTTCATATTGAAGACATAGACAGGCTACATATAAAGAGGGACAGGGTACATGCAATGAACATTGAGAGGAGATTTAGATATATAGATAGAAGAGATATTGACATCTATACAGCTCTGACAGTTCTGGGAGGGTTTCTATAAACATTATCTTTCTTTAACACATATATTTTTGAGATGATGATTCTCAGTCTTTTATCATAATGAAGAAACATTCATTATGATACTGAGAGGGAGGCACATTCTTAAGATGATAGAGACACATTCATGGATGAGTTTATACACAAAGTTCTTATAATACAAAATCAAAATACCTTTGTTGTTGAATGACATAACACGAAGACGACAATTCCAAAAATATGATGATGTTCGTTTATTCCATTTGACCGGTCAATGGCTTCGCATGTAGGAATTCAAAGTCTCTACATGATTTCCTTCTTCTAACTTTCGCTTCCAAGGCGGATGTCAGCTCTGTCTGTCCGATTCTGTCCCGACACTGACGTCTCTCTGACTAAAGCTCTCTCTATATTGAGAACTCATCTCTTACTCATAACGTCATTGCATGACCAAACAACGTGCATATAGCTCCCGTGGCCTGGCAGCGTCACTTTGCCTAAAACATGCTCAAAACACGTGCATCGACCATACATGCTTGCAAAGAAAAAGTTTCTAACCACATTTCTGACTAACCTATTTTGCAAATATGTTTATCATTTTCGTTTCAAATTCCTTATTTTAATTTCATTTCATTTTCATAAACAGAATTGAATCATCAAATTCCTTTTTCAATAAAATATCTGTATTATTTATTTTAAACTTATGATCGGAATTCTTAATTCCAATACCTAGCTTCCCAAGTTCGAATTCTCGGCTATCCTATCTCATTTTTACTTACTTACAAGAACAGGCGACTGTTCCTTAATATATAAACGAAGTGTTTGGCCCAGCAAACACAACTGAAGTAAAAGCACAATGTTTTTAGAAATTTTGTGGTGACGATGACAATCTTGAAACTGATGAGCGTTGTGATCGGCTATCGGATGTTGATAACGATCAATTAAGAGCCTTAATAGAAGCCAATCCACGCACAACTTTTCGGAAAATTGCTTCTGAATGAGACGTTACTTATACGACGATTTCCAAGCACTTGAGATAGATTGAAAAAAACTTGATAAATGAGAACTGAACGACAACCAAAAGGAACGTCGTTATGAAGCGTCATTTTCTCTTCTTTTACGCAACAAGAACGGCCCGTTTCTCGACCGGGTTGTAACGCGAGGAAAACTGATTTCGTTACGACAATCAGAGACGCTCAACTCAGTGATTAGACGCCGACGAAGCTTCACAACACTTCCCGAACCAAGAGTTGCACCAAAAGAAGATCATCCTGACTGGTGGTTTGCGACCGGTCTCATCGATTACAGTTTTTTTTTAATGCAGACAAAACGATAACGGTGGAGAATGACTGTCAACAAATGAACGCTATGCACCAGAAACTTCGACAACAGCACCCAGCATTAGTCAACATAAAAGGCTAAATTCTCCCCCACGAAAATGCCCGCCCGCACATTCCTAAACCGAATTTGCAGAAATTGAACGAATTGGTCTACGAAACACTGCCTCATCCGCCATACTCTCCAGACCTTTAATCGACTACTACTTTTTCAAGCATCTCGACAACTTTCTGCGTGAGAAATGCTTCAAAAGCCTAAGCGATATCGAAAACGGGTTCAGCGACTTTATCGCCACCAGAACGCAAGATTTTTACGTTTCTAACATAAATAAAATTGTTTAGCACTGGTAAAAGTGTTTTGATTCTGATGGTTCATATTTCGATCAATAAGTTTTTGTTTGACCCGAGATATGTTTATTCGAATTTAAAAAAAAAAACTATTTTGTCAATCTGATATATATATATATATATATATATATATATATATATATATATATATATATATATATATATATACGCAAAATTGGAGGGGGAGTTCAGTAGAGTCTGCAAAAGTCAACTCTTTCAATTTTGACCCCTTGGGTGTCAAATCTTCGCGCAAAAACTGATTAAATACTTGTTGCATGTCTGAATACCCTTTCTGTAAAATTTCAAATGTTTAGACCCAAAATTGGCCGAATAATGTCCAAGAGATCGCAAAGGTCAAATCTTTTATAACTTTGACTCCTTTTGGCAGCCAAATTCTCGGGCAAAAACCGATTTAAAGCTTACCCTATGTCTGAATACAGTTTATGGAAAATTTCAGGTCAATTTTTTTTAAAATTTGACCCCACTTTTCACCCCTTACATTTATTGTTTAGGGCTGAAATCGAAGTTTCATCACTGTCTAAGTAACATACATCTAAAATCTCAAGTGTTTAGACTTAAAATTGGCGGAGGAGTTTAGTAGAGTTTTTAGACGTAAAATCGTTGAATTCAGACCCCTTTGACATCCAAATGTCTGGCCGAAAACGAATTAAAAAGATTTTCCACACATCTCAATACCCCTATATCAAATCTCGAGTATACAGACTGAAAACTGACAGAGTAATTTAGTAGGGAAATGTACACACACAGACGGACACACACAAACAATTTCACTTTTATAGATATATTAGCCTGGGTGCTTGGCGTTGTACGTGTGTGCTAAGCACAAAAAAAAAAAGTTGTCGTAGGCAGGCAGGCGTGAACCCGTGACTCGAAGCTGGGAAAGAAAGTGGAGGTATGTGTAAGGGTGTTGGTTGAGCTGTAACCCATATCGTGAGGGACGAAAAGAACGCGACAACAAAAAACAATAAAAAACGTGACGTCTTTGCTTTGCATCCATCGCATAACCGGAAATAAAGAAGATTTAATTTAAGGCTAGTCAATCGAAAAGAGGGGCTGACTTTCGATAATATCGGCGAAAAAGGTGACCACCCCTCCTTGTAGAAAAGTGCCCAGTTGAGGGTGAAGGAATTAATATTTTTAGTCAATGTTTCAATATTCGTCGTCCGAAGGAGGGTGCTTCAAAACGATATCGATTTCGTAAAAATCCGTCGCCTCTGTCGAAAGTTTTAGGCATGCATACATACATACATACGTGCACACATACATACATACATACATACAGACAGACAGACAGACAGACAGACAGACAGGTGAGATTTGTATAATAGAAGATGATTTGTATATTCAAATCAAGATGAATATTTAGTTTTTCTTTTTATAATAAAACAATGATAGCAAATAAATATTTTCTTTTTAAATGCCGTTTTGTGCTTCGATTTTATTGGCTTAGCGTTTCCGCACCTTTCGGCATTTTAACTAAACTACGAAAATTACGACGATCGCACGACCCTTATTCAATATAATTACCGGTTATTCAATTCAATACCACCGAATATTTCTTAAACTATACGATTGAACACGTCTGATCCTGCTTAATCCAACACAACTACATAATATATTAATCACCAGGCCACGGTAGCTATCCGCGATATGATCGTGAACAAGCACAATTGAATGTGCGTGTATTTTTTTCTTATTCAACTTTAGTTCTGGATTCACCTCTCCCCACACTCATACCATGATGCCATCGCATGTAAGTCGTATTAGTTTGCGGTTTCTTGTTGCCTAGCATTTTCATCCGCTTACACCAACGTCGCATTTTCTGGGAAACGTTGTTGGAACTCGTTGTTACTTTACGAAAGGTTAAAATCGCATGATTATGATTATGGCAGGTTCTTCACGTACGTTAATTAACGAAGCTTTTCATTTGTTTTTGGCAGCGACCTTATTTGACAGAAAATGACTCGTAGAAGAAACTTTGTTGCTACGTAAAAGCATCTATTTTCTATTCCTTTTCCTATGTCTTTCCTATATGTGTGTGTGTTTTTGTGTGTTTTTGTTTGTGTGTGTGTTTTTGTGTGTGTGTGTTTGTGTGTGTGTGTTTCTATGTGTGTGTGTTGGTGTGTGTGTTTGTGTGTGTGAGTATTGTGTGTTTTCGTGTGTGTGTGTGTGTGTTTCTATGTGTGTGTGTTTTTGTGTGTGTTTGTGTGTGTGTTTCTATGTGTGTGTGTCTATGTGTGTGTGTGAGTGTGTGTCTGTGTGAGTGTGTGTTTGTGTGTGTGTGTGTTTGTGTGTGTGTGTGTTTGTGTGTGTGAGTGTGTGTTTGTGTTTGTGTGTGTGTGTTTGTGTGTGTGTGTTTGTGTGTGTGTGTGAGTGTGTTTGTGTGTGTGAGTGTGTGTGTGTTTGTGTGTGTGTGTATGTTTGTGTTTGTGTGTGTGTGTGTAACACAAAATCAAATTACGCTTTTAAATAACAATTTGACGATTGGGAACATTCTGTGCTATATATAGATTTCCCAAATAATTATTGTAAAGAATGTCAAGTTTAACGTAGACAGAAGTGGTTGTTGTCATTTGTTTGTCATAACTTTTTCACAGACAATTTCAAAACTAACTTCTATCATATCGGATGTGTTTTCTTTGCTTCCTATGTTCTTATGATTACGGTCATTTTTTTGTCTCTAATTTAAATCTTTATTTCTGATTTTTTTAAATGATGATTAATTATTCGTATTATTTAGATTATTCGGACTATTGTTCTCATCTTGTGTGTTATTTTTACAGTGTTTTGTTCTTAACTTCTTTACTTTGCCAATGTCTGAGATGCAAAGGAGAACTTTAATGGGGCAATCGAATATATATATATATATATATATATATATATATATATATATATATATATATATATATATTTCATATAGAAATCAAGTGTTAGCTCTAAGAATAAATCCCTTCATTTCCAAGAATTTCGATTGGATTAAAATAAAACAAAAGTGAAAAAAAATCAAGTATCAAAACCATTAATATTAGTAATGAGAGCTTTGTCGTTTGATTAGTTGAGCTAGAATAAAAAACAACAACAAAAACAGAAATTAAACGTTAGAGAGTTGGTTTATCAACAGGCTCTGAAGCATACTTTGATAAGGAGCAGATTCATTCAATGTTCTGATTGCCATGTGTTGATACGCCATTATATAACTACTAGCAGGACCCGTGTATACTTCACGGGAAGTATTTAACTAACAGGTCGCCCGGTGTTGCCAAGTCGTAAAATACGCTTAAATATATTTAAATATTTTTTGCGGGGTACAAAATTTTATTATGACTATGTAAAACTAAATTTAAACTTGTTCGAAAACATTATTTATTTAGGATTGTGAAATTAAAAAATATAAATGAATGTGTCAGCTGACCGGTTTCGAAGCTCGCTCAACAGAGCTAAACTCGAGCTTAATGACGTTTTAAAAAGAAAAAGGGGGAGACAATGAATCGGAGATGAGAAAGTAGGGGGAATATATGCATATAAAAAAGGGGGGACGAATTAATTATTAAATAGAAACTAGATTAAGCCATAAGAGATTCTCTTTTTGTTTGCAAAGAGAAGGTCTCAGAGTCTTAATATATATAGTTTCTAGAATTTTAAGATGGTAAATAGAGTGCGACTTACTAAGGATGGAAAAAAAGGTGCGCACTAAAATTCAAAGCGTAAATACGATTATTTATAAGGTGCTCTCCTATAGATGAGCCATAGGTATTGTTCAAAACGTACTAAGGTAGGTAGCTTAAATATATTTTCATTTATGTACATGTTATACTTGTTATTACTGTAGAGCGATTATCTATTGATTATTATATTACACCAAATATATAGTAGATCCCTCCCTGGTGTAGGCTGGTCGAAATATACGCTTAAATGTAATATTTTAATTCGCGTAGATTTCGTATTTATTATAGAGAAAAATCTCTATAATATAATATAATATAATATAATGTAATATAATATAATATAATATAATATAATATAATGTAATATAATATAATATAATATAATGTAATATAATATAATATAATATAATGTAATATAATATAATATAATGTAATATAATATAATATAATGTAATATAATATAATATAATGTAATATAATATAATATAATATAATGTAATATAATATAATGTAATATAATATAATATAATGTAATATAATATAATATAATGTAATATAATATAGTGATTTTGAAAGTTAAAAAAGATATGACTTGAGTGACATCAGATAGAATATAAACCAAAGCGAACAGATTTCCGCACTTATTCGTTACCCTCTGATCCACGTCATATGCATACAAAAAGTAAAAAAACAATTCTGTTTAACTTATAAATGTATATTTGCGCATGCGTAGAACGACCGTTTAAGTCAACTTACGCCCGCCAAGTTATTTATTTTTTAATTGTGACTTCTTAAAAGCTATTTTTGTCGGCTAAAACAAATTGCATTGATTCCATATGTCTAAATCTCCTATTTACAAAGTTTTAAGTCTGTCTGTGGACACGAATTGACAAAGTAGAGTAATAAGAAAGTGTTTCTCAGACAGGCAGAGAAAGGATAATGCATATATACATATATATATGCATTATCTTCTCTGTCTTATATATATATATATATATATATATATATATATATATGATCCCCGTATATCCCGTAATGCATGCACACATATACATACATATACACATATTATATATATATATATATATATATATATATATATATATATATATATATATATATATATGATCCCTGTTTTCTATTTACAAAATTCTAGTTAAGGTTGTCTCTTTTCATCCTTATGTAGTTAAATTCTGTTTTAAAATTGAAGACTTTTGCGAAATCGGTTTATGCAAATGCTAAGTCTATTTCTATTTAACAATTTTAGTAAAGGTTTTTTAAATTTTTTTTTCTTCATTCTTATATAAATGAATTCTCTTTGGTCATTATAAGCATTTTAAAAGTCGGATTATGTAGGTGCTAGGTCTGCGATGGGTCAAAGTTAATATATTTTTTTCCATCCGGGAATTTAAACTGCATTCTTTATTTTTATTTTTGCATTTTATTTATTCAAAGCTTCTTTAGACTATATATATATATATATATATATATATATATATATATATATATATATATGATGATTGCAACGTCTTCTCAGAGGAGTACCACTCCGTCAATCACTGAAAAACTATGTGCCCAAAGATGACTTTTTTTATTCCTGCCAGCGAATTCACACGCTGAAGCAGACATCACACTGAAGACGGTCATTGGTGTACACACATATCTATACATAAAAGCAAACATAATCACATAATACCTATACACAATATACAATACATATCTATAAACATACACACATATATACATATATACATAGACAATAAGCATGCATACTCATATAAATACATATACATACACATATATACACACATATACAAATGCATACAAACATATACATACATATACACATACATATACGTACAGATATATATGCATATATACATACACATACATATACATACAATTACATACACATACATGTATATGCATTTATACACATGCATATATGAATGCATATATTACGATTGCAACGTCTTGTCAGACGAGTGCCACTCCCTCAGACACTTAAAAGTCCATGAGCCAAACAATTACTTTATCGCAACAGGACCATTTTAATAGACAAATGCCTGAGGGAGTATCTATACACAGATGATGTTACAGAGTCTTAGCTTTGTACGACAGCTAAGTCTCTCTCTCGGTTCAAAATGTTGAGATCCAGCAACAAGCAAGAGCAAAATAGCCAGCAACAAGTTAAACTGCAGACCAGCTTAATGCGGGTACTGGTCTCCCGCTTTATGGTTTTTTAAATCAGAGATTTGCTTCTCCTAGAAAGGTTGCCTTTACCACGGCTTACGTGATCCCTCTCCACCCCAACACACACATACATACACACGAACACACACATATGCATATATACATATACATATGTATAAATATACAAAAACATATATATATACATATACACATAGCGTGTCAGGAGGCGATGAAAAATACAATAAAGTTCTCGATCATGGACATATATCAATGCATACATATATACACATATATACACAGATATACATACATATACATACACATGTACATATATAAACATACATACACATATACATACAAACATGCATACACACTTACACACATACACACATAGATATATATATAATGATGGCAGATCAATTATTACATGCTTCCAGCATTTCAGGCTTAAATGCGTCACAACTTTTCCATCGCCACAGGACTATTTTTTATATACAAATGTCTTAAGGAGTATAAATACAAAGATGATGTTACAGAGGTTTTGCTTTTTATGACAGCTAAGTCTCTCTCTCGGTTCAAAATGTTGAGACTAGCAACAAGTAAGAGCAAGATAGCCAGATATAAGTCAAAGTGCAAACCAGCTTAATGCGGGTACTGGTCTTCCGCTTTACCACGGCTTACGGGAGCCCTCTCCACCCCAAATACACATGGAAATGAACATATGCACGCACACATACAAACATACATACAGATGCATGCAAACCTACATACGCATGTATACACACTTGCAAACATGCACATACACACATACACGCATACATATACGCATGTACATACATATGCATGTACAAACGTTCATGACGACGATAATGATAGTTGGTACAAATAAATGAATTTAACATGAATAAAAAAGAAAAACAATCCAGTACACACAGCACGTAGAAGAGACAGTCATTCACTTCGCCGCCTGTACAACTTTTAAATTTAGATATGTTCACAACAGCACAAATCCTCATCGTTCATGACGACCATGATGATGGTTGGTACGAATGAGTTAATTGAACATAAATAAAAAAGAAAAAGAATCCAAAACACACAGCATGCAGAAGAGGTAGCCACTTGCCTCGCCGTCTGTACAACTTTTACATTCAAGATGCGTCCACAACGGCACAAATGCTCAACGTTCATGACGACGGTGACCTATCTATCTATCTATCTATCTATCTATCTATCTATCTACATCTATATCTATTTTATATTTTATGGACAGCGCAAAAATATTATTTTTAGACAAAAAAACTAATATCAGACAGCAAATATGAGTTTATTCAGCGTACTATGAAAATAGTAACAGTCGTATTTTAAATATAAAACTGGCCAAAGTGAGATAAATTAATAAATACTAATAAAAATTCAGAAAGTAATATTGTGTTACATAGTTCAATACAAATAATAAAATCACAGTGTAAGAGCCAATCTTTAAATTAGTACTTCAGTTCAACATTTCTTTACAGACAATGTTTATTTTTGCCATATTTCTTTTGAATGCGCTCTGTTTTATGCAGCGTTTCACTGATATTTTTCTTTAGTGAAAAACTACTGCATCTCGAAATTACTTCGAGTCCTTTTTTTTTCGCACCATTACGATAATGATCAAATATTATTTTTATTATCATAAGGATATTAAAAAAAAAAAAAAAAAAAAAAAACGACATCAAAGTGACGTCACACTCAAGTAAATCTGGTCAAAACCAAACCTCGCGAATTTTTTCTTTTTTTTAAAAGAACTTTGGCCTTGAAAATTGTATTTGGTTTTTTCAAAGTGCAACGTACGGACTAATTATGGAAAGTAATAGTAGAATTTAAATAGATAATATTCGAAAACGAGGCTTCCTTAAAGGGACGTTACTCTCACTATCTTGTCTATAGTTTACAAGTTGTCCTTGTTAAAGCCCAAATTTTGATTATTTTTTCGTGCTTTGAAGCAGTTTCGCCTTCAAAAACATAGTTGTTTTTTAGCATAATTTATAATAATATATACGAAATCTGCAAGAATTAAAATATCGTATTTAAGCGTACTTTACGACCGGATTTTGCCAGGCGTCCGTGCTAGCTTAGATATACACTTTTGCAGTTTTAACAAGAAAGCTACAATAATATCAGAGCGTCTCCATTTACACTGAACATCTACAGAATGCCAACATCAATATATTACATATGAATGAGTCCCTTGTGCAATTTCCACAGGTCCCGCTGGCACCTTATTATTCTTTCATTTCTTTTGTTTTATATTTCGTATGCCCACTCCATTTTTTTTCATTGTTTTAGAATCATATATTAATTTCTAATAGCCAACTCTGTAAGACCAGGAAATTTGCTATATGTTGAATCGCACATGTCGGCATGCGTCACTACCAGCTTCAATTTCAACAACCGTTTAAACATATAGAATACAGACGAGTTGATCGTTAATATCACTCAAATATCAGGATTCGCTAACTTTATTTTTGCAGGCCAGAAAAAAGTTCGTAAACGATCGTGCTAATTTTCCATTTTAGTTCTACTGAAACTCATGCAGAGTGAAACGGGGGATAATTCCTTACGAAGACAAATTAGACGTCTATATAATCATAGACCTACTAAGGAAAGATAAAGTTTTAGTTACTTATTTCTTGGCTATAACATCATAGCTACACAAGATTGCTTTCGCCATCTCTCAATATAGAGCATCACAATTCCGATATATAGAACAACACACAATTACCAACAACAAAAAGTACACACTAAAATCGACACATAGCTGCACACAATACTAATACATATATTTACTATCGATACTAACACACAAAATACCAGCACACATAATTACATATAATGTAATATACACAACCACACACACATATACAACAATACACGTATACTAACATTCTATACTAGCACATACAATGCTAACACATAAAATTATATATAATGCACTGCACACAATCATGGACACATATAAAATCAAATACATTTATTTACATTCAATACTAAAACATAATACCAACCCACAAAATCACATAAAATGCAACACGCATAATTTCACTAACATATACAACTATAAAGTTATATTTACAGCCATTCTAAAACTAATAATAACAACACACAAAATCACGTATAATGCACACACACATATACAATCATACACATATTAATCTGATACTAATACGCAATACCAATACACAAAATTAAACGCAACATAGATAATCACACAGACATATACAACGATACACATGCATTTAAGCATGATAGAAACACAAAATACCAACACACATAATCATACATAATGTAACACACGCAATTACACACGTATAGATCCATATATATATATATAAATATATATATATATATATATTTGATGGTAACGCATAACACAACGCATCAGTTACCACATAATACAACACAAAAGCATCTACAACCATAAGAAAATATTTGAATGTCATTCTAAACACACACTACTTACAGACAAAACCACCCATAATGCAACACACACAATCACTCACATATATATAACCATATACATATATTAATATTAGATAATAACAATACCAACCCACAAAATCACACAGCATTAGACACACGCAATCACATATACCCATACACGCATATACACATTTAATACTAACATACGCAAGAAACAAAATATTAACTAACACAGTCATACAGAGATATGCAATACCAGCGCACACATATACAACCATGCACACAGTTACACGTACACAAATATATGAACAGATAAATGCATTGTGGAATTACTGCGTTCGTATAATTACTGGTGTGTATGGGTGTGCCAATATGACTCATTAACCTCGTAGGCGAACACAGTATCAAGCTGTCCGGAAAATCGAATTGTCTCAGCACACAGCAATCGGATGACTGGGCTTCGAGAAAAGACCGACAATTAAACGAACCAAAAGTAACATTAATAAAACAAGAAGAAGAAAGAATTCAAATTTATTTTCGTTGAAAAAAGTATTGATTTTTTCTTCCTGCATACATTTTACTTACGTCACTTGTTAAAGAACACGTAATTTATTTAGAAACGTAATCGAAAATAACATTACTTTCAAAGCAATAATCGGTGGGTTAAATTGAACATGATGTACGAAAATTAACTTTGTGTGTGTGCGTATGTGTGCATTCGTGAATGTGTGTGTGTCCGTGCGTTTGTGTGTCTGAGAGCAAAGAACTTATAAGCTTATGTGTGTTTTGTGTAACATGTTCGGTTTGTCTATTTTTTTAATTGCATTTTCACCATAAACAAGGCACAGTGCTACTTTGATCTAGGGGCTACTATCTGGGACATAATTTGCAGAGGTACTATGTAAGGGATTGAACAGCTGATGCTTGTTTACATTAAACTTGAAATTCTGCATGTCAGTACAGTCATAAAAGCAGGAAACTGGACGGGAATTACAAAAGTCTAGCAGTCCTTGTGGAGAAATTATTAGAATAGAAGGCTTTCTTACATCCGGGGATCTCTACTTTGTAAGGGGGAATTTTGCTGCTTGTTGAGTTTATCGGGGCTATATATGTCGAAGGGGTACAAGGGGTTGTAGTTCGTCGGAGCATCTATCATTAAAATACTTGTAAAAATGTAGGGGTTGTAACATTTCGTCGATGGGACAGAGGCTGAAGCCTAGCTGATAGTGCGGGACCTATTAGGTTGGCGACTGTTTTGAACCCTGTCCAGGAGTGAGAGACTAGTAGCAGAGATTCACACGCCCAAATGTGGCAACAATACACCATACATGGGCGAATTATGGCTTTGTATAGGTACAGGATACTCTCAGGCGTCAGCAACTTTCTAGCCTGGTAGAGACAGCCCACTTTCTTTGCAATGCTCTCAATGTATCTCTTCGAATGTTCCATGAACGTTAAGCTGATGAGTTTGAACGCAGTACTTTCAAATAATGTATCATTAGTCATTTCTATAAGTGGTTGAGAAAGTTTCATAGTTATTAAAGAAAAGTTTACGGCGTATCAACGCATATAATTTGGGTTAAGTAATACCAAAACGCAAATGATATTAGATTCTACTCGTGGGAAACGATTTCATTAACAAAAAATTCTATTTTATCCCAAACTATGTTAATATGTTTGCAAACGCTTGTGTTTACTCATTATATATATTCAATAGAAAAATGCGACCATGAAAAGTAATATGGGTAAGCTTAAGCATGGAAAAGTAAAGGACTAGTTGTAAAAACTGAAAAGAAAAGTAAGATATTCTAGTAAAAAATATAATAAATTTATAACTGAAAATATTGCAGCATTAAGAATTGATATTTATAGTTATAAATTAAATTTTCAAAAAAATGTTTTTGACACTGAAATATTTTAAGCTATAAATGTATTATATTTTTTACTAGAATATCTTGTCCTTTTCTTTTCCAGTTTTCCAACGATGTTCAAACTTAACAATATTACTTTTCATGCTCGCATCTTTCTATTGTAATCCATAATTGTTCCAGGCTTTCAGTAAATTCACTTGTTCCTTGTTGTATTTAAGCCATATTTTTGCCCCATATGCCCAAATATGTAATAACAATGTACGACACTCGTCTGCTTTCAATAAAATACCCCCTTAATTATCTCCCTTTCATACTTTCATTCTCTCTGCTTTACTCGTTACTCTCTTTTCCGGAAAGCGGTGAATTAGTAGCAACAGTAGTAGCTGAAGCGACAAGGTTACTGTGGAAACCAATCATAAAAAAACATCACTCACCTCCTTACAATTTTTCTTACGATTTTGAACACCAGTAGATTAATCATAACTTTTGTTTTACTGGACGAAAATTATTTTTTTGACAATAGAGCTGAGAAGGTGATCTATAAGCTGTAATAAATGTTTGAAATTTGGTTGAAAAATGAGTGAGCGATGAAGCTTTAAAGAAGTTCTAAACGTCTAAAACTGCCACTTAACCATATATTCAAACACGGTAGTGTTTGAATAAATGATATATATATATATATATATATGTTACGAAAAGTGATAACATGTTGGATTTAGGGAAGTATACATGAAGAACGAAAGACTAGTGGTAGATGAACTTGCCCATAAGTGAAAACAATACTCTATGCATGGGAAAATACTGACTTTGTAGAAGTACAGAACAGCTATAAGTAATCTTCTAACGGGGTAGAAAAGGTCCACTTTCTTTGCAGCTTCGCATTGACCTCAATGCATTTGTTCTAATTAATGTTGCCTGTAAATCTAAAGCCAAAGATTTTAATCGAAATTCTTTCAGACGGTGTATCATTAGACTTGGCAATCCGTGGTTGAGAGGCTTTCAGGTGGTATATCATTAGACTTGGCAATCCGTGGTTGAGAGGCTTTCAGGTGGTGTATCATTAGACTTGGCAATCCGTGGTTGAGAGGCTATCATGTGGTGTTTCATTAGAATTGGCAATCCGTGGTTGAGAGGCTTTCATGTGGTGTTACGTTAGACTTGGCAATCCGTGGTTGAGAGGCTTTCAGGTGGTGTATCATTAGAATTGGCAATCCGTGGTTGAGAGGCTTTCAGGTGGTGTATCATTAGAATTGGCAATCCGTGGTTGAGAGGCTTTCAGGTGGTGTATCATTAGAATTGGCAATCCGTGGTTGAGAGGCTTTCATGTGGTGTTACGTAAGAATTGGCAATCCGTGGTTGAGAGGCTTTCATGTAGTATTTCATTAGACTTGGCAATCCGTGGTTGAGAGGCTTTCAGATAGTGTATCATTAGACTTGGCAATCCGTGGTTGAGAGGCTTTCAGGTGGTGTTTCATTAGACTTGGCAATCCGTGGTTGAGAGGCTTTCATGTAGTGTTTCATTAGACTTGGCAATCCGTGGTTGAGAGGCTTTCAGGTGATGTATCATTAGAATTGGCAATCCGTGGTTGAGAGGCTTTCATGTAGTGTTTCATTAGAATTGGCAATCCGTGGTTGAGAGGCTTTCATGTAGTGTTTCATTAGACTTGGCAATCCGTGGTTGAGAGGCTTTCAGGTGATGTATCATTAGAATTGGCAATCCGTGGTTGAGAGGCTTTCAGGTGGTGTATCATTAGAATTGGCAATCCGTGGTTGAGAGGCTTTCATGTAGTGTTACGTTAGAATTGGCAATCCGTGGTTGAGAGGCTTTCAGGTGGTGTATCATTAGAATTGGCAATCCGTGGTTGAGAGGCTTTCAGGTGGTGTTACGTTAGAATTGGCAATCCGTGGTTGAGAGGCTTTCATGTAGTGTTTCATTAGACTTGGCAATCCGTGGTTGAGAGGCTTTCAGGTGGTGTATCATTAGAATTGGCAATCCGTGGTTGAGAGGCTTTCAGGTGATGTATCATTAGAATTGGCAATCCGTGGTTGAGAGGCTTTCATGTAGTGTTTCATTAGACTTGGCAATCCGTGGTTGAGAGGCTTTCAGGTGATGTATCATTAGAATTGGCAATCCGTGGTTGAGAGGCTTTCAGGTGGTGTATCATTAGAATTGGCAATCCGTGGTTGAGAGGCTTTCATGTAGTGTTTCATTAGACTTGGCAATCCGTGGTTGAGAGGCTTTCAGGTGATGTATCATTAGAATTGGCAATCCGTGGTTGAGAGGCTTTCAGGTGGTGTATCATTAGAATTGGCAATCCGTGGTTGAGAGGCTTTCATGTGGTGTTACGTTAGAATTGGCAATCCGTGGTTGAGAGGCTTTCAGGTGGTGTTTCATTAGAATTGGCAATCCGTGGTTAAGAGCCTTTCATGTAGTGTTTCATTAGACTTGGCAATCCGTGGTTGAGAGGCTTTAAGGTGATGTATCATTAGAATTGGCAATCCGTGGTTGAGAGGCTTTCAGGTGGTGTATCATTAGAATTGGCAATCCGTGGTTGAGAGGCTTTCATGTAGTGTTACGTTAGAATTATCAATCCGTGGTTGAGAGGCTTTCAGGTGGTGTATCATTAGAATTGGCAATCCGTCGTTGAGAGGCTTTCAGGTGGTGTATCATTAGACTTGGCAATCCGTGGTTGACAGGCTTTCATGTGGTGTTACGTTAGAATTGGCAATCCGTGGTTGAGAGGCTTTCAGGTGGTGTATCATTAGAATTGGCAATCCGTGGTTGAGAGGCTTTCATGTGGTGTTACGTTAGAATTGGCAATCCGTGGTTGAGAGGCTTTCAGGTGGTGTATCATTAGACTTGGCAATCCGTGGTTGAGAGGCTTTCAGATGGTGTATCATTAGACTTGGCAATCCGTGGTTGAGAGGCTTTCAGGTGGTGTTTCATTAGAATTGGCAATCCGTGGTTGAGAGGCTTTCATGTAGTGTTTCATTAGACTTGTTAATCCGTGGTTGAGAGGCTTTCAGGTGATGTATCATTAGAATTGGCAATCCGTGGTTGAGAGGCTTTCAGGTGGTGTATCATTAGAATTGGCAATCCGTGGTTGAGAGGCTTTCAGGTGGTGTATCATTAGAATTGGCAATCCGTGGTTGAGAGGCTTTCAGGTGGTGTATCATTAGACTTGGCAATCCGTGGTTGAGAGGCTTCCAGGTGGTGTATCATTAGAATTGGCAATCCGTGGTTGAGAGGCTTTCACGTGGTGTATCATTAGAATTGGCAATCCGTGGTTGAGAGGCTTTCAGGTGGTGTATCATTAGAATTGGCAATCCGTGGTTGAGAGGCTTTCAGGTGGTGTATCATTAGAATTGGCAATCCGTGGTTGAGAGGCTTTCATGTGGTGTTACGTTAGAATTGGCAATCCGTGGTTGAGAGGCTTTCAGGTGGTGTATAATAAGACTTGGCAATCCGTGGTTTAGAGGCTTTCAGGTGATGTATCATTAGAATTGGACATCCGTGGTTGAGAGGCTTTCAGGTGGTGTATCATTAGAATTGGCAATCCGTGGTTGAGAGGCTTTCATGTGGTGTTACGTTAGAATTGGCAATCCGTGGTTGAGAGGCTTTCAGGTGGTGTATCATTAGACTTGGCAATCCGTGGTTGAGAGGCTTTCAGATGGTGTATCATTAGACTTGGCAATCCGTGGTTGAGAGGCTTTCAGGTGGTGTTTCATTAGAATTGGCAATCCGTGGTTGAGAGGCTTTCATGTAGTGTTTCATTAGACTTGGCAATCCGTGGTTGAGAGGCTTTCAGGTGATGTATCATTAGAATTGGCAATCCGTGGTTGAGAGGCTTTCAGGTGGTGTATCATTAGACTTGGCAATCCGTGGTTGAGAGGCTTTCAGGTGGTGTATCATTAGACTTAGCAATCCGTGGTTGAGAGGCTTTCACGTGGTGTATCATTAGAATTGGCAATCCGTGGTTGAGAGGCTTTCAGGTGGTGTATCATTAGAATTGGCAATCCGTGGTTGAGAGGCTTTCAGGTGGTGTATCATTAGAATTGGCAATCCGTGGTTGAGAGGCTTTCAGGTGGTGTATCATTAGACTTGGCAATCCGTGGTTGAGAGGCTTTCAGGTGGTGTATCATTACAATTGGCAATCCGTGGTTGAGAGGCTTTCAGGTGGTGTATCATTAGAATTGGCAATCCGTGGTTGAGAGGCTTTCAGGTGGTGTATCATTAGAATTGGCAATCTGTGGTTGAGAGGCTTTCAGATGGTGTATCATTAGAATTGGCAATCCGTGGTTGAGAGGCTTTCACGTGGTGTATCATTAGAATTGGCAATCCGTGGTTGAGAGGCTTTCAGGTGGTGTATCATTAGAATTGGCAATCCGTGGTTGAGAGGCTTTCAGGTGGTGTATCATTAGACTTGGCAATCCGTGGTTGAGAGGCTTTCAGGTTGTGTATCATTAGACTTAGCAATCCGTGGTTGAGAGGCTTTCACGTGGTGTATCATTAGAATTGGCAATCCGTGGTTGAGAGGCTTTCAGGTGGTGTATCATTAGAATTGGCAATCCGTGGTTGAGAGGCTTTCAGGTGGTGTATAATTAGAATTGGCAATCCGTGGTTGAGAGGCTTTCAGGTGGTGTATCATTAGACTTGGCAATCCGTGGTTGAGAGGCTTTCAGGTGGTGTATCATTACAATTGGCAATCCGTGGTTGAGAGGCTTTCAGGTGGTGTATCATTAGAATTGGCAATCCGTGGTTGAGAGGCTTTCAGGTGGTGTATCATTAGAATTGGCAATCTGTGGTTGAGAGGCTTTCAGATGGTGTATCATTAGAATTGGCAATCCGTGGTTGAGAGGCTTTCACGTGGTGTATCATTAGAATTGGCAATCCGTGGTTGAGAGGCTTTCATGTGGTGTTACGTTAGAATTGGCAATCCGTGGTTGAGAGGCTTTCAGGTGGTGTATAATTAGACTTGGCAATCCGTGGTTGAGAGGCTTTCAGATGGTGTATCATTAGACTTGGCAATCCGTGGTTGAGAGGCTTTCAGGTGGTGTATCATTAGAATTGGCAATCCGTGGTTGAGAGGCTTTCATGTAGTGTTTCATTAGACTTGGCAATCCGTGGTTGAGAGGCTTTCAGGTGATGTATCATTAGAATTGGCAATCCGTGGTTGAGAGGCTTTCAGGTGGTGTATCATTAGAATTGGCAATCCGTGGTTGCGAGGCTTTCATGTAGTGTTTCATTAGACTTAGCAATCCGTGGTTGAGAGGCTTTCACGTGGTGTATCATTAGAATTGGCAATCCGTGGTTGAGAGGCTTTCAGGTGGTGTATCATTAGAATTGGCAATCCGTGGTTGAGAGGCTTTAAGCTGGTGTATCATTAGAATTGGCAATCCGTGGTTGAGAGGCTTTCAGGTGGTGTATCATTAGACTTGGCAATCCGTGGTTGAGAGGCTTTAAGATGGTGTATCATTAGACTTGGCAATCCGTGGTTGAGAGGCTCTCAGGTGGTGTATAATTAGAAATGGCAATCCGTGGTTGAGAGGCTTTCATGTAGTGTTTCATTAGACTTGGCAATCCGTGGTTGAAAGGCTTTCAGGTGATGTATCATTAGAATTGGCAATCCGTGGTTGAGAGGCTTTCAGGTGGTGTATAATTAGAATTGGCAATCCGTGGTTGAGAGGCTGTCATGTAGTGTTTCATTACACTTAGCAATCCGTGGTTGAGAGGCTTTCAGGTGGTGTATAATTAGACTTGGCAATCCGTGGTTGAGAGGCTTTCAGATGGTGTATCATTAGACTTGGCAATCCGTGGTTGAGAGGCTTTCAGGTGGTGTTTCATTAGAATTGGCAATCCGTGGTTGAGAGGCTTTCATGTAGTGTTTCATTAGACTTGGCAATCCGTGGTTGAGAGGCTTTCAGGTGATGTATCATTAGAATTGGCAATCCGTGGTTGAGAGGCTTTCAGGTGGTGTATCATTAGAATTGGCAATCCGTGGTTGAGAGGCTTTCATGTAGTGTTTCATTAGACTTAGCAATCCGTGGTTGAGAGGCTTTCAGGTGGTGTATAATTAGAAATGGCAATCCGTGGTTGAGAGGCTTTCATGTAGTGTTTCATTAGACTCGGCAATCCGTGGTTGAGAGGCTTTCAGGTGATGTATCATTAGAATTGGCAATCCGTGGTTGAGAGGCTTTCAGGTGGTGTATCATTAGAATTGGCAATCCGTGGTTGAGAGGCTTTCAGGTGGTGTATCATTAGACTTGGCAATCCGTGGTTGAGAGGCTTTCAGGTGATGTATCATTAGAATTGGCAATCCGTGGTTGAGAGGCATTCAGGTGGTGTATCATTAGAATTGGCAATCCGTGGTTGAGAGGCTTTCATGTGGTTTATCATTAGACTTGGCAATCCGTGGTTGAGAGGCTTTAAGATGGTGTATCATTAGACTTGGCAATCCGTGGTTGAGAGGCTTTCAGGTGGTGTATAATTAGAAATGGCAATCCGTGGTTGAGAGGCTTTCATGTAGTGTTTCATTAGACTTGGCAATCCGTGGTTGAGAGGCTTTCAGGTGATGTATCATTAGAATTGGCAATCCGTGGTTGAGAGGCTTTCAGGTGGTGTATAATTAGAATTGGCAATCCGTGGTTGAGAGGCTGTCATGTAGTGTTTCATTAGACTTAGCAATCCGTGGTTGAGAGGCTTTCAGGTGGTGTATAATTAGACTTGGCAATCCGTGGTTGAGAGGCTTTCAGATGATGTATCATTAGACTTGGCAATCCGTGGTTGAGAGGCTTTCAGGTGGTGTTTCATTAGAATTGGCAATCCGTGGTTGAGAGGCTTTCATGTAGTGTTTCATTAGACTTGGCAATCCGTGGTTGAGAGGCTTTCAGGTGATGTATCATTAGAATTGGCAATCCGTGGTTGAGAGGCTTTCAGGTGGTGTATCATTAGAATTGGCAATCCGTGGTTGAGAGGCTTTCATGTAGTGTTTCATTAGACTTAGCAATCCGTGGTTGAGAGGCTTTCAGGTGGTGTATAATTAGAAATGGCAATCCGTGGTTGAGAGGCTTTCATGTAGTGTTTCATTAGACTCGGCAATCCGTGGTTGAGAAGCTTTCAGGTGATGTATCATTAGAATTGGCAATCCGTGGTTGAGAGGCTTTCAGGTGGTGTATCATTAGAATTGGCAATCCGTGGTTGAGAGGTTTCAGGTGGTGTATCATTAGACTTGGCAATCCGTGGTTGAGAGGCTTTCCGGTGATGTATCATTAGAATTGGCAATCCGTGGTTGAGAGGCTTTCAGGTGGTGTATCATTAGAATTGGCAATCCGTGGTTGAGAGGCTTTCATGTGGTTTATCATTAGAATTGGCAATCCGTGGTTGAGAGGCTTTAAGGTGGTGTATCATTAGACTTGGCAATCCGTGGTTGAGAGGCTTTCAGGTGATGTATCAGTAGACTTAGCAATCCGTGGTTGAGAGGCTTTCAGGTGGTGTATCATTAGAATTGGCAATCCGTGGTTGAGAGGCTTTCAGGTGGTGTATCATTAGAATTGGCAATCCGTGGTTGAGAGGCTTTCATGTAGTGTTTCATTAGACTTGGCAATCCGTGGTTGAGAGGCTTTCAGGTGATGTATCATTAGAATTGGCAATCCGTAGTTGAGAGGCTTTCAGGTGGTGTATCATTAGAATTGGCAATCCGTGGTTGAGAGGCTTTCAGGTGGTGTTTCATTAGACTTAGCAATCCGTGGTTGAAAGGCTTACACGTGGTGTATCATTAGAATTGGCAATCCGTGGTTGAGAGGCTTTCAGGTGGTGTATCATTAGAATTGGCAATCCGTGGTTGAGAGGCTTTCAGGTGGTGTATCATTAGAATTGGCAATCCGTGGTTGAGAGGCTTTCAGGTGGTGTATCATTAGAATTGGCAATCCGTGGTTGAGAGGCTTTCTGGTGGTGTATCATTAGACTTGGCAATCAATGGTTGAGAGGCTTTCAGGTGGTGTATCATTAGACTTGGCAATCCGTGGTTGAGAGGCTTTCAGGTGGTGTATCATTAGAATTGGCAATCCGTGGTTGAGAGGCTTTCAGGTGGTGTATCATTAGAATTGGCAATCCGTGGTTGAGAGGCTTTCATGTGGTGTATCATTAGACTTGGCAATCCGTGGTTGAGAGGCTTTCTGGTGGCGTATCATTAGACTTGGCAATCCGTGGTTGAGAGGCTTTCAGGTGGTGTATCATTAGACTTGGCAATCCGTGGTTGACAGGCTTTCATGTGGTGTTTCATTAGACTTGGCAATCCGTGGTTGAGAGGCTTTCAGGTTGTGTATCATTAGAATTGGCAATCCGTGGTTGAGAGGCTTTCTGGTGGTGTATCATTAGACTTGGCAATTCGTGGTTGAGAGGCTTTCAGGTGGTGTATCATTAGACTTGGCAATCCGTGGTTGAGAGGCTTTCAGGTGGTGTATCATTAGAATTGGCAATCCGTGGTTGAGAGGCTTTCAGGTGGTGTATCATTAGAATTGGCAATCCGTGGTTGAGAGGCTTTCATGTGGTGTATCATTAGACTTGGCAATCCGTGGTTGAGAGGCTTTCTGGTGGCGTATCATTAGACTTGGCAATCCGTGGTTTAGAGGCTTTCAGGTGGTGTATCATTAGACTTAGCAATCCGTGGTTGAGAGGCTTTCTGGTGGCGTATCATTAGACTTGGCAATCCGTGGTTGAGAGGCTTTCATGTGGTGTATCATTAGAATTGGCAATCCGTGGTTGAGAGGCTTTCATGTGGTGTATCATTAGACTTGGCAATCCGTGGTTGAGAGGTTTTCTGGTGGCGTATCATTAGACTTGGCAATCCGTGGTTGAGAGGCTTTCATGTGGTGTATCATTAGACTTGGCAATCCGTGGTTGAGAGGCTTTCTGGTGGCGTATCATTAGACTTGGCAATCCGTGGTTGAGAGGCTTTCTGGTGGTGTATCATTAGACTTGGCAATCCGTGGTTGAGAGGCTTTCAGGTGGTGTATCATTAGACTTGGCAATCCGTGGTTGAGAGGCTTTCTGGTGGCGTATCATTAGACTTGGCAATCCGTGGTTGAGAGGCTTTCTGGTGGCGTATCATTAGACTTGGCAATCCGTGGTTGAGAGGCTTTCATGTGGTGTATCATTAGACTTGGCAATCCGTGGTTGAGAGGCTTTCTGGTGGCGTATCATTAGACTTGGCAATCCGTGGTTGAGAGGCTTTCAGGTGGTGTATCATAAGAATTGGCAATTCGTGGTTGAGAGGCTTTCAGGTGGTGTGTCATTAGACTTGGCAATCCGTGGTTGAGAGGCTTTCATGTGGTGTTTCATTACACTTGGCAATCCGTGGTTGAGAGGCTTTCAGGTGGTGTATCATTAGAATTGGCAATCCGTGGTTGAGAGGCTTTCAGTTGGTGTATCATAAGAATTGGCAATTCGTGGTTGAGAGGCTTTCAGGTGGTGTTTCATTAGACTTGGCAATCCGTGGTTGAGAGGCTTTCAGGTGGTGTATCATTAGAATTGGCAATTCGTGGTTGAGAGGCTTTCAGGTGGTGTGTCATTAGACTTGGCAATCCGTGGTTGAGAGGCTTTCACGTGGTGTTTCATTACACTTGGCAATCCGTGGTTGAGAGGCTTTCAGGTGGTGTTTCATTAGAATTGGCAATCCGTGGTTGAGAGGCTTTCAGGTGGTGTTTCATTAGACTTAGCAATCCGTGGTTGAGAGGCTTTCAGGTGGTGTATCATTAGAATTGGCAATCCGTGGTTGAGAGGCTTTCAGATGGTGTGTCATTAGACTTGGCAATCCGTGGTTGAGAGGCTTTCATGTGGTGTTTCATTACACTTGGCAATCCGTGGTTGAGAGGCTTTCAGGTGGTGTATCATTAGAATTAGCAATCCGTGGTTGAGAGGCTTTCACGTCGAGTTTCATTAGACTTGGCAATCCGTGGTTGAGAGGCTTTCATGTAGTGTTTCATTACACTTGGCAATCCGTGGTTGAGAGGCTTTCAGGTGGTGTATCATTAGACTTGGCAATCCGTGGTTGAGAGGCTTTCATGTGGTGTTTCATTAGACTTGGCAATCCGTGGTTGAGAGGCTTTCAGTTGGTGTATCATTAGACTTGGCAATCCGTGGTTGAGAGGCTTTCAGGTGGTGTATCATTAGACTTGGCAATCCGTGGTTGAGAGGCTTTCTGGTGGTGTATCATTAGAATTGGCAATCCGTGGTTGAGAGGCTTTCAGGTGGTGTATCATTAGAATTGGCAATCCGTGGTTGAGAGGCTTTCATGTGGTGTATCATTAGACTTGGCAATTCGTGGTTGAGAGGCTTTCTGGTGGCGTATCATTAGACTTGGCAATCCGTGGTTGAGAGGCTTTCAGGTGGTGTATCATTAGACTTGGCAATCCGTGGTTGACAGGCTTTCATGTGGTGTTTCATTAGACTTGGCAATCCGTGGTTGAGAGGCTTTAAGGTGGTGTATCATTAGAATTGGCAATCCGTGGTTGAGAGGCTTTCTGGTGGTGTATCATTAGACTTGGCAATTCGTGGTTGAGAGGCTTTCAGGTGGTGTATCATTAGACTTGGCAATCCGTGGTTGAGATGCTTTCAGGTGGTGTATCATTAGAATTGGCAATCCGTGGTTGAGAGGCTTTAAGTTGGTGTATCATTAGAATTGGCAATCCGTGGTTGAGAGGCTTTCATGTGGTGTATCATTAGACTTGGCAATCCGTGGTTGAGAGGCTTTCTGGTGGCGTATCATTAGACTTGGCAATCCGTGGTTGAGAGGCTGTCTGGTGGCGTATCATTAGACTTGGCAATCCGTGGTTGAGAGGCTTTCAGGTGGTGTATCATTAGACTTGGCAATCCGTGGTTGAGAGGCTTTCTGGTGGCGTATCATTAGACTTGGCAATCCGTGGTTGAGAGGCTTTCAGTTGGTGTATCATAAGAATTGGCAATTCGTGGTTGAGAGGCTTTCAGGTGGTGTTTCATTACACTTGGCAATCCGTTGTTGAAAGGCTTTCAGGTGGTGTATCATTAGAATTGGCAATCCGTGGTTGAGAGGCTTTCAGTTGGTGTATCATAAGAATTGGCAATTCGTGGTTTAGAGGCTTTCAGGTGGTGTTTCATTAGACTTGGCAATCCGTGGTTGAGAGGCTTTCAGGTGGTGTATCATTAGAATTGGCAATTCGTGGTTTAGAGGCTTTCAGGTGGTGTGTCATTAGACTTGGCAATCCGTGGTTGAGAGGCTTTCATGTAGTGTTTCATTAGACTTGGCAATCCGTGGTTGAGAGGCTTTCAGGTGATGTATCATTAGAATTGGCAATCCGTAGTTGAGAGGCTTTCAGGTGGTGTATCATTAGAATTGGCAATCCGTGGTTGAGAGGCTTTCAGGTGGTGTTTCATTAGACTTAGCAATCCGTGGTTGAAAGGCTTACACGTGGTGTATCATTAGAATTGGCAATCCGTGGTTGAGAGGCTTTCAGGTGGTGTATCATTAGAATTGGCAATCCGTGGTTGAGAGGCTTTCAGGTGGTGTATCATTAGAATTGGCAATCCGTGGTTGAGAGGCTTTCAGGTGGTGTATCATTAGAATTGGCAATCCGTGGTTGAGAGGCTTTCTGGTGGTGTATCATTAGACTTGGCAATCAATGGTTGAGAGGCTTTCAGGTGGTGTATCATTAGACTTGGCAATCCGTGGTTGAGAGGCTTTCAGGTGGTGTATCATTAGAATTGGCAATCCGTGGTTGAGAGGCTTTCAGGTGGTGTATCATTAGAATTGGCAATCCGTGGTTGAGAGGCTTTCATGTGGTGTATCATTAGACTTGGCAATCCGTGGTTGAGAGGCTTTCTGGTGGCGTATCATTAGACTTGGCAATCCGTGGTTGAGAGGCTTTCAGGTGGTGTATCATTAGACTTGGCAATCCGTGGTTGACAGGCTTTCATGTGGTGTTTCATTAGACTTGGCAATCCGTGGTTGAGAGGCTTTCAGGTTGTGTATCATTAGAATTGGCAATCCGTGGTTGAGAGGCTTTCTGGTGGTGTATCATTAGACTTGGCAATTCGTGGTTGAGAGGCTTTCAGGTGGTGTATCATTAGACTTGGCAATCCGTGGTTGAGAGGCTTTCAGGTGGTGTATCATTAGAATTGGCAATCCGTGGTTGAGAGGCTTTCAGGTGGTGTATCATTAGAATTGGCAATCCGTGGTTGAGAGGCTTTCATGTGGTGTATCATTAGACTTGGCAATCCGTGGTTGAGAGGCTTTCTGGTGGCGTATCATTAGACTTGGCAATCCGTGGTTTAGAGGCTTTCAGGTGGTGTATCATTAGACTTAGCAATCCGTGGTTGAGAGGCTTTCTGGTGGCGTATCATTAGACTTGGCAATCCGTGGTTGAGAGGCTTTCATGTGGTGTATCATTAGAATTGGCAATCCGTGGTTGAGAGGCTTTCATGTGGTGTATCATTAGACTTGGCAATCCGTGGTTGAGAGGTTTTCTGGTGGCGTATCATTAGACTTGGCAATCCGTGGTTGAGAGGCTTTCATGTGGTGTATCATTAGACTTGGCAATCCGTGGTTGAGAGGCTTTCTGGTGGCGTATCATTAGACTTGGCAATCCGTGGTTGAGAGGCTTTCTGGTGGTGTATCATTAGACTTGGCAATCCGTGGTTGAGAGGCTTTCAGGTGGTGTATCATTAGACTTGGCAATCCGTGGTTGAGAGGCTTTCTGGTGGCGTATCATTAGACTTGGCAATCCGTGGTTGAGAGGCTTTCTGGTGGCGTATCATTAGACTTGGCAATCCGTGGTTGAGAGGCTTTCATGTGGTGTATCATTAGACTTGGCAATCCGTGGTTGAGAGGCTTTCTGGTGGCGTATCATTAGACTTGGCAATCCGTGGTTGAGAGGCTTTCAGGTGGTGTATCATAAGAATTGGCAATTCGTGGTTGAGAGGCTTTCAGGTGGTGTGTCATTAGACTTGGCAATCCGTGGTTGAGAGGCTTTCATGTGGTGTTTCATTACACTTGGCAATCCGTGGTTGAGAGGCTTTCAGGTGGTGTATCATTAGAATTGGCAATCCGTGGTTGAGAGGCTTTCAGTTGGTGTATCATAAGAATTGGCAATTCGTGGTTGAGAGGCTTTCAGGTGGTGTTTCATTAGACTTGGCAATCCGTGGTTGAGAGGCTTTCAGGTGGTGTATCATTAGAATTGGCAATTCGTGGTTGAGAGGCTTTCAGGTGGTGTGTCATTAGACTTGGCAATCCGTGGTTGAGAGGCTTTCACGTGGTGTTTCATTACACTTGGCAATCCGTGGTTGAGAGGCTTTCAGGTGGTGTTTCATTAGAATTGGCAATCCGTGGTTGAGAGGCTTTCAGGTGGTGTTTCATTAGACTTAGCAATCCGTGGTTGAGAGGCTTTCAGGTGGTGTATCATTAGAATTGGCAATCCGTGGTTGAGAGGCTTTCAGATGGTGTGTCATTAGACTTGGCAATCCGTGGTTGAGAGGCTTTCATGTGGTGTTTCATTACACTTGGCAATCCGTGGTTGAGAGGCTTTCAGGTGGTGTATCATTAGAATTAGCAATCCGTGGTTGAGAGGCTTTCACGTCGAGTTTCATTAGACTTGGCAATCCGTGGTTGAGAGGCTTTCATGTAGTGTTTCATTACACTTGGCAATCCGTGGTTGAGAGGCTTTCAGGTGGTGTATCATTAGACTTGGCAATCCGTGGTTGAGAGGCTTTCATGTGGTGTTTCATTAGACTTGGCAATCCGTGGTTGAGAGGCTTTCAGTTGGTGTATCATTAGACTTGGCAATCCGTGGTTGAGAGGCTTTCAGGTGGTGTATCATTAGACTTGGCAATCCGTGGTTGAGAGGCTTTCTGGTGGTGTATCATTAGAATTGGCAATCCGTGGTTGAGAGGCTTTCAGGTGGTGTATCATTAGAATTGGCAATCCGTGGTTGAGAGGCTTTCATGTGGTGTATCATTAGACTTGGCAATTCGTGGTTGAGAGGCTTTCTCGTGGCGTATCATTAGACTTGGCAATCCGTGGTTGAGAGGCTTTCAGGTGGTGTATCATTAGACTTGGCAATCCGTGGTTGACAGGCTTTCATGTGGTGTTTCATTAGACTTGGCAATCCGTGGTTGAGAGGCTTTAAGGTGGTGTATCATTAGAATTGGCAATCCGTGGTTGAGAGGCTTTCTGGTGGTGTATCATTAGACTTGGCAATTCGTGGTTGAGAGGCTTTCAGGTGGTGTATCATTAGACTTGGCAATCCGTGGTTGAGATGCTTTCAGGTGGTGTATCATTAGAATTGGCAATCCGTGGTTGAGAGGCTTTAAGTTGGTGTATCATTAGAATTGGCAATCCGTGGTTGAGAGGCTTTCATGTGGTGTATCATTAGACTTGGCAATCCGTGGTTGAGAGGCTTTCTGGTGGCGTATCATTAGACTTGGCAATCCGTGGTTGAGAGGCTGTCTGGTGGCGTATCATTAGACTTGGCAATCCGTGGTTGAGAGGCTTTCAGGTGGTGTATCATTAGACTTGGCAATCCGTGGTTGAGAGGCTTTCTGGTGGCGTATCATTAGACTTGGCAATCCGTGGTTGAGAGGCTTTCAGTTGGTGTATCATAAGAATTGGCAATTCGTGGTTGAGAGGCTTTCAGGTGGTGTTTCATTACACTTGGCAATCCGTTGTTGAAAGGCTTTCAGGTGGTGTATCATTAGAATTGGCAATCCGTGGTTGAGAGGCTTTCAGTTGGTGTATCATAAGAATTGGCAATTCGTGGTTTAGAGGCTTTCAGGTGGTGTTTCATTAGACTTGGCAATCCGTGGTTGAGAGGCTTTCAGGTGGTGTATCATTAGAATTGGCAATTCGTGGTTTAGAGGCTTTCAGGTGGTGTGTCATTAGACTTGGCAATCCGTGGTTGAGAGGCTTTAACGTGGTGTTTCATTACACTTGGCAATCCGTGGTCGAGAGGCTTTCAGGTGGTGTTTCATTAGAATTGGCAATCCGTGGTTGAGAGGCTTTCAGGTGGTGTTTCATTAGACTTAGCAATCCGTGGTTGAGAGGCTTTCAGGTGGTGTATCATTAGAATTGGCAATCCGTGGTTGAGAGGCTTTCAGGTGGTGTGTCATTAGACTTGGCAATCCGTGGTTGAGAGGCTTTCATGTGGTGTTTAATTACACTTGGCAATCCGTGGTTGAGAGGCTTTCAGGTGGTGTATCATTAGAATTGGCAATCCGTGGTTGAGAGGCTTTCACGTCGTGTTTCATTAGACTTGGCAATCCGTGGTTGAGAGGCTTTCAGTTGGTGTTTCATTACACTTGGCAATCCGTGGTTGAGAGGCTTTCAGGTGGTGTATCATTAGACTTGGCAATCCGTGGTTGAGAGGCTTTTGTGGTGTTTCATTAGACTTGGCAATCCGTGGTTGAGAGGCTTTCAGTTGGTGTATCATTAGACTTTGCAATCCGTGGTTGAGAGGCTTTCATGTGGTGTTTCATTAGACTTGGCAATCCGTGGTTGAGAGGCTTTCAGTTGGTGTATCATTAGACTTGGCAATCCGTGGTTGAGAGGCTTTCAGGTGGTGTATCATTAGACTTGGCAATCCGTGGTTGAGAGGCTTTCTGGTGGTGTATCATTAGAATTGGCAATCCGTGGTTGAGAGGCTTTCAGGTGGTGTATCATTAGAATTGGCAATCCGTGGTTGAGAGGCTTTCATGTGGTGTATCATTAGACTTGGCAATTCGTGGTTGAGAGGCTTTCTGGTGGCGTATCATTAGACTTGGCAATCCGTGGTTGAGAGGCTTTCAGGTGGTGTATCATTAGACTTGGCAATCCGTGGTTGACAGGCTTTCATGTGGTGTTTCATTAGACTTGGCAATCCGTGGTTGAGAGACTTTAAGGTGGTGTATCATTAGAATTGGCAATCCGTGGTTGAGAGGCTTTCTGGTGGTGTATCATTAGACTTGGCAATTCGTGGTTGAGAGGCTTTCAGGTGGTGTATCATTAGACTTGGCAATCCGTGGTTGAGATGCTTTCAGGTGGTGTATCATTAGAATTGGCAATCCGTGGTTGAGAGGCTTTAAGTTGGTGTATCATTAGAATTGGCAATCCGTGGTTGAGAGGCTTTCATGTGGTGTATCATTAGACTTGGCAATCCGTGGTTGAGAGGCTTTCTGGTGGCGTATCATTAGACTTGGCAATCCGTGGTTGAGAGGCTGTCTGGTGGCGTATCATTAGACTTGGCAATCCGTGGTTGAGAGGCTTTCAGGTGGTGTATCATTAGACTTGGCAATCCGTGGTTGAGAGGCTTTCTGGTGGCGTATCATTAGACTTGGCAATCCGTGGTTGAGAGGCTTTCAGTTGGTGTATCATAAGAATTGGCAATTCGTGGTTGAGAGGCTTTCAGGTGGTGTTTCATTACACTTGGCAATCCGTGGTTGAAAGGCTTTCAGGTGGTGTATCATTAGAATTGGCAATCCGTGGTTGAGAGGCTTTCAGTTGGTGTATCATAAGAATTGGCAATTCGTGGTTTAGAGGCTTTCAGGTGGTGTTTCATTAGACTTGGCAATCCGTGGTTGAGAGGCTTTCAGGTGGTGTATCATTAGAATTGGCAATTCGTGGTTTAGAGGCTTTCAGGTGGTGTGTCATTAGACTTGGCAATCCGTGGTTGAGAGGCTTTAACGTGGTGTTTCATTACACTTGGCAATCCGTGGTCGAGAGGCTTTCAGGTGGTGTTTCATTAGAATTGGCAATCCGTGGTTGAGAGGCTTTCAGGTGGTGTTTCATTAGACTTAGCAATCCGTGGTTGAGAGGCTTTCAGGTGGTGTATCATTAGAATTGGCAATCCGTGGTTGAGAGGCTTTCAGGTGGTGTGTCATTAGACTTGGCAATCCGTGGTTGAGAGGCTTTCATGTGGTGTTTAATTACACTTGGCAATCCGTGGTTGAGAGGCTTTCAGGTGGTGTATCATTAGAATTGGCAATCCGTGGTTGAGAGGCTTTCACGTCGTGTTTCATTAGACTTGGCAATCCGTGGTTGAGAGGCTTTCAGTTGGTGTTTCATTACACTTGGCAATCCGTGGTTGAGAGGCTTTCAGGTGGTGTATCATTAGACTTGGCAATCCGTGGTTGAGAGGCTTTTGTGGTGTTTCATTAGACTTGGCAATCCGTGGTTGAGAGGCTTTCAGTTGGTGTATCATTAGACTTTGCAATCCGTGGTTGAGAGGCTTTCAGGTGGTGTATCATTAGACTTAGCAATCCGTGGTTGAGAGGCTTTCAGGTGGTGTATCATTAGAATTGGCAATCCGTGGTTGAGAGGCTTTCAGGTGGTGTATCATTAGAATTGGCAATCCGTGGTTGAGAGGCTTTCATGTGGTGTATCATTAGACTTGGCAATCCGTGGTTGAGAGGCTTTCTGGTGGCGTATCATTAGACTTGGCAATCCGTGGTTGAGAGGCTTTCAGGTGGTGTATCATTAGACTTGGCAATCCGTGGTTGACAGGCTTTCATGTGGTGTTTCATTAGACTTGGCAATCCGTGGTTGAGAGGCTTTCAGGTGGTGTATCATTAGAATTGGCAATCCGTGGTTGAGAGGCTTTCTGGTGGTGTATCATTAGACTTGGCAATTCGTGGTTGAGAGGCTTTCAGGTGGTGTATCATTAGACTTGGCAATCCGTGGTTGAGAGGCTTTCAGGTGGTGTATCATTAGAATTGGCAATCCGTGGTTGAGAGGCTTTCAGGTGGTGTATCATTAGAATTGGCAATCCGTGGTTGAGAGGCTTTCATGTGGTGTATCATTAGACTTGGCAATCCGTGGTTGAGAGGCTTTCTGGTGGCGTATCATTAGACTTGGCAATCTGTGGTTGAGAGGCTTTCTGGTGGCGTATCATTAGACTTGGCAATCCGTGGTTGAGAGGCTTTCAGGTGGTGTATCATTAGACTTGGCAATCCGTGGTTGAGAGGCTTTCTGGTGGCGTATCATTAGACTTGGCAATCCGTGGTTGAGAGGCTTTCATGTGGTGTATCATTAGACTTGGCAATCCGTGGTTGAGAGGCTTTCATGTAGTGTATCATTAGACTTGGCAATCCGTGGTTGAGAGGCTTTCTGGTGGCGTATCATTAGACTTGGCAATCCGTGGTTGAGAGGCTTTCATGTGGTGTATCATTAGACTTGGCAATCCGTGGTTTAGAGGCTTTCTGGTTGCGTATCATTAGACTTGGCAATCCGTGGTTGAGAGGCTTTCTGGTGGCGTATCATTAGACTTGGCAATCCGTGGTTGAGAGGCTTTCAGGTGGTGTATCATTAGACTTGGCAATCCGTGGTTGAGAGGCTTTCTGGTGGCGTATCATTAGACTTGGCAATCCGTGGTTGAGAGGCTTTCTGGTGGCGTATCATTAGACTTGGCAATCCGTGGTTGAGAGGCTTTCATGTGGTGTATCATTAGACTTGGCAATCCGTGGTTTAGAGGCTTTCTGGTGGCGTATCATTAGACTTGGCAATCCGTGGTTGAGAGGCTTTCAGGTTGTGTATCATAAGAATTGGCAATTCGTGGTTGAGAGGCTTTCAGGTGGTGTGTCATTAGACTTGGCAATCCGTGGTTGACAGGCTTTCATGTGGTGTTTAATTACACTTGGTAATCCGTGGTTGAGAGGCTTTCAGGTGGTGTATCATTAGAATTGGCAATCCGTGGTTGAGAGGCTTTCTGGTGGTGTATCATTAGAATTGGCAATTCGTGGTTGAGAGGCTTTCAGGTGGTGTATCATTAGACTTGGCAATCCGTGGTTGAGAGGCTTTCAGGTGGTGTATCATTAGAATTGGCAATCCGTGGTTGAGAGGCTTTCAGGTGGTGTATCATTAGACTTGGCAATCCGTGGTTGAGAGGCTTTCATGTGGTGTATCATTAGACTTGGCAATCCGTGGTTGAGAGGCTTTCTGGTGGCGTATCATTAGACTTGGCAATCCGTGGTTGAGAGGCTTTCAGGTGGTGTATCATTAGACTTGGCAATCCGTGGTTGAGAGGCTTTCAGGTGGTGTATCATTAGACTTGGCAATCCGTGGTTGAGAGGCTTTAAGATGGTGTATCATTAGACTTGGCAATCCGTGGTTGAGAGGCTTTCAGGTGGTGTATAATTAGAAATGGCAATCCATGGTTGAGAGGCTTTCATGTAGTGTTTCATTAGACTTGGCAATCCGTGGTTGAGAGGCTTTCAGGTGATGTATCATTAGAATTGGCAATCCGTGGTTGAGAGGCTTTCAGGTGGTGTATAATTAGAATTGGCAATCCGTGGTTGAGAGGCTCTCATGTAGTGTTTCATTAGACTTAGCAATCCGTGGTTGAGAAGCTTTCAGGTGGTGTATCATTAGACTTGGCAATCCGTGGTTGAGAGGCTTTCAGATGGTGTATCATTAGACTTGGCAATCCGTGGTTGAGAGGCTTTCAGGTGGTGTTTCATTAGACTTGGCAATCCGTGGTTGAGAGGCTTTCATGTAGTGTTTCATTAGACTTGGCAATCCGTGGTTGAGAGGCTTTCAGGTGATGTATCATTAGAATTGGCAATCCGTGGTTGAGAGGCTTTCAGGTGGTGTATCATTAGAATTGGCAATCCGTGGTTGAGAGGCTTTCATGTAGTGTTTTATTAGACTTAGCAATCCGTGGTTGAGAGGCTTTCAGGTGGTGTATAATTAGAAATGGCAATCCGTGGTTGAGAGGCTTTCATGTAGTGTTTCATTAGACTTGGCAATCCGTGGTTGACAGGCTTTCAGGTGATGTATCATTAGAATTGGCAATCCGTGGTTGAGAGGCTTTCAGGTGGTGTATCATTAGAATTGGCAATCCGTGGTTGAGAGGCTTTCAGGTGATGTATCATTAGACTTGGCAATCCGTGGTTGAGAGGCTTTCAGGTGGTGTATAATTAGAATTGGCAATCCGTGGTTGAGAGGCTTTCATGTAGTGTTTCATTAGACTTAGCAATCCGTGGTTGAGAGGCTTTCACGTGGTGTATCATTAGAATTGGCAATCCGTGGTTGAGAGGCTTTCAGGTGGTGTATCATTAGAATTGGCAATCCGTGGTTGAGAGGCTTTCAGGTGGTGTATCATTAGAATTGGCAATCCGTGGTTGAGAGGCTTTCAGGTGGTGTATCATTAGACTTGGCAATCCGTGGTTGAGAGGCTTTCAGGTGGTGTATCATTAGAATTGGCAATCCGTGGTTGAGAGGCTTTCAGGTGGTGTATCATTAGAATTGGCAATCCGTGGTTGAGAGGCTTTCATGTAGTGTTTCATTAGACTTGGCAATCCGTGGTTGAGAGGCTTTCAGGTGATGTATCATTAGAATTGGCAATCCGTGGTTGAGAGGCTTTCAGGTGGTGTATCATTAGAATTGGCAATCCGTGGTTGAGAGGCTTTCATGTAGTGTTTCATTAGACTTAGCAATCCGTTGTTAAGAGGCTTTCACGTGGTGTATCATTAGAATTGGCAATCCGTGGTTGAGAGGCTTTCAGGTGGTGTATCATTAGAATTGGCAATCCGTAGTTGAGAGGCTTTCAGGTGGTGTATCATTAGAATTGTCAATCCGTGGTTGAGAGGCTTTCAGGTGGTGTATCATTAGACTTGGCAATCCGTGGTTGAGAGGCTTTCAGATGGTGTATCATTAGACTTGGCAATCCGTGGTTGAGAGGCTTTCAGGTGGTGTATAATTAGAAATGGCAATCCGTGGTTGAGAGGCTTTCAGGTGGTGTTTCATTAGAATTGGCAATCCGTGGTTGAGAGGCTTTCATGTAGTGTTTCATTAGACTTGGCAATCCGTGGTTGAGAGGCTTTCAGGTGATGTATCATTAGAATTGGCAATCCGTAGTTGAGAGGCTTTCAGGTGGTGTATCATTAGAATTGGCAATCCGTGGTTGAGAGGCTTTCAGGTGGTGTTTCATTAGACTTAGCAATCCGTGGTTGAGAGGCTTACACGTGGTGTATCATTAGAATTGGCAATCCGTGGTTGAGAGGCTTTCAGGTGGTGTATCATTAGAATTGGCAATCCGTGGTTGAGAGGCTTTCAGGTGGTGTATCATTAGAATTGGCAATCCGTGGTTGAGAGGCTTTCAGGTAGTGTATCATTAAAATTGGCAATCCGTGGTTGAGAGGCTTTCTGGTGGTGTTCCATTAGACTTGGCAATCCGTGGTTGAGAGGCTTTCAGGTGGTGTATCATTAGACTTGGCAATCCGTGGTTGAGAGGCTTTCAGGTGGTGTATCATTAGAATTGGCAATCCGTGGTTGAGAGGCTTTCAGGTGGTGTATCATTAGAATTGGCAATCCGTGGTTGAGAGGCTTTCGTGTGGTGTATCATTAGACTTGGCAATCCGTGGTTGAGAGGCTTTCTGGTGGCGTATCATTAGACTTGGCAATCCGTGGTTGAGAGGCTTTCAGGTGGTGTATCATTAGACTTGGCAATCCGTGGTTGACAGGCTTTAATGTGGTGTTTCATTAGACTTGGCAATCCGTGGTTGAGAGGCTTTCAGGTGGTGTATCATTAGAATTGGCAATCCGTGGTTGAGAGGCTTTCTGGTGGTGTATCATTAGACTTGGCAATTCGTGGTTGAGAGGCTTTCAGGTGGTGTATCATTAGACTTGGCAATCCGTGGTTGAGAGGCTTTCAGGTGGTGTATCATTAGAATTGGCAATCCGTGGTTGAGAGGCTTTCAGGTGGTGTATCATTAGACTTGGCAATCCGTGGTTGAGAGGCTTTCATGTGGTGTATCATTAGACTTGGCAATCCGTGGTTGAGAGGCTTTCTGGTGGCGTATCATTAGACTTGGCAATCCGTGGTTGAGAGGCTTTCTGGTGGCGTATCATTAGACTTGGCAATCCGTGGTTGAGAGGCTTTCAGGTGGTGTATCATTAGACTTGGCAATCCGTGGTTGAGAGGCTTTCTGGTGGCGTATCATTAGACTTGGGAATCCGTGGTTGAGAGGCTTTCATGTGGTGTATCATTAGAATTGGCAATCCGTGGTTGAGAGGCTTTCATGTGGTGTATCATTAGACTTGGCAATCCGTGGTTGAGAGGCTTTCTGGTGGCGTATCATTAGACTTGGCAATCCGTGGTTGAGAGGCTTTCATGTGGTGTATCATTAGACTTGGCAATCCGTGGTTGAGAGGCTTTCTGGTGGCGTATCATTAGACTTGGCAATCCGTGGTTGAGAGGCTTTCTGGTGGCGTATCATTAGACTTGGCAATCCGTGGTTGAGAGGCTTTCAGGTGGTGTATCATTAGACTTGGCAATCCGTGGTTGAGAGGCTTTCTGGTGGCGTATCATTAGACTTGGCAATCCGTGGTTTAGAGGCTTTCTGGTGGCGTATCATTAGACTTGGCAATCCGTTGTAAAGAGGCTTTCATGTGGTGTATCATTAGACTTGGCAATCCGTGGTTGAGAGGCTTTCTGGTGGCGTATCATTAGACTTGGCAATCCGTGGTTGAGAGGCTTTCAGGTTGTGTATCATAAGAATTGGCAATTCGTGGTTGAGAGGCTTTCAGGTGGTGTGTCATTAGACTTGGCAATCCGCGGTTGACAGGCTTTCATGTGGTGTTTAATTACACTTGGTAATCCGTGGTATAGAGGCTTTCAGGTGGTGTATCATTAGAATTGGCAATCCGTGGTTGAGAGGCTTTCTGGTGGTGTATCATTAGACTTGGCAATTCGTGGTTGAGAGGCTTTCAAGTGGTGTATCATTAGACTTGGCAATCCGTGGTTGAGAGGCTTTCAGGTGGTGTATCATTAGAATTGGCAATCCGTGGTTGAGAGGCTTTCAGGTGGTGTATCATTAGAATTGGCAATCCGTGGTTGAGAGGCTTTCATGTGGTGTATCATTAGACTTGGCAATCCGTGGTTGAGAGGCTTTCTGGTGAGATATCATTAGACTTGGCAATCCGTTGTTGAGAGGCTTTCAGGTGGTGTATCATTAGACTTGGCAATCCGTGGTTGACAGGCTTTCATGTGGTGTTTAATTAGACTTTGCAATCCGTGGTTGAGAGGCTTTAAGGTGGTGTATCATTAGACTTGGCAATTCGTGGTTGAGAGGCTTTCAGGTGGTGTGTCATTAGACTTGGCAATCCGTGGTTGAGAGGCTTTCAGGTGGTGTATCATTAGACTTAGCAATCCGTGGTTGAGAGGCTTTCACGTGGTGTATCATTAGAATTGGCAATCCGTGGTTGAGAGGCTTTCACGTGGTGTATCATTAGAATTGGCAATCCGTGGTTGAGAGGCTTTCAGGTGGTGTATCATTAGACTTGGCAATCCGGGGTTGAGAGGCTTTCCGGTGGTGTATAATTAGAATTGGCAATCCGTGGTTGAGAGGCTTTCAGGTGGTGTATCATTAGACTTGGCAATCCGTGGTTGAGAGGCTTTCAGGTGATGTATCATTAGAATTGGCAATCGTTGGTTGAGAGGCTTTCAGGTGGTGTATAATAAGAATTGGCAATCCGTGGTTGAGAGGCTTTCATGTAGTGTTTAATTAGGCTTAGCAATCCGTGGTTGAGAGGCTTTCACGTGGTGTATCATTAGAATTGGCAATCCGTGGTTGAGAGGCTTTCAGGTGGATTATCATTAGAATTGGCAATCCGTGGTTGAGAGGCTTTCAGGTGGTGTATCATTAGAATTGGCAATCCGTGGTTGAGAGGCTTTCAGGTGGTGTATCATTAGACTTGGCAATCCGTGGTTGAGAGGCTTTCAGGTGGTGTATCATTAGAATTGGCAATCCGTGGTTTAGAGGCTTTCAGGTGGTGTATCATTAGAATTGGCAATCCGTGGTTGAGAAGCTTTCATGTAGTGTTTCATTAGACTTGGCAATCCGTGGTTGAGAGGCTTTCAGGTGATGTAACATTAGAATTGGCAATCCGTGGTTGAGAGGCTTTCAGGTGGTGTATCATTAGAATTGGCAATCCGTGGTTGAGAGGCTTTCATGTAGTGTTTCATTAGACTTAGCAATCCGTTGTTAAGAGGCTTTCACGTGGTGTATCATTAGAATTGGCAATCCGTGGTTGAGAGGCTTTCAGGTGGTGTATCATTAGAATTGGCAATCCGAAGTTGAGAGGCTTTCAGGTGGTGTATCATTAGAATTGTCAATTCGTGGTTGAGAGGCTTTCAGGTGGTGTATCATTAGACTTGGCAATCCGTGGTTGAGAGGCTTTCAGATGGTGTATCATTAGACTTGGCAATCCGTGGTTGAGAGGCTTTCTGGTGGTGTATAATTAGAAATGGCAATCCGTGGTTGAGAGGCTTTCAGGTGGTGTTTCATTAGAATTGGCAATCCGTGGTTGAGAGGCTTTCATGTAGTGTTTCATTAGACTTGGCAATCCGTGGTTGAGAGGCTTTCAGGTGATGTATCATTAGAATTGGCAATCCGTAGTTGAGAGGCTTTCAGGTGGTGTATCATTAGAATTGGCAATCCGTTGTTGAGAGGCTTTCAGGTGGTGTTTCATTAGACTTAGCAATCCGTGGTTGAGAGGCTTACACGTGGTGTATCATTAGAATTGGCAATCCGTGGTTGAGAGGCTTTCAGGTGGTGTATCATTAGAATTGGCAATCCGTGGTTGAGAGGCTTTTAGGTGGTGTATCATTAGAATTGGCAATCCGTGGTTGAGAGGCTTTCAGGTGGTGTATCATTAGAATTGGCAATCCGTGGTTGAGAGGCTTTCTGGTGGTGTATCATTAGACTTGGCAATCCGTGGTTGAGAGGCTTTCAGGTGGTGTATCATTAGACTTGGCAATCCGTGGTTGAGAGGCTTTCAGGTGGTGTATCATTAGAATTGGCAATCCGTGGTTGAGAGGCTTTCAGGTGGTGTATCATTAGAATTGGCAATCCGTGGTTGAGAGGCTTTCATGTGGTGTATCATTAGACTTGGCAATCCGTGGTTGAGAGGCTTTCTGGTGGCGTATCATTAGACTTGGCAATCCGTGGTTGAGAGGCTTTCAGGTGGTGTATCATTAGACTTGGTAATCCGTGGTTGACAGGCTTTCATGTGGTGTTTCATTAGACTTGGCAATCCGTGGTTGAGAGGCTTTCAGGTGGTGTATCATTAGAATTGGCAATCCGTGGTTGAGAGGCTTTCAGGTGGTGTATCATTAGACTTGGCAATTCGTGGTTGAGAGGCTTTCAGGTGGTGTATCATTAGACTTGGCAATCCGTGGTTGAGAGGCTTTCAGGTAGTGTATCATTAGAATAGGCAATCCGTGGTTGAGAGGCTTTCAGGTGGTGTATCATTAGAATTGGCAATCCGTGGTTGAGAGGCTTTCATGTGGTGTATCATTAGACTTGGCAATCCGTGGTTGAGAGGCTTTCTGGTGGCGTATCATTAGACTTGGCAATCCGTGGTTGAGAGGCTTTCTGGTGGCGTATCATTAGACTTGGCAATCCGTGGTTGAGAGGCTTTCAGGTGGTGTATCATTAGACTTGGCAATCCGTGGTTGAGAGGCTTTCTGGTGGCGTATCATTAGACTTGGCAATCCGTGGTTGAGAGGCTTTCATGTGGTGTATCATTAGAATTGGCAATCCGTGGTTGAGAGGCTTTCATGTGGTGTATCATTAGACTTGGCAATCCGTGGTTGAGAGGCTTTCTGGTGGCGTATCATTAGACTTGGCAATCCGTGGTTGAGAGGCTTTCATGTGGTGTATCATTTTACTTGGCAATCCGTGGTTGAGAGGCTTTCTGGTGGCGTATCATTAGACTTGGCAATCCGTGGTTGAGAGGCTTTCTGGTGGCGTATCATTAGACTTGGCAATCCGTGGTTGAGAGGCTTTCAGGTGGTGTATCATTAGACTTGGCAATCCGTGGTTTAGAGGCTTTCTGGTGGCGTATCATTAGACTTGGCAATCCGTGGTTGAGAGGCTTTCTGGTGGCGTATCATTAGACTTGGCAATCCGTTGTAAAGAGGCTTTCATGTGGAGTATCATTAGACTTGGCAATCCGTGGTTGAGAGGCTTTCTGGTGGCGTATCATTAGACTTGGCAATCCGTGGTTGAGAGGCTTTCAGGTTGTGTATCATAAGAATTGGCAATTCGTGGTTGAGAGGCTTTCAGGTGGTGTGTAATTAGACTTGGCAATCCGTGGTTGACAGGCTTTCATGTGGTGTTTAATTACACTTGGTAATCCGTGGTATAGAGGCTTTCAGGTGGTGTATCATTAGAATTGGCAATCCGTGGTTGAGAGGCTTTCAGGTGGTGTATCATTAGACTTGGCAATTCGTGGTTGAGAGGCTTTCAGGTGGTGTATCATTAGACTTGGCAATCCGTGGTTGAGAGGCTTTCAGGTGGTGTATCATTAGAATTGGCAATCCGTGGTTGAGAGGCTTTCAGGTGGTGTATCATTAGACTTGGCAATCCGTGGTTGAGAGGCTTTCATGTGGTGTATCATTAGACTTGGCAATCCCTGGTTGAGAGGCTTTCTGGTGGCGTATCATTAGACTTGGCAATCCGTTGTTGAGAGGCTTTCAGGTGGTGTATCATTAGACTTGGCAATCCGTGGTTGACAGGCTTTCATGTGGTGTTTCATTAGACTTGGCAATCCGTGGTTGAGAGGCTTTCAGGTGGTGTATCATAAGAATTGGCAATTCGTGGTTGAGAGGCTTTCAGGTGGTGCGTCATTAGACTTGGCAATCCGTGGTTGAGAGGCTTTCATGTGGTGTTTCATTACACTTGGCAATCCGTGGTTGAGAGGCTTTCAGGTGGTGTATCATTAGAATTGGCAATCCGTGGTTGAGAGGCTTTCAGTTGGTGTATCATAAGAATTGGCAATTCGTGGTTGAGAGGCTTTCAGGTGGTGTGTCATTAGACTTGGCAATCCGTGGTTGAGAGGCTTTCAGGTGGTGTATCATTAGAATTGGCAATTCGTGGTTGAGAGGCTTTCAGGTGGTGTGTCATTAGACTTGGAAATCCGTGGTTGAGAGGCTTTCACGTGGTGTTTCCTTACACTTGGCAATCCGTGGTTGAGAGGCTTTCAGGTGGTGTTTCATTAGAATTGGCAATCCGTGGTTGAGAGGCTTTCAGGTGGTGTTTCATTAGACTTAGCAATCCGTGGTTGAGAGGCTTTCAGGTGGTATATCATTAGAATTGGCAATCCGTGGTTGAGAGGCTTTCAGGTGGTGTGTCATTAGACTTGGCAATCCGTGGTTGAGAGGCTTTCATGTGGTGTTTCATTACACTTGGCAATCCGTGGTTGAGAGGCTTTCAGGTGGTGTATCATTAGAATTGGCAATCCGTGGTTGAGAGGCTTTCACGTCGTTATTCATTAGACTTGGCAATCCGTGGTTGAGAGGCTTTCATGTTGTGTTTCATTACACTTGGCAATCCGTGGTTGAGAGGCTTTCAGGTGGTGTATCATTAGACTTGGCAATCCGTGGTTGAGAGGCTTTCATGTGGTGTTTCATTAGACTTGGCAATCCGTGGTTGAGAGGCTTTCAGTTGGTGTATCATTACACTTGGCAATCCGTGGTTGAGAGGCTTTCAGGTGGTGTATCATTAGAATTGGCAATCCGTGGTTGAGAGGCTTTCAGGTGGTGTATCATTAGAATTGGCAATCCGTGGTTGAGAGGCTTTCATGTGGTGTATCATTAGACTTGGCAATCCGTGGTTGAGAGGCTTTCTGGTGGCGTATCATTAGACTTGGCAATCCGTGGTTGAGAGTCTTTCAGGTGGTGTATCATTAGACTTGGCAATCCGTGGTTGAGAGGCTTTCATGTGGTGTTTCATTAGACTTGGCAATCCGTGGTTGAGAGGCTTTCAGGTGGTGTATCATTAGAATTGGCAATCCGTGGTTGAGAGGCTTTCTGGTGGCGTATCATTAGACTTGGCAATCCGTGGTTGAGAGGCTTTCTGGTGGCGTATCATTAGACTTGGCAATCCGTGGTTGAGAGGCTTTCAGGTGGTGTATCATTAGACTTGGCAATCCGTGGTTGAGAGGCTTTCTGGTGGCGTATCATTAGACTTGGCAATCCGTGGTTGAGAGGCTTTCAGTTGGTGTATCATAAGAATTGGCAATTCGTGGTTGAGAGGCTTTCAGGTGGTGTTTCATTACACTTGGCAATCCGTTGTTGAGAGGCTTTCAGGTGGTGTATCATTAGAATTGGCAATCCGTGGTTGAGAGGCTTTCAGTTCGTGTATCATAAGAATTGGCAATTCGTGGTTGAGAGGCTTTCAGGTGGTGTTTCATTAGACTTGGCAATCCGTGGTTGAGAGGCTTTCAGGTTGTGTATCATTAGAATTGGCAATTCGTGGTTGAGAGGCTTTCAAGTGGTGTGTCATTAGACTTGGCAATCCGTGGTTGAGAGGCTTTCACGTGGTGTTTCATTACACTTGGAAATCCGTGGTTGAGAGGCTTTCAGGTGGTGTTTCATTAGAATTGGCAATCCGTGGTTGAGAGGCTTTCAGGTGGTGTTTCATTAGACTTAGCAATCCGTGGTTGAGAGGCTTTCAGGTGGTGTATCATTAGAATTGGCAATCCGTGGTTGAGAGGCTTTCAGGTGGTGTGTCATTAGACTTGGCAATCCGTGGTTGAGAGGCTTTCATGTGGTGTTTCATTACACTTGGCAATCCGTGGTTGAGAGGCTTTCAGGTGGTGTATCATTAGAATTGGCAATCCGTGGTTGAGAGGCTTTCACGTCGTGTTTCATTAGACTTGGCAATCCGTGGTTGAGAGGCTTTCAGTTGGTGTTTCATTACACTTGGCAATCCGTGGTTGAGAGGCTTTCAGGTGGTGTATCATTAGACTTGGCAATCCGTGGTTGAGAGGCTTTTGTGGTGTTTCATTAGACTTGGCAATCCGTGGTTGAGAGGCTTTCAGTTGGTGTATCATTAGACTTGGCAATCCGTGGTTGAGAGGCTTTCAGGTGGTGTATCATTAGAATTGGCAATCCGTGGTTTAGAGGCTTTCTGGTGGTGTATCATTAGACTTGGCAATTCGTGGTTGAGAGGCTTTCAGGTGGTGTATCATTAGACTTGGCAATCCGTGGTTGAGAGGCTTTCTGGTGGCGTATCATTAGACTTGGCAATCCGTGGTTGAGAGGCTTTCTGGTGGCGTATCATTAGACTTGGCAATCCGTGGTTGAGAGGCTTTCAGGTGGTGTATCATTAGACTTGGCAATCCGTGGTTGAGAGGCTTTCTGGTGGCGTATCATTAGACTTGGCAATCCGTGGTTGAGAGGCTTTCATGTGGTGTATCATTAGAATTGGCAATCCGTTGTTGAGAGGCTTTCATGTGGTGTATCATTAGACTTGGCAATCCGTGGTTGAGAGGCTTTCTGGTGGCGTATCATTAGACTTGGCAATCCGTGGTTGAGAGGCTTTCATGTGGTGTATCATTAGACTTGGCAATCCGTGGTTGAGAGGCTTTCTGGTGGCGTATCATTAGACTTGGCAATCCGTGGTTGAGAGGCTTTCTGGTGGCGTATAATTAGACTTGGCAATCCGTGGTTGAGAGGCTTTCTGGTGGCGTATCATTAGACTTGGCAATCCGTTGTAAAGAGGCTTTCATGTGGTGTATCATTAGACTTGGCAATCCGTGGTTGAGAGGCTTTCTGGTGGCGTATCATTAGACTTGGCAATCCGTGGTTGAGAGGCTTTCAGGTTGTGTATCATAAGAATTGGCAATTCGTGGTTGAGAGGCTTTCAGGTGGTGTGTCATTAGACTTGGCAATCCGTGGTTGACAGGCTTTCATGTGGTGTTTAATTACACTTGGTAATCCGTGGTATAGAGGCTTTCAGGTGGTGTATCATTAGAATTGGCAATCCGTGGTTGAGAGGCTTTCTGGTGGTGTATCATTAGACTTGGCAATTCGTGGTTGAGAGGCTTTCAGGTGGTGTATCATTAGACTTGGCAATCCGTGGTTGAGAGGCTTTCAGGTGGTGTATCATTAGAATTGGCAATCCGTGGTTGAGAGGCTTTCAGGTGGTGTATCATTAGAATTGGCAATCCGTGGTTGAGAGGCTTTCATGTGGTGTATCATTAGACTTGGCAATCCGTGGTTGAGAGGCTTTCTGGTGGCGTATCATTAGACTTGGCAATCCGTTGTTGAGAGGCTTTCAGGTGGTGTATCATTAGACTTGGCAATCCGTGGTTGACAGGCTTTCATGTGGTGTTTTATTAGACTTGGCAATCCGTGGTTGAGAGGCTTTCAGGTGGTGTATCATAAGAATTGGCAATTCGTGGTTGAGAGGCTTTCAGGTGGTGTGTCATTAGACTTGGCAATCCGTGGTTGAGAGGCTTTCATGTGGTGTTTCATTACACTTGGCAATCCGTGGTTGAGAGGCTTTCAGGTGGTGTATCATTAGAATTGGCAATCCGTGGTTGAGAGGCTTTCAGTTGGTGTATCATAAGTATTGGCAATTCGTGGTTGAGAGGCTTTCAGGTTGTGTTTCATTAGACTTGGCAATCCGTGGTTGAGAGGCTTTCAGGTGGTGTATCATTAGAATTGGCAATTCGTGGTTGAGAGGCTTTCAGGTGGTGTGTCATTAGACTTGGCAATCCGTGGTTGAGAGGCTTTCACGTGGTGTTTCATTACACTTGGCTATCCGTGGTTGAGAGGCTTTCAGGTGGTGTTTCATTAGAATTGGCAATCCGTGGTTGAGAGGCTTTCAGGTTGTGTTTCATTAGACTTAGCAATCCGTGGTTGAGAGGCTTTCAGGTGGTGTATCATTAGAATTGGCAATCCGTGGTTGAGAGGCTTTCAGGTGGTGTGTCATTAGACTTGGCAATCCGTGGTTAAGAGAGGCTTTCATGTGGTGTTTCATTACACTTAGCAATCCGTGGTTGAGAGGCTTTCAGGTGGTGTATCATTAGAATTGGCAATCCGTGGTTGAGAGGCTTTCACGTCGTTTTTCATTAGACTTGGAAATCCGTGGTTGAGAGGCTTTCATGTGGTGTTTCATTACTTCTGGCAATCCGTGGTTGAGAGGCTTTCAGGTGGTGTATCATTAGACTTGGCAATCCGTGGTTGAGAGGCTTTCATGTGGTGTTTCATTAGACTTGGCAATCCGTGGTTGAGAGGCTTTCAGGTGGTGTATCATTAGACTTGGCAATCCGTGGTTGAGAGGCTTTCAGGTGGTGTATCATTAGACTTGGCAATCCGTGGTTGAGAGGCTTTCAGGTGGTGTATCATTAGAATTGGCAATCCGTGGTTGAGAGGCTTTCAGGTGGTGTATCATTAGAATTGGCAATCCGTGGTTGAGAGGCTTTCATGTGGTGTATCATTAGACTTGGCAATCCGTGGTTGAGAGGCTTTCTGGTGGCGTATCATTAGACTTGGCAATCCGTGGTTGAGAGGCTTTCAGGTGGTGTATCATTAGACTTGGCAATCCGTGGTTTACAGGCTTTCATGTGGTGTTTCATTAGACTTGGCAATCCGTGGTTGAGAGGCTTTCAGGTGGTGTATCATTAGAATTGGCAATCCGTGGTTGAGAGGCTTTCTGGTGGTGTATCATTAGACTTGGCAATTCGTGGTTGAGAGGCTTTCAGGTGGTGTATCATTAGACTTGGCAATCCGTGGTTGAGAGGCTTTCACGTGGTGTATCATTAGAATTGGCAATCCGTGGTTGAGAGGCTTTCAGGTGGTGTATCATTAGAATTGGCAATCCGTGGTTGAGAGGCTTTCATGTGGTGTATCATTAGACTTGGCAATCCGTGGTTGAGAGGCTTTCTGGTGGCGTATCATTAGACTTGGCAATCCGTGGTTGAGAGGCTTTCTGGTGGCGTATCATTAGACTTGGCAATCCGTGGTTGAGAGGCTTTCCGGTGGTGTATCATTAGACTTGGCAATCCGTGGTTGAGAGGCTTTCTGGTGGCGTATCATGCGACTTGGCAATCCGTGGTTGAGAGGCTTTCAGTTGGTGTATCATAAGAATTGGCAATTCGTGGTTGAGAGGCTTTCAGGTGGTGTTTCATTAGACTTGGCAATCTGTTGTTGAGAGGCTGCAAGGTGGTGTATCATTAGAATTGGCAATTCGTGGTTGAGAGGCTTTCAGGTGGTGTATCATTAGACTTGGCAATCCGTGGTTGAGAGGCTTTCACGTGGTGTTTCATTACACTTGGAAATCCGTGGTTGAGAGGCTTTCAGGTGGTGTTTCATTAGAATTGGGAATCCGTGGTTGAGAGGCTTTCAGGTGGTGTTTCATTAGACTTAGCAATCCGTGGTTGAGAGGCTTTCAGGTGGTGTATCATTAGAATTGGCAATCCGTGGTTGAGAGGCTTTCAGGTGGTGTGTCATTAGACTTGGCAATCCGTGGTTGAGAGGCTTTCATGTGGTGTTTCATTACACTTGGCAATCCGTGGTTGAGAGGCTTTCAGGTGGTGTATCATTAGAATTGGCAATCCGTGGTTGAGAGGCTTTCACGTCGTGTTTCATTAGACTTGGCAATCCGTGGTTGAGAGGCTTTCAGTTGGTGTTTCATTACACTTGGCAATCCGTGGTTGAGAGGCTTTCAGGTGGTGTATCATTAGACTTGGCAATCCGTGGTTGAGAGGCTTTCAGGTGGTGTTTCATTAGACTTGGCAATCCGTGGTTGAGAGGCTTTCAGTTGGTGTATCATTAGACTTGGCAATCCGTGGTTGAGAGGCTTTCAGGTGGTGTATCATTAGACTTGGCAATCCGTGGTTGAGAGGCTTTCAGGTGGTGTATCATTAGAATTGGCAATCCGTGGTTGAGAGGCTTTCAGGTGGTGTATCATTAGAATTGGCAATCCGTTGGAGAGAGGCTTTCATGTGGTGTATCATTAGACTTGGCAATCCGTGGTTGAGAGGCTTTCTGGTGGCGTATCATTAGACTTGGCAATCCGTGGTTGAGAGGCTTTCAGGTTGTGTATCATTAGACTTGGCAATCCGTGGTTGACAGGCTTTCATGTGGTGTTTCATTAGACTTGGCAATCCGTGGTTGAGAGGCTTTCAGGTGGTGTATCATTAGAATTGGCAATCCGTGGTTGAGAGGCTTTCTGGTTGTGTATCATTAGACTTGGCAATTCGTGGTTGAGAGGCTTTCAGGTGGTGTATCATTAGACTTGGCAATCCGTGGTTGAGAGGCTTTCAGGTGGTGTATCATTAGAATTGGCAATCCGTGGTTGAGAGGCTTTCAGGTGGTGCATCATTAGACTTGGCAATCCGTGGTTGAGAGGCTTTCATGTGGTGTATCATTAGACTTGGCAATCCGTGGTTGAGAGGCTTTCTGGTGGCGTATCATTAGACTTGGCAATCCGTGGTTGAGAGGCTTTCAGGTGGTGTATCATTAGACTTGGCAATCCGTGGTTGACAGGCTTTCATGTGGTGTTTCATTAGACTTGGCAATCCGTGGTTGAGAGACTTTCAGGTGGTGTATCATAAGAATTGGCAATTCGTGGTTGAGAGGCTTTCAGGTGGTGTGTCATTAGACTTGGCAATCCGTGGTTGAGAGGCTTTCATGTAGTGTTTCATTACACTTGGCAATCCGTGGTTGAGAGGCTTTCAGGTGGTGTATCATTAGAATTGGCAATCCGTGGTTGAGAGGCTTTCAGTTGGTGTATCATAAGAATTGGCAATTCGTGGTTGAGAGGCTTTCAGGTGGTGTTTCATTAGACTTGGCAATCCGTGGTTGAGAGGCTTTAAGGTGGTGTATCATTAGAATTGGCAATTCGTGGTTGAGAGGCTTTCAGGTGGTGTGTCATTAGACTTGGCAATCCGTGGTTGAGAGGCTTTCACGTGGTGTTTCATTACACTTGGCAATCCGTGGTTGAGAGGCTTTCAGGTGGTGTTTCATTAGAATTGGCAATCCGTGGTTGAGAGGCTTTCAGGTGGTGTTTCATTAGACTTAGCAATCCGTGGTTGAGAGGCTTTCAGGTTGTGTATCATTAGAATTGGCAATCCGTGGTTGAGAGGCTTTCAGGTGGTGTGTCATTAGACTTGGCAATCCGTGGTTGAGAGGCTTTCATGTGGTGTTTCATTACACTTGGCCATCCGTGGTTTAGAGTCTTTCAGGTGGTGTATCATTAGAATTGGCAATCCGTGGTTGAGAGGCTTTCACGTCGTGTTTCATTAGACTTGGCAATCCGTGGTTGAGAGGCTTTCATGTGGTGTTTACTTACAATTGGCAATACGTGGTTGAGAGGCTTTCAGGTGGTGTATCATTAGACTTGGCAATCCGTGGTTGAGAGGCTTTCATGTGGTGTTTCATTAGACTTGGCAATCCGTGGTTGAGAGGATTTCAAGTGGTGTATAATTAGAAATGGCAATCCGTGGTTGAGAGGCTTTCATGTAGTGTTTCATTAGAATTGGCAATCCGTGGTTGAGAGGCTTTCAGGTTGTGTATCATTAGAATTGGCAATCCGTGGTTGAGAGGCTTTCAGGTGGTGTATCATTAGAATTGGCAATCCGTGGTTGAGAGGCTTTCAGGTTGTGTATCATTAGAATTGGCAATCTGTGGTTGAGAGGCTTTCAGGTGGTGTATCATTAGACTTGGCAATCCGTGGTTGAGAGGATTTCAAGTGGTGTATAATTAGAAATGGCAATCCGTGGTTGAGAGGCTTTCATGTAGTGTTTCATTAGAATTGGCAATCCGTGGTTGAGAGGCTTTCAGGTTGTGTATCATTAGAATTGGCAATCCGTGGTTGAGAGGCTTTCAGGTGGTGTATCATTAGAATTGGCAATCCGTGGTTGAGAGGCTTTCTGGTGGTGTATCATTAGACTTGGCAATTCGTGGTTGAGAGGCTTTCAGGTGGTGTATCATTAGACTTGGCAATCCGTGGTTGAGAGGCTTTCAGGTGGTGTATCATTAGAATTGGCAATCCGTGGTTGAGAGGCTTTCAGGTGGTGTATCATTAGAATTGGCAATCCGTGGTTGAGAGGCTTTCATGTGGTGTATCATTAGACTTGGCAATCCGTGGTTGAGAGGCTTTCTGATGGCGTATCATTAGACTTGGCAATCCGTGGTTGAGAGGCTTTCAGGTGGTGTATCATTAGATTTGGCAATCCGTGGTTGACAGGCTTTCATGTGGTGTTTAATTACACTTGGCTATACGGGGTTGAGAGGCTTTCAGGTGGTGTATCATAAGAATTGGCAATTCGTGGTTGAGAGGCTTTCAGGTGGTGTGTCATTAGACTTGGCAATCCGTGGTTGAGAGGCTTTCATGTGGTGTTTCATTACACTTGGCAATCCGTGGTTGAGAGGCTTTCAGGTGGTGTATCATTAGAATTGGCAATCCGTGGTTGAGAGGCTTTCAGTTAGTGTATCATAAGAATTGGCAATTCGTGGTTGAGAGGCTTTCAGGTGGTGTTTCATTAGACTTGGCAATCCGTGGTTGAGAGGCTTTCAGGTGGTGTTTCATTAGAATTGGCAATCCGTGGTTGAGAGGCTTTCATGTAGTGTTTCATTAGACTTGGCAATCCGTGGTTGTGAGGCCTTCAGGTGATGTATCATTAGAATTGGCAATCCGTAGTTGAGAGGCTTTCAGGTGGTGTATCATTAGAATTGGCAATCCGTTGTTGAGAGGCTTTCAGGTGGTGTTTCATTAGACTTAGCAATCCGTGGTTGAGAGGCTTACACGTGGTGTATCATTAGAATTGGCAATCCGTGGTTGAGAGGCTTTCAGGTGGTGTATCATTAGAATTGGCAATCCGTGGTTGAGAGGCTTTCAGGTGGTGTATCATTAGAATTGGCAATCCGTGGTTGAGAGGCTTTCAGGTGGTGTATCATTAGAATTGGCAATCCGTGGTTGAGAGGCTTTCAGGTGGTGTGTCATTAGACTTGGCAATCCGTGGTTGAGAGGCTTTCATGTGGTGTTTCATTACACTTAGCAATCCGTGGTTGAGAGGCTTTCAGGTGGTGTATCATTAGAATTGGCAATCCGTGGTTGAGAGGCTTTCACGTCGTTTTTCATTAGACTTGGAAATCCGTGGTTGAGAGGCTTTCATGTGGTGTTTCATTACTTCTGGCAATCCGTGGTTGAGAGGCTTTCAGGTGGTGTATCATTAGACTTGGCAATCCGTGGTTGAGAGGCTTTCATGTGGTGTTTCATTAGACTTGGCAATCCGTGGTTGAGAGGCTTTCAGGTGGTGTATCATTAGACTTGGCAATCCGTGGTTGAGAGGCTTTCAGGTGGTGTATCATTAGACTTGGCAATCCGTGGTTGAGAGGCTTTCAGGTGGTGTATCATTAGAATTGGCAATCCGTGGTTGAGAGGCTTTCAGGTGGTGTATCATTAGAATTGGCAATCCGTGGTTGAGAGGCTTTCATGTGGTGTATCATTAGACTTGGCAATCCGTGGTTGAGAGGCTTTCTGGTGGCGTATCATTAGACTTGGCAATCCGTGGTTGAGAGGCTTTCAGGTGGTGTATCATTAGACTTGGCAATCCGTGGTTTACAGGCTTTCATGTGGTGTTTCATTAGACTTGGCAATCCGTGGTTGAGAGGCTTTCAGGTGGTGTATCATTAGAATTGGCAATCCGTGGTTGAGAGGCTTTCTGGTGGTGTATCATTAGACTTGGCAATTCGTGGTTGAGAGGCTTTCAGGTGGTGTATCATTAGACTTGGCAATCCGTGGTTGAGAGGCTTTCACGTGGTGTATCATTAGAATTGGCAATCCGTGGTTGAGAGGCTTTCAGGTGGTGTATCATTAGAATTGGCAATCCGTGGTTGAGAGGCTTTCATGTGGTGTATCATTAGACTTGGCAATCCGTGGTTGAGAGGCTTTCTGGTGGCGTATCATTAGACTTGGCAATCCGTGGTTGAGAGGCTTTCTGGTGGCGTATCATTAGACTTGGCAATCCGTGGTTGAGAGGCTTTCCGGTGGTGTATCATTAGACTTGGCAATCCGTGGTTGAGAGGCTTTCTGGTGGCGTATCATTAGACTTGGCAATCCGTGGTTGAGAGGCTTTCAGTTGGTGTATCATAAGAATTGGCAATTCGTGGTTGAGAGGCTTTCAGGTGGTGTTTCATTAGACTTGGCAATCTGTTGTTGAGAGGCTGCAAGGTGGTGTATCATTAGAATTGGCAATTCGTGGTTGAGAGGCTTTCAGGTGGTGTGTCATTAGACTTGGCAATCCGTGGTTGAGAGGCTTTCACGTGGTGTTTCATTACACTTGGAAATCCGTGGTTGAGAGGCTTTCAGGTGGTGTTTCATTAGAATTGGGAATCCGTGGTTGAGAGGCTTTCAGGTGGTGTTTCATTAGACTTAGCAATCCGTGGTTGAGAGGCTTTCAGGTGGTGTATCATTAGAATTGGCAATCCGTGGTTGAGAGGCTTTCAGGTGGTGTGTCATTAGACTTTGCAATCCGTGGTTGAGAGGCTTTCATGTGGTGTTTCATTACACTTGGCAATCCGTGGTTGAGAGGCTTTCAGGTGGTGTATCATTAGAATTGGCAATCCGTGGTTGAGAGGCTTTCACGTCGTGTTTCATTAGACTTGGCAATCCGTGGTTGAGAGGCTTTCAGTTGGTGTTTCATTACACTTGGCAATCCGTGGTTGAGAGGCTTTCAGGTGGTGTATCATTAGACTTGGCAATCCGTGGTTGAGAGGCTTTCAGGTGGTGTTTCATTAGACTTGGCAATCCGTGGTTGAGAGGCTTTCAGTTGGTGTATCATTAGACTTGGCAATCCGTGGTTGAGAGGCTTTCAGGTGGTGTATCATTAGACTTGGCAATCCGTGGTTGAGAGGCTTTCAGGTGGTGTATCATTAGAATTGGCAATCCGTGGTTGAGAGGCTTTCAGGTGGTGTATCATTAGAATTGGCAATCCGTTGGAGAGAGGCTTTCATGTGGTGTATCATTAGACTTGGCAATCCGTGGTTGAGAGGCTTTCTGGTGGCGTATCATTAGACTTGGCAATCCGTGGTTGAGAGGCTTTCAGGTTGTGTATCATTAGACTTGGCAATCCGTGGTTGACAGGCTTTCATGTGGTGTTTCATTAGACTTGGCAATCCGTGGTTGAGAGGCTTTCAGGTGGTGTATCATTAGAATTGGCAATCCGTGGTTGAGAGGCTTTCTGGTGGTGTATCATTAGACTTGGCAATTCGTGGTTGAGAGGCTTTCAGGTGGTGTATCATTAGACTTGGCAATCCGTGGTTGAGAGGCTTTCAGGTGGTGTATCATTAGAATTGGCAATCCGTGGTTGAGAGGCTTTCAGGTGGTGCATCATTAGACTTGGCAATCCGTGGTTGAGAGGCTTTCATGTGGTGTATCATTAGACTTGGCAATCCGTGGTTGAGAGGCTTTCTGGTGGCGTATCATTAGACTTGGCAATCCGTGGTTGAGAGGCTTTCAGGTGGTGTATCATTAGACTTGGCAATCCGTGGTTGACAGGCTTTCATGTGGTGTTTCATTAGACTTGGCAATCCGTGGTTGAGAGACTTTCAGGTGGTGTATCATAAGAATTGGCAATTCGTGGTTGAGAGGCTTTCAGGTGGTGTGTCATTAGACTTGGCAATCCGTGGTTGAGAGGCTTTCATGTAGTGTTTCATTACACTTGGCAATCCGTGGTTGAGAGGCTTTCAGGTGGTGTATCATTAGAATTGGCAATCCGTGGTTGAGAGGCTTTCAGTTGGTGTATCATAAGAATTGGCAATTTGTGGTTGAGAGGCTTTCAGGTGGTGTTTCATTAGACTTGGCAATCCGTGGTTGAGAGGCTTTAAGGTGGTGTATCATTAGAATTGGCAATTCGTGGTTGAGAGGCTTTCAGGTGGTGTGTCATTAGACTTGGCAATCCGTGGTTGAGAGGCTTTCACGTGGTGTTTCATTACACTTGGCAATCCGTGGTTGAGAGGCTTTCAGGTGGTGTTTCATTAGAATTGGCAATCCGTGGTTGAGAGGCTTTCAGGTGGTGTTTCATTAGACTTAGCAATCCGTGGTTGAGAGGCTTTCAGGTTGTGTATCATTAGAATTGGCAATCCGTGGTTGAGAGGCTTTCAGGTGGTGTGTCATTAGACTTGGCAATCCGTGGTTGAGAGGCTTTCATGTGGTGTTTCATTACACTTGGCCATCCGTGGTTTAGAGTCTTTCAGGTGGTGTATCATTAGAATTGGCAATCCGTGGTTGAGAGGCTTTCACGTCGTGTTTCATTAGACTTGGCAATCCGTGGTTGAGAGGCTTTCATGTGGTGTTTACTTACAATTGGCAATACGTGGTTGAGAGGCTTTCAGGTGGTGTATCATTAGACTTGGCAATCCGTGGTTGAGAGGCTTTCATGTGGTGTTTCATTAGACTTGGCAATCCGTGGTTGAGAGGCTCTCAGTTGGTGTATCATTAGACTTGGCAATCCGTGGTTGAGAGGCTTTCAGGTGGTGTATCATTAGACTTGGCAATCCGTGGTTGAGAGGCTTTCAGGTGGTGTATCATTAGAATTGGCAATCCGTGGTTGAGAGGCTTTCAGGTTGTGTATCATTAGAATTGGCAATCTGTGGTTGAGAGGCTTTCAGGTGGTGTATCATTAGACTTGGCAATCCGTGGTTGAGAGGATTTCAAGTGGTGTATAATTAGAAATGGCAATCCGTGGTTGAGAGGCTTTCATGTAGTGTTTCATTAGAATTGGCAATCCGTGGTTGAGAGGCTTTCAGGTTGTGTATCATTAGAATTGGCAATCCGTGGTTGAGAGGCTTTCAGGTGGTGTATCATTAGAATTGGCAATCCGTGGTTGAGAGGCTTTCTGGTGGTGTATCATTAGACTTGGCAATTCGTGGTTGAGAGGCTTTCAGGTGGTGTATCATTAGACTTGGCAATCCGTGGTTGAGAGGCTTTCAGGTGGTGTATCATTAGAATTGGCAATCCGTGGTTGAGAGGCTTTCAGGTGGTGTATCATTAGAATTGGCAATCCGTGGTTGAGAGGCTTTCATGTGGTGTATCATTAGACTTGGCAATCCGTGGTTGAGAGGCTTTCTGGTGGCGTATCATTAGACTTGGCAATCCGTGGTTGAGAGGCTTTCAGGTGGTGTATCATTAGATTTGGCAATCCGTGGTTGACACGCTTTCATGTGGTGTTTAATTACACTTGGCTATACGGGGTTGAGAGGCTTTCAGGTGGTGTATCATAAGAATTGGCAATTCGTGGTTGAGAGGCTTTCAGGTGGTGTGTCATTAGACTTGGCAATCCGTGGTTGAGAGGCTTTCATGTGGTGTTTCATTACACTTGGCAATCCGTGGTTGAGAGGCTTTCAGGTGGTGTATCATTAGAATTGGCAATCCGTGGTTGAGAGGCTTTCAGTTAGTGTATCATAAGAATTGGCAATTCGTGGTTGAGAGGCTTTCAGGTGGTGTTTCATTAGACTTGGCAATCCGTGGTTGAGAGGCTTTCAGGTGGTGTTTCATTAGAATTGGCAATCCGTGGTTGAGAGGCTTTCATGTAGTGTTTCATTAGACTTGGCAATCCGTGGTTGTGAGGCCTTCAGGTGATGTATCATTAGAATTGGCAATCCGTAGTTGAGAGGCTTTCAGGTGGTGTATCATTAGAATTGGCAATCCGTTGTTGAGAGGCTTTCAGGTGGTGTTTCATTAGACTTAGCAATCCGTGGTTGAGAGGCTTACACGTGGTGTATCATTAGAATTGGCAATCCGTGGTTGAGAGGCTTTCAGGTGGTGTATCATTAGAATTGGCAATCCGTGGTTGAGAGGCTTTCAGGTGGTGTATCATTAGAATTGGCAATCCGTGGTTGAGAGGCTTTCAGGTGGTGTATCATTAGAATTGGCAATCCGTGGTTGAGAGGCTTTCTGGTGGTGTATCATTAGACTTGGCAATCCGTGGTTGAGAGGCTTTAAGGTGGTGTATCATTAGACTTGGCAATCCGTGGTTGAGAGGCTTTCAGGTGGTGTATCATTAGAATTGGCAATCCGTGGTTGAGAGGCTTTCAGGTGGTGTATCATTAGAATTGGCAATCCGTGGTTGAGAGGCTTTCATGTGGTGTATCATTAGACTTGGCAATCCGTGGTTGAGAGGCTTTCTGGTGGCGTATCATTAGACTTGGCAATCCGTGGTTGAGAGGCTTTCAGGTGGTGTATCATTAGACTTGGCAATCCGTGGTTGACAGGCTTTCATGTAGTGTTTCATTAGACTTGGCAATCCGTGGTTGAGAGGCTTTCAGGTGGTGTATCATTAGAATTGGCAATCCGTGGTTGAGAGGCTTTCTGGTGGTGTATCATTAGACTTGGCAATCCGTGGTTGAGAGGCTTTCAGGTGGTGTATCATTAGACTTGGCAATCCGTGGTTGAGAGGCTTTCTGGTGGCGTATCATTAGACTTGGCAATCCGTGGTTGAGAGGCTTTCATGTGGTGTATCATTAGAATTGGCAATCCGTGGTTGAGAGGCTTTCATGTGGTGTATCATTAGACTTGGCAATCCGTGGTTGAGAGGCTTTCTGGTGGAATATCCTTAGACTTGGCAATCCGTGGTTGAGAGGCTTTCATGTGGTGTATCATTAGACTAGGCAATCCGTGGTTGAGAGGCTTTCAGGTGGGGTATCATTAGACTTGGCAATCCGTGGTTGAGAGGCTTTCTGGTGGCGTATCATTAGACTTGGCAATCCGTGGTTGAGAGGCTTTCTGGTGGCGTATCATAAGACTTGGCAATCCGTTGTAAAGAGGCTTTCATGTGGTGTATCATTAGACTTGGCAATCCGTGGTTGAGAGGCTTTCTGGTGGCGTATCATTAGACTTGGCAATCCGTGGTTGAGAGGCTTTCAGGTTGTGTATCATAAGAATTGGCAATTCGTGGTTGAGAGGCTTTCAGGTGGTGTGTCATTAGACTTGGCAATCCGTGGTTGACAGTCTTTCATGTGGTGTTTAATTACACTTGGTAATCCGTGGTATAGAGGCTTTCAGGTGGTGTATCATTAGAATTGGCAATCCGTGGTTGAGAGGCTTTCTGGTGGTGTATCATTAGACTTGGCAATTCGTGGTTGAGAGGCTTTCAGGTTGTGTATCATTAGACTTGGCAATCCGTGGTTGAGAGGCTTTCAGGTGGTGTATCATTAGAATTGGCAATCCGTGGTTGAGAGGCTTTCAGGTGGTGTATCATTAGAATTGGCAATCCGTGGTTGAGAGGCTTTCATGTGGTGTATCATTAGACTTGGCAATCCGTGGTTGAGAGGCTTTCTGGTGGCGTATCATTAGACTTGGCAATCCGTTGTTGAGAGGCTTTCAGGTGGTGTATCATTAGACTTGGCAATCCGTGGTTGACAGGCTTTCATGTGGTGTTTCATTACACTTGGAAATCCGTGGTTGAGAGGCTTTCAGGTGGTATATCATAAGAATTGGCAATTCGTGGTTGAGAGGCTTTCAGGTGGTGTGTCATTAGACTTGGCAATCCGTGGTTGAGAGGCTTTCATGTTGTGTTTCATTACACTTGGCAATCCGTGGTTGAGAGGCTTTCAGGTGGTGTATCATTAGAATTGGCAATCCGTGGTTGAGAGGCTTTCAGTTGGTGTATCATAAGAATTGGCAATTCGTGGTTGAGAGGCTTTCAGGTGGTGTTTCATTAGACTTGGCAATCCGTGGTTGAGAGGCTTTCAGGTGGTGTATCATTAGAATTGGCAATTCGTGGTTGAGAGGCTTTCAGGTGGTGTGTCATTAGACTTGGCAATCCGTGGTTGAGAGGCTTTAACGTGGTGTTTCATTACACTTGGCAATCCGTGGTTGAGAGGCTTTCAGGTGGTGTTTCATTAGAATTGGCAGTCCGTGGTTGAGAGGCTTTCAGGTGGTGTTTCATTAGACTTAGCAATCCGTGGTTGAGAGGCTTTCAGGTGGTGTATCATTAGAATTGGCAATCCGTGGTTGAGAGGCTTTCAGGTGGTGTGTCATTAGACTTGGCAATCCGTGGTTGAGAGGCTTTCATGTGGTGTTTCATTACACTTGGCAATCCGTGGTTGAGAGGCTTTCAGGTGGTGTATCATTAGAATTGGCAATCCGTGGTTGAGAGGCTTTCACGTCGTTTTTCATTAGACTTGGCAATCCGTGGTTGAGAGGCTTTCATGTGGTGTTTCATTACACTTGGCAATCCGTGGTTGAGAGGCTTTCAGGTGGTGTATCATTAGACTTGGCAATCCGTGGTTGAGAGGCTTTCATGTGGTGTTTAATTAGACTTGGCAATCCGTGGTTGAGAGGCTTTCAGTTGGTGTATCATTAGACTTGGCAATCCGTGGTTGAGAGGCTTTCAGGTGGTGTATCATTAGACTTGGCAATCCGTGGTTGAGAGGCTTTCAGGTGGTGTATCATTAGAATTGGCAATCCGTGGTTGAGAGGCTTTCAGGTGGTGTATCATTAGAATTGGCAATCCGTGGTTGAGAGGCTTTCATGTGGTGTATCATTAGACTTGGCAATCCGTGGTTGAGAGGCTTTCTGGTGGCGTATCATTAGACTTGGCAATCCGTGGTTGAGAGGCTTTCAGGTGGTGTATCATTAGACTTGGCAATCCGTGGTTGACAGGCTTTCATGTGGTGTTTCATTAGACTTGGCAATCCGTGGTTGAGAGGCTTTCAGGTGGTGTATCATTAGAATTGGCAATCCGTGGTTGAGAGGCTTTCTGGTGGTGTATCATTAGACTTGGCAATTCGTGGTTGAGAGGCTTTCAGGTGGTGTATCATTAGACTTGGCAATCCGTGGTTGAGAGGCTTTCAGGTGGTGTATCATTAGAATTGGCAATCCGTGGTTGAGAGGCTTTCAGGTGGTGTATCATTAGAATTGGCAATCCGTGGTTGAGAGGCTTTCATGTGGTGTATCATTAGACTTGGCAATCCGTGGTTGAGAGGCTTTCTGGTGGCGTATCATTAGACTTGGCAATCCGTGGTTGAGAGGCTTTCTGGTGGCGTATCATTAGACTTGGAAATCCGTGGTTGAGAGGCTTTCAGGTGGTGTATCATTAGACTTGGCAATCCGTGGTTGAGAGGCTTTCTGGTGGCGTATCATTAGACTTGGATATCCGTGGTTGAGAGGCTTTCATGTGGTGTATCATTAGACTTGGCAATCCGTGGTTGAGAGGCTTTCATGTGGTGTATCATTAGACTTGGCAATCCATGGTTGAGAGGCTTTCTGGTGGCGTATAATTAGACTTGGCAATCCGTGGTTGAGAGGCTTTCATGTGGTGTATCATTAGACTTGGCAATCCGTGGTTGAGAGGCTTTCTGGTGGCGTATCATTAGACTTGGCAATCCGTGGTTGAGAGGCTTTCTGGTGGCGTATCATTAGACTTGGCAATCCGTGGTTGAGAGGCTTTCAGGTGGTGTATCATTAGACTTGGCAATCCGTTGTTGAGACGCTTTCTGGTGGCGTATCATTAGACTTGGCAATCCGTGGTTGAGAGGCTTTCTGGTGGCGTATCATTAGACTTGGCAATCCGTGGTTGAGAGGCTTTCATGTGGTGTATCATTAGACTTGGCAATCCGTGGTTGAGAGGCTTTCTGGTGGCGTATCATTAGACTTGGCAATCCGTGGTTGAGAGGCTTTCAGGTTGTGTATCATAAGAATTGGCAATTCGTGGTTGAGAGGCTTTCAGGTGATTTGTCATTAGACTTGGCAATCCGTGGTTGACAGGCTTTCATGTGGTGTTTAATTACACTTGGTAATCCGTGGTTGAGAGGCTTTCAGGTGGTGTATCATTAGAATTGGCAATCCGTGGTTGAGATGCTTTCTGGTGGTGTTTCATTAGCCTTGGCAATTCGTGGTTGAGAGGCTTTCAGGTGGTGTATCATTAGACTTGGCAATCCGTGGTTGAGAGGCTTTCAGGTGGTGTATCATTAGAATTGGCAATCCGTGGTTGAGAGGCTTTCAGGTGGTGTATCATTAGACTTGGCAATCCGTGGTTGAGAGGCTTTCATGTGGTGTATCATTAGACTTGGCAATCCGTGGTTGAGAGGCTTTCTGGTGGCGTATCATTAGACTTGGCAATCCGTGGTTGAGAGGCTTTCAGGTGGTGTATCATTAGACTTGGCAATCCGTGGTTGACAGGCTTTCATGTGGTGTTTCATTAGACTTGGCAATCCGTGGTTGAGAGGCTTTCAGGTGGTGTATCATAAGAATTGGCAATTCGTGGTTGAGAGGCTTTCAGGTGGTGTGTCATTAGACTTGGCAATCCGTGGTTGAGAGGCTTTCATGTAGTGTTTCATTACACTTGGCAATCCGTGGTTGAGAGGCTTTCAGGTGGTGTATCATTAGAATTGGCAATCCGTGGTTGAGAGGCTTTCAGTTGGTGTATCATAAGAATTGGCAATTCGTGGTTGAGAGGCTTTCAGGTGGTGTTTCATTAGACTTGGCAATCCGTGGTTGAGAGGCTTTCAGGTGGTGTATCATTAGAATTGGCAATTCGTGGTTGAGAGGCTTTCAGGTGGTGTGTCATTAGACTTGGCAATCCGTGGTTGAGAGGCTTTCACGTGGTGTTTCATTACACTTGGCAATCCGTGGTTGAGAGGCTTTCAGGTGGTGTTTCATTAGAATTGGCAATCCGTGGTTGAGAGGCTTTCAGGTGGTGTTTCCTTAGACTTAGCAATCCGTGGTTGAGAGGCTTTCAGGTGGTGTATCATTAGACTTGGCAATCCGTGGTTGAGAGGCTTTCATGTGGTGTTTCATTAGACTTGGCAATCCGTGGTTGAGAGGCTTTCAGTTGGTGTATCATTAGACTTGGCAATCCGTGGTTGAGAGGCTTTCAGGTGGTGTATCATTAGACTTGGCAATCCGTGGTTGAGAGGCTTTCAGGTGGTGTATCATTAGAATTGGCAATCCGTGGTTGAGAGGCTTTCAGGTTGTGTATCATTAGAATTGGCAATCTGTGGTTGAGAGGCTTTCAGGTGGTGTATCATTAGACTTGGCAATCCGTGGTTGAGAGGCTTTCCGGTGGTGTATATTTAGAAATGGCAATCCGAGGTTGAGAGGCTTTCATGTAGTGTTTTATTAGAATTGGCAATCCGTGGTTGAGAGGCTTTCAGGTTGTGTATCATTAGAATTGGCAATCCGTGGTTGAGAGGCTTTCAGGTGGTGTATCATTAGAATTGGCAATCCGTGGTTGAGATGCTTTCTGGTGGTGTATCATTAGACTTGGCAATTCGTGGTTGAGACGTTTTCAGGTGGTGTATCATTAGACTTGGCAATCCGTGGTTGAGAGGCTTTCAGGTGGTGTATCATTAGAATTGGCAATCCGTGGTTGAGAGGCTTTCAGGTGGTGTATCATTAGAATTGGCAATCCGTGGTTGAGAGGCTTTCATGTGGTGTATCATTAGACTTTGCAATCCGTGGTTGAGAGGCTTTCTGGTGGCGTATCATTAGACTTGGCAATCCGTGGTTGAGAGGCTTTCAGGTGGTGTATCATAAGAATTGGCAATCCGTGGTTGAGAGGCTTTCATGTGGTGTTTCATTAGACTTGGCAATCCGTGGTTGAGAGGCTTTCAGGTGGTGTATCATAAGAATTGGCAATTCGTGGTTGAGAGGCTTTCAGGTGGTGTGTCATTAGACTTGGCAATCCGTGGTTGAGAGGCTTTCATGTGGTGTTTCATTACACTTGGCAATCCGTGGTTGAGAGGCTTTCAGGTGGTGTATCATTAGAATTGGCAATCCGTGGTTGAGAGGCTTTCTGGTGGCGTATCATTAGACTTGGCAATCCGTGGTTGAGAGGCTTTCAGGTGGTGTATCATTAGACTTGGCAATCCGTGGTTGACAGGCTTTCATGTGGTGTTTCATTAGACTTGGCAATCCGTGGTTGAGAGGCTTTCAGGTGGTGTATCATAAGAATTGGCAATTCGTGGTTTAGAGGCTTTCAGGTGGTGTGTCATTAGACTTGGCAATCCGTGGTTGAGAGGCTTTCACGTGGTGTTTCATTACACTTGGCAATCCGTGGTTGAGAGGCTTTCAGGTGGTGTTTCATTAGAATTGGCAATCCGTGGTTGAGAGGCTTTCAGGTGGTGTTTCATTAGACTTAGCAATCCGTGGTTGAGAGGCTTTCAGGTGGTGTATCATTAGAATTGGCAATCCGTGGTTGAGAGGCTTTCAGGTGGTGTGTCATTAGACTTGGCAATCCGTGGTTGAGAGGCTTTCATGTGGTGTTTCATTTCACTTTGCAATCCGTGGTTGAGAGGCTTTCAGGTGGTGTATCATTAGAATTGGCAATCCGTGGTTGAGAGGCTTTCACGTCGTGTTTCATTAGACTTGGCAATCCGTGGTTGAGAGGCTTTCATGTGGTGTTTCATTACACTTGGCAATCCGTGGTTGAGAGGCTTTCAGGTGGTGTATAATTAGACTTAGCAATCCGTGGTTGAGAGGCTTTCAGGTGGTGTTTCATTAGACTTGGCAATCCGTGGTTGAGAGGCTTTCAGTTGGTGTATCATTAGAATTGGCAATCCGTGGTTGAGAGGCTTTCAGGTGGTGTATCATTAGACTTGGCAATCCGTGGTTGAGAGGCTTTCAGGTGGTGTATCATTAGAATTGGCAATCCGTGGTTGAGAGGCTTTCAGGTGGTGTATCATTAGAATTGGCAATCTGTGGTTGAGAGGCTTTCAGTTGGTGTATCATTAGACTTGGCAATCCGTGGTTGAGAGGCTTTCCGGTGGTGTATAATTAGAAATGGCAATCCGTGGTTGAGAGGCTTTCATGTAGTGTTTCATTAGAATTGGCAATCCGTGGTTGAGAGGCTTTCAGGTTGTGTATCATTAGAATTGGCAATCCGTGGTTGAGAGGCTTTCAGGTGATGTATCATTAGAATTGGCAATCCGTGGTTGAGAGGCTTTCAGGTGGTGTATCATTAGAATTGGCAATCCGTGGTTGAGAGGCTTTCAGGTGATGTATCATTAGAATTGGCAATCCGTGGTTGAGAGGCTTTCAGGTTGTGTATCATTAGACTTGGCAATCCGTGGTTGAGAAGCTTTCAGGTGGTGTTTCATTAGAATTGGCAATCCGTGGTTGAGAGGCTTTCACGTCGTGTTTCATTAGACTTGGCAATCCGTGGTTGAGAGGCTTTCAGGTGGTGTTTCATTAGAATTGGCAATCCGTGGTTGAGAGGCTTTCATGTGGTGTATCATTAGAATTGGCAATCTGTGGTTGAGAGGCTTTCAGGTGGTGTATCATTAGACTTGGCAATCCGTGGTTGAGAGGCTTTCCGGTGGTGTATAATTAGAAATGGCAATCCGTGGTTGAGAGGCTTTCATGTAGTGTTTCATTAGATTTGGCAATCCGTGGTTGAGAGGCTTTCAGGTGGTGTATCATTAGAATTGGCAATCCGTGGTTGAGAGGCTTTCAGGTTGTGTATCATTAGACTTGGCAATCCGTGGTTGAGAGGCTTTCTGGTGGTGTATCATTAGACTTGGCAATTCGTGGTTGAGAGGCTTTCAGGTGGTGTATCATTAGACTTGGCAATCCGTGGTTGAGAGGCTTTCAGGTGGTGTATCATTAGAATTGGCAATCCGTGGTTGAGAGGCTTTAAGGTGGTGTATCATTAGAATTGGCAATCCGTGGTTGAGAGGCTTTCATGTGGTGTATCATTAGACTTGGCAATCCGTGGTTGAGAGGCTTTCTGGTGGCGTATCATTAGACTTGGCAATCCGTGGTTGAGAGGCTTTCAGGTGGTGTATCATTAGACTTGGCAATCCTTGGTTGACAGGCTTTCATGTGGTGTTTCATTAGACTTGGCAATCCGTGGTTGAGAGGCTTTCAGGTGGTGTATCATAAGAATTGGCAATTCGTGGTTGAGAGGCTTTCAGGTTGTGTGTCATTAGACTTGGCAATCCGTGGTTGAGAGGCTTTCATGTGGTGTTTCATTACACTTGGCAATCCGTGGTTGAGAGGCTTTCAGGTGGTGTATAATTAGACTTAGCAATCCGTGGTTGAGAGGCTTTCAGGTGGTGTTTCATTAGACTTGGCAATCCGTGGTTGAGAGGCTTTCAGTTGGTGTATCATTAGAATTGGCAATCCGTGGTTGAGAGGCTTTCAGGTGGTGTATCATTAGACTTGGCAATCCGTGGTTGAGAGGCTTTCAGGTGGTGTATCATTAGAATTGGCAATCCGTGGTTGAGAGGCTTTCAGGTGGTGTATCATTAGAATTGGCAATCTGTGGTTGAGAGGCTTTCAGTTGGTGTATCATTAGACTTGGCAATCCGTGGTTGAGAGGCTTTCCGGTGGTGTATAATTAGAAATGGCAATCCGTGGTTGAGAGGCTTTCATGTAGTGTTTCATTAGAATTGGCAATCCGTGGTTGAGAGGCTTTCAGGTTGTGTATCATTAGAATTGGCAATCCGTGGTTGAGAGGCTTTCAGGTGATGTATCATTAGAATTGGCAATCCGTGGTTGAGAGGCTTTCAGGTGGTGTATCATTAGAATTGGCAATCCGTGGTTGAGAGGCTTTCAGGTGATGTATCATTAGAATTGGCAATCCGTGGTTGAGAGGCTTTCAGGTGGTGTATCATTAGACTTGGCAATCCGTGGTTGAGAAGCTTTCAGGTGGTGTTTCATTAGAATTGGCAATCCGTGGTTGAGAGGCTTTCACGTCGTGTTTCATTAGACTTGGCAATCCGTGGTTGAGAGGCTTTCAGGTGGTGTATCATTAGACTTGGCAATCCGTTGTTGAGAGGCTTTCAGGTGGTGTTTCATTAGAATTGGCAATCCGTGGTTGAGAGGCTTTCATGTGGTGTATCATTAGAATTGGCAATCTGTGGTTGAGAGGCTTTCAGGTGGTGTATCATTAGACTTGGCAATCCGTGGTTGAGAGGCTTTCCGGTGGTGTATAATTAGAAATGGCAATCCGTGGTTGAGAGGCTTTCATGTAGTGTTTCATTAGACTTGGCAATCCGTGGTTGAGAGGCTTTCAGGTGGTGTATCATTAGAATTGGCAATCCGTGGTTGAGAGGCTTTCAGGTTGTGTATAATTAGACTTGGCAATCCGTGGTTGAGAGGCTTTCTGGTGGTGTATCATTAGACTTGGCAATTCGTGGTTGAGAGGCTTTCAGGTGGTGTATCATTAGACTTGGCAATCCGTGGTTGAGAGGCTTTCAGGTGGTGTATCATTAGAATTGGCAATCCGTGGTTGAGAGGCTTTAAGGTGGTGTATCATTAGAATTGGCAATCCGTGGTTGAGAGGCTTTCATGTGGTGTATCATTAGACTTGGCAATCCGTGGTTGAGAGGCTTTCTGGTTGCGTATCATTAGACTTGGCAATCCGTGGTTGAGAAGCTTTCAGGTGGTGTATCATTAGACTTGGCAATCCGTGGTTGACAGGCTTTCATGTGGTGTTTCATTAGACTTGGCAATCCGTGGTTGAGAGGCTTTCAGGTGGTGTATCATAAGAATTGGCAATTCGTGGTTGAGAGGCTTTCAGGTTGTGTGTCATTAGACTTGGCAATCCGTGGTTGAGAGGCTTTCATGTGGTGTTTCATTACACTTGGCAATCCGTGGTTGAGAGGCTTTCAGGTGGTGTATCATTAGAATTGGCAATCCGTGGTTGAGAGGCTTTCAGTTGGTGTATCATAAGAATTGGCAATTCGTGGTTGAGAGGCTTTCAGGTGGTGTTGCATTAGACTTGGCAATCCGTGGTTGAGAGGCTTTCAGGTGGTGTATCATTAGAATTGGCAATTCGTGGTTTAGAGGCTTTCAGGTGGTGTGTCATTAGACTTGGCAATCCGTGGTTGAGAGGCTTTCACGTGGTGTTTCATTACACTTGGCAATCCGTGGTTGAGAGGCTTTCAGGTGGTGTTTCATTAGAATTGGCAATCCGTGGTTGAGAGGCTTTCAGGTGGTGTTTCATTAGACTTAGCAATCCGTGGTTGAGAGGCTTTCAGGTGGTGTATCATTAGAATTGGCAATCCGTGGTTGAGAGGCTTTCAGGTGGTGTGTCATTAGACTTGGCAATCCGTGGTTGAGAGGCTTTCATGTGGTGTATCATTACACTTTGCAATCCGTGGTTGAGAGGCTGTCAGGTGGTGTATCATTAGAATTGGCAATCCGTGGTTGAGAGGCTTTCACGTCGTGTTTCATTAGACTTGGCAATCCGTGGTTGAGAGGCTTTCATGTGGTGTTTCATTACACTTGGCAATCCGTGGTTGAGAGGCTTTCAGGTGGTGTATCATTAGACTTGGCAATCCGTGGTTGAGAGGCTTTCAGGTGGTGTTTAATTAGACTTGGCAATCCGTGGTTGAGAGGCTTTCAGTTGGTGTATCATTAGAATTGGCAATCCGTGGTTGAGAGGCTTTGAGGTGGTGTATCATTAGACTTGGCAATCCGTGGTTGAGAGGCTTTCAGGTGGTGTATCATTAGAATTGGCAATCCGTGGTTGAGAGGCTTTCAGGTGGTGTATCATTAGAATTGGCAATCTGTGGTTGAGAGGCTTTCAGTTGGTGTATCATTAGACTTGGCAATCCGTGGTTGAGAGGCTTTCCGGTGGTGTATAATTAGAAATGGCAATCCGTGGTTGAGAGGCTTTGATGTAGTGTTTCATTAGAATTGGCAATCCGTGGTTGAGAGGCTTTCAGGTTGTGTATCATTAGAATTGGCAATCCGTGGTTGAGAGGCTTTCAGGTGATGTATCATTAGAATTGGCAATCCGTGGTTGAGAGGCTTTCAGGTGGTGTATCATTAGAATTGGCAATCCGTGGTTGAGAGGCTTTCAGGTGATGTATCATTAGAATTGGCAATCCGTGGTTGAGAGGCTTTCAAGTGGTGTATCATTAGACTTGGCAATCCGTGGTTGAGAAGCTTTCAGGTGGTGTTTCATTAGAATTGGCAATCCGTGGTTGAGAGGCTTTCACGTCGTGTTTCATTAGACTTGGCAATCCGTGGTTGAGAGGCTTTCAGGTGGTGTATCATTAGACTTGGCAATCCGTGGTTGAGAGGCTTTCAGGTGGTGTTTCATTAGAATTGGCAATCCGTGGTTGAGAGGCTTTCATGTGGTGTATCATTAGAATTGGCAATCTGTGGTTGAGAGGCTTTCAGCTGGTGTATCATTAGACTTGGCAATCCGTGGTTTAGAGGCTTTCCGGTGGTGTATAATTAGAAATGGCAATCCGTGGTTGAGAGGCTTTCATGTAGTGTTTCATTAGACTTGGCAATCCGTGGTTGAGAGGCTTTCAGGTGGTGTATCATTAGAATTGGCAATCCGTGGTTGAGAGGCTTTCAGGTTGTGTATCATTAGACTTTGCAATTTGTGGTTGAGAGGCTTTCAGGTGGTGTATCATTAGACTTGGCAATCCGTGGTTGAGAGGCTTTCAGTTGGTGTATCATTAGAATTGGCAATCTGTGGTTGAGAGGCTTTCAGGTGGTGTATCATTAGACTTGGCAATCCGTGGTTGAGAGGCTTTCAGTTGGTGTATCATTAGATTTGGCAATCCGTGGTTGAGAGGCTTTCAGGTGGTGTATAATTAGACTTGGCAATCCGTGGTTGAGAGGCTTTCAGGTGGTGTATCATTAGAATTGGCAATCCGTGGTTGAGAGGCTTTCACGTCGTGTTTCATTAGACTTGGCAATCCGTGGTTGAGAGGCTTTCAGGTGGTGTATCATTAGACTTGGCAATCCGTGGTTGAGAGGCTTTCAGGTGGTGTTTCATTAGAATTGGCAATCCGTGGTTGAGAGGCTTTCATGTGGTGTATCATTAGAATTGGCAATCTGTGGTTGAGAGGCTTTCAGGTGGTGTATCATTAGACTTGGCAATCCGTGGTTTAGAGGCTTTCCGGTGGTGTATAATTAGAAATGGCAATCCGTGGTTGAGAGGCTTTCATGTAGTGTTTCATTAGACTTGGCAATCCGTGGTTGAGAGGCTTTCAGGTGGTGTATCATTAGAATTGGCAATCCGTGGTTGAGAGGCTTTCAGGTTGTGTATCATTAGACTTTGCAATTTGTGGTTGAGAGGCTTTCAGGTGGTGTATCATTAGACTTGGCAATCCGTGGTTGAGAGGCTTTCAGTTGGTGTATCATTAGAATTGGCAATCTGTGGTTGAGAGGCTTTCAGGTGGTGTATCATTAGACTTGGCAATCCGTGGTTGAGAGGCTTTCAGTTGGTGTATCATTAGAATTGGCAATCCGTGGTTGAGAGGCTTTCACGTCGTGTTTCATTAGACTTGGCAATCCGTGGTTGAGAGGCTTTCATGTGGTGTTTCATTACACTTGGCAATCCGTGGTTGAGAGGCTTTCAGGTGGTGTATCATTAGACTTGGCAATCCGTGGTTGAGAGGCTTTCAGGTGGTGTTTAATTAGACTTGGCAATCCGTGGTTGAGAGGCTTTCAGTTGGTGTATCATTAGAATTGGCAATCCGTGGTTGAGAGGCTTTCAGGTGGTGTATCATTAGACTTGGCAATCCGTGGTTGAGAGGCTTTCAGGTGGTGTATCATTAGAATTGGCAATCCGTGGTTGAGAGGCTTTCAGGTGGTGTATCATTAGAATTGGCAATCTGTGGTTGAGAGGCTTTCAGTTGGTGTATCATTAGACTTGGCAATCCGTGGTTGAGAGGCTTTCCGGTGGTGTATAATTAGAAATGGCAATCCGTGGTTGAGAGGCTTTGATGTAGTGTTTCATTAGAATTGGCAATCCGTGGTTGAGAGGCTTTCAGGTTGTGTATCATTAGAATTGGCAATCCGTGGTTGAGAGGCTTTCAGGTGATGTATCATTAGAATTGGCAATCCGTGGTTGAGAGGCTTTCAGGTGGTGTATCATTAGAATTGGCAATCCGTGGTTGAGAGGCTTTCAGGTGATGTATCATTAGAATTGGCAATCCGTGGTTGAGAGGCTTTCAAGTGGTGTATCATTAGACTTGGCAATCCGTGGTTGAGAAGCTTTCAGGTGGTGTTTCATTAGAATTGGCAATCCGTGGTTGAGAGGCTTTCACGTCGTGTTTCATTAGACTTGGCAATCCGTGGTTGAGAGGCTTTCAGGTGGTGTATCATTAGACTTGGCAATCCGTGGTTGAGAGGCTTTCAGGTGGTGTTTCATTAGAATTGGCAATCCGTGGTTGAGAGGCTTTCATGTGGTGTATCATTAGAATTGGCAATCTGTGGTTGAGAGGCTTTCAGGTGGTGTATCATTAGACTTGGCAATCCGTGGTTTAGAGGCTTTCCGGTGGTGTATAATTAGAAATGGCAATCCGTGGTTGAGAGGCTTTCATGTAGTGTTTCATTAGACTTGGCAATCCGTGGTTGAGAGGCTTTCAGGTGGTGTATCATTAGAATTGGCAATCCGTGGTTGAGAGGCTTTCAGGTTGTGTATCATTAGACTTTGCAATTTGTGGTTGAGAGGCTTTCAGGTGGTGTATCATTAGACTTGGCAATCCGTGGTTGAGAGGCTTTCAGTTGGTGTATCATTAGAATTGGCAATCTGTGGTTGAGAGGCTTTCAGGTGGTGTATCATTAGACTTGGCAATCCGTGGTTGAGAGGCTTTCAGTTGGTGTATCATTAGATTTGGCAATCCGTGGTTGAGAGGCTTTCAGGTGGTGTATAATTAGACTTGGCAATCCGTGGTTGAGAGGCTTTCAGGTGGTGTATCATTAGAATTTGCAATCCGTGGTTGAGAGGCTTTCACGTCGTGTTTCATTAGACTTGGCAATCCGTGGTTGAGAGGCTTTCAGGTGGTGTATCATTAGACTTGGCAATCCGTGGTTGAGAGGCTTTCAGGTGGTGTTTCATTAGAATTGGCAATCCGTGGTTGAGAGGCTTTCATGTGGTGTATCATTAGAATTGGCAATCTGTGGTTGAGAGGCTTTCAGGTGGTGTATCATTAGACTTGGCAATCCGTGGTTTAGAGGCTTTCCGGTGGTGTATAATTAGAAATGGCAATCCGTGGTTGAGAGGCTTTCATGTAGTGTTTCATTAGACTTGGCAATCCGTGGTTGAGAGGCTTTCAGGTGGTGTATCATTAGAATTGGCAATCCGTGGTTGAGAGGCTTTCAGGTTGTGTATCATTAGACTTTGCAATTTGTGGTTGAGAGGCTTTCAGGTGGTGTATCATTAGACTTGGCAATCCGTGGTTGAGAGGCTTTCAGTTGGTGTATCATTAGAATTGGCAATCTGTGGTTGAGAGGCTTTCAGGTGGTGTATCATTAGACTTGGCAATCCGTGGTTGAGAGGCTTTCAGTTGGTGTATCATTAGATTTTGCAATCCGTGGTTGAGAGGCTTTCAGGTGGTGTATAATTAGACTAGGCAATCCGTGGTTGAGAGGCTTTCAGGTGGTGTATCATTAGAATTGGCAATCCGTTGTTATGAGGCTTTCATGTGGTGTATCATTAGAATTGGCAATCCGTGGTTGAGAGGCTTTCAGGTGGTGTATAATTAGAAATGGCAATCCGTGGTTGAGAGGCTTTCATGTGGTGTATCATTAGAATTGGCAATCCGTGGTTGAGAGGCTTTCAGGTGGTGTTTCATTAGACTTGGCAATCCGTGGTTGAGAGGCTTTCAGGTGGTGTATCATTAGACTTGGCAATCCGTGGTTGAGAGGCTTTCAGGTGGTGTTTCATTAGACTTGGCAATCCGTGGTTGAGAGGCTTTCAGTTGCTGTATCATTAGAATTGGCAATCCGTGGTTGAGAGGCTTTCACGTCGTGTTTCATTAGACTTGGCAATCCGTGGTTGAGAGGCTTTCAGGTGGTGTATCATTAGACTTGGCAATCCGTGGTTGAGAGGCTTTCAGGTGGTGTATCATTCGACTTGGCAATCCGTGGTTGAGAGGCTTTCATCTGGAGTTTCATTAGACTTGGCAATCCGTGGTTGAGAGGCTTTCAGGTGGTGTTTCATTAGACTTGGCAATCCGTGGTTGAGAGGCTTTCAGGTGGTGTATCATTAGACTTGGCAATCCGTGGTTGAGAGGCTTTCAGGTGGTGTTTCATTAGAATTGGCAATCCGTTGTTGAGAGGCTTTCAGGTGGTGTATCATTAGACTTGGCAATCCGTGGTTGAGAGGCTTTAAGGTGGTGTATCATTAGACTTGGCAATCCGTGGTTGAGAGGCTTTCATGTGGTGTTTCATTACACTTGGCAATCCGTGGTTGAGAGGCTTTCACGTGGTGTTTCATTAGACTTGGCAATCCGTGGTTGAGAGGCTTTCATGTGGTGTATCATTAGAATTGGCAATCCGTGGTTGAGAGGCTTTCACGTCGTGTTTCATTAGACTTGGCAATCCGTGGTTGAGAGGCTTTCATGTGGTGTTTCATTAGACTTGGCAATCCGTGGTTGAGAGGCTTTCAGGTGGTATATCATTAGAATTGGCAATCCGTGGTTGAGAGGCTTTCATGTGGTGTTTAATTACACTTGGCAATCCGTGGTTGAGAGGCTTTCAGGTGGTGTATCATTAGACTTGGCAATCCGTGGTTGAGAGGCTTTCAGGTGGTGTATCATTAGAATTGGCAATCCGTGGTTGAGAGGCTTTCACGTCGTGTTTCATTAGACTTGGCAATCCGTGGTTGAGAGGCTTTCAGATGGTGTTTAATTAGAATTGGCAATCCGTGGTTGAGAGGGTTTCTGGTGGTGTATCATTAGACTTGGCAATCCGTGGTTGAGAGGCTTTACGGTAGTGTGTCATTAGAATTGGCAATCCGTGGTTGAGAGGCTTTCAGATGGTGTTTCATTAGAATTGGCAATCCGTGGTTGAGAGGCTTTCAGGTGGTGTATCATTAGAATTGGCAATCCGTGGTTGAGAGGCTTTCAGATGGTGTTTAATTAGAATTGGCAATCCGTGGTTGAGAGGCTTTCAGGTGGTGTATAATTAGACTTGGCAATCCGTGGTTGAGAGGCTTTCAGGTGGTGTATCATTAGACTTGGCAATCCGTGGTTGAGAGGCTTTCCGGTGGTGTATAATTAGAAATGGCAATCCGTGGTTGAGAGGCTTTCAGGTGGTGTATCATTAGACTTGGCAATCCGTGGTTGAGAGGCTTTCAGATGGTGTTTCATTAGACTTGGCAATCCGTGGTTGAGAGGCTTTTATGTGGTGTATCATTAGAAATGGCAATCCGTGGTTGAGAGGCTTTCAGGTGGTGTATCATTAAAAATGGCAATCCGTGGTTGAGAGGCGTTCAGGTGGTGTATCATTAGACTTGGCAATCCGTGGTTGAGAGGCTTTCAGATGGTGTATCATTAGACTTGGCAATCCGTGGTTGAGAGGCTTTCAGGTGGTATATCATTAGAATTGGCAATCCGTGGTTGAGAGGCTTTCAGTTGGTGTATCATTAGAATTGGCAATCCGTGGTTGAGAGGCTTTCAGGTGGTGTATCATTAGACTTGGCAATCCGTGGTTGAGAGGCTTTCCGGTGGTGTATCATTAGAATTGGCAATCCGTGGTTGAGAGGCTTTCAGGTGGTATATCATTAGAATTGGCAATCCGTGGTTGAGAGGCTTTCAGTTGGTGTATCATTAGAATTGGCAATCCGTGGTTGAGAGGCTTTCAGGTGGTGTATCATTAGACTTGGCAATCCGTGGTTGAGAGGCTTTCAGGTGGTGTATCATTAGAATTGGCAATCCGTGGTTGAGAGGCTTTCACGTCGTGTTTCATTAGACTTGGCAATCCGTGGTTGAGAGGCTTTCAGATGGTGTTTCATTAGAATTGGCAATCCGTGGTTGAGAGGCTTTCTGGTGGTGTATCATTAGACTTGGCAATCCGTGGTTGAGAGGCTTTACGGTGGTGTATCATTAGAAATGGCAATCCGTGATTGAGAGGCTTTCAGATGGTGTTTCATTAGAATTGGCAATCCGTGGTTGAGAGGCTTTCAGGTGGTGTATCATTAGAATTGGCAATCCGTGGTTGAGAGGCTTTCAGATGGTGTTTAATTAGAATTGGCAATCCGTGGTTGAGAGGCTTTCAGGTGGTGTATAATTAGACTTGGCAATCCGTAGTTGAGAGGCTTTAAGGTGGTGTATCATTAGACTTGGCAATCCGTGGTTGAGAGGCTTCCGGTGGTGTATAATTAGAAATGGCAATCCGTGGTTGAGAGGCTTTCAGGTGGTGTATCATTAGACTTGGCAATCCGTGGTTGAGAGGCTTTCAGATGGTGTTTCATTAGACTTGGCAATCCGTGGTTGAGAGGCTTTTATGTGGTGTATCATTAGAAATGGCAATCCGTGGTTGAGAGGATTTCAGGTGGTGTATCATTAAAAATGGCAATCCGTGGTTGAGAGGCGTTCAGGTGGTGTATCATTAGACTTGGCAATCCGTGGTTGAGAGGCTTTCAGATGGTGTTTCATTAGACTTGGCAATCCGTGGTTGAGAGGCTTTCCGGTGGTGTATAATTAGAAATGGCAATCCGTGGTTGAGAGGCTTTCAGGTGGTGTATCATTAGACTTGGCAATCCGTGGTTGAGAGGCTTTCATGTGGTGTATCATTAGACTTGGCAATCCGTGGTTGAGAGGCTTTCATGTAGTGTTTCATTAGACTTGGCAATCCGTGATTGAGAGGCTTTCAGATGGTGTTTCATTAGACTTGGCAATCCGTGGTTTAGAGGCTTTCATGTAGTGTTTCATTAGACTTGGCAATCCGTGATTGAGAGGCTTTCAGATGGTGTTTCATTAGACTTGGCAATCCGTGGTTGAGAGGCTTTCATGTAGTGTTTCATTAGACTTGGCAATCCGTGGTTGAGAGGCTTTCAGATGGTGTTTCATTAGACTTGGCAATCCGTGGTTGAGAGGCTTTCCGGTGGTGTATAATTAGAAATGGCAATCCGTGGTTGAGAGGCTTTCAGGTGGTGTATCATTAGACTTGGCAATCCGTGGTTGAGAGGCTTTAAGGTGGTGTATCATTAGACTTGGCAATCCGTGGTTGAGAGGCTTTCATGTAGTGTTTCATTAGACTTGGCAATCCGTGATTGAGAGGCTTTCAGATGGTGTTTCATTAGACTTGGCAATCCGTGGTTGAGAGGCTTTCATGTAGTGTTTCATTAGACTTGGCAATCCGTGATTGAGAGGCTTTCAGATGGTGTTTCATTAGACTTGGCAATCCGTGGTTGAGAGGCTTTCATGTAGTGTTTCATTAGACTTGGCAATCCGTGATTGAGAGGCTTTCAGATGGTGTTTCATTAGACTTGGCAATCCGTGGTTGAGAGGCTTTCCGGTTGTGTATAATTAGAAATGGCAATCCGTGGTTGAGAGGCTTTCAGGTGGTGTATCATTAGACTTGGCAATCCGTGGTTGAGAGGCTTTCATGTGGTGTATCATTAGACTTGGCAATCCGTGGTTGAGAGGCTTTCATGTAGTGTTTCATTAGACTTGGCAATCCGTGATTGAGAGGCTTTCAGATGGTGTTTCATTAGACTTGGCAATCCGTGGTTGAGAGGCTTTCATGTAGTGTTTCATTAGACTTGGCAATCCGTGGTTGAGAGGCTTTCATGTAGTGTTTCATTAGACTTGGCAATCCGTGGTTGAGAGGCTTTCAGGTGGTGTACCATTAGACTTGGCAATCCGTGGTTGAGAGGCTTTCATGTAGTGTTTCATTAGACTTGGCAATCCGTGATTGAGAGGCTTTCAGATGGTGTTTCATTAGAATTGGCAATCCGTGGTTGAGAGGCTTTCAGATGGTGTTTCATTAGAATTGGCAATCCGTGGTTGAGAGGCTTTCAGGTGGTGTATAATTAGACTTGGCAATCCGTGGTTGAGAGGCTTTTATGTGGTGTATCATTAGACTTGGCAATCCGTGGTTGAGAGGCTTTCCGGTGGTGTATAATTAGAAATGGTAATCCGTGGTTGAGAGGCTTTCAGGTGGTGTATCATTAGACTTAGCAATCCGTGGTTGAGAGGCTTTCAGATGGTGTTTCATTAGACTTTGCAATCCGTGGTTGAGAGGCTTTCAGGTGGTGTATCATTAGAATTGGCAATCTGTGGTTGAGAGGCTTTCAGGTGGTGTATCATTAGACTTGGCAATCCGTGGTTGAGAGGCTTTCAGTTGGTGTATCATTAGATTTGGCAATCCGTGGTTGAGAGGCTTTCAGGTGGTGTATAATTAGACTTGGCAATCCGTGGTTGAGAGGCTTTCAGGTGGTGTATCATTAGAATTGGCAATCCGTTGTTATGAGGCTTTCATGTGGTGTATCATTAGAATTGGCAATCCGTGGTTGAGAGGCTTTCAGGTGGTGTATAATTAGAAATGGCAATCCGTGGTTGAGAGGCTTTCATGTGGTGTATCATTAGAATTGGCAATCCGTGGTTGAGAGGCTTTCAGGTGGTGTTTCATTAGACTTGGCAATCCGTGGTTGAGAGGCTTTCAGGTGGTGTATCATTAGACTTGGCAATCCGTGGTTGAGAGGCTTTCAGGTGGTGTTTCATTAGACTTGGCAATCCGTGGTTGAGAGGCTTTCAGTTGGTGTATCATTAGAATTGGCAATCCGTGGTTGAGAGGCTTTCACGTCGTGTTTCATTAGACTTGGCAATCCGTGGTTGAGAGGCTTTCAGGTGGTGTATCATTAGACTTGGCAATCCGTGGTTGAGAGGCTTTCAGGTGGTGTATCATTCGACTTGGCAATCCGTGGTTGAGAGGCTTTCATCTGGTGTTTCATTAGACTTGGCAATCCGTGGTTGAGAGGCTTTCAGGTGGTGTTTCATTAGACTTGGCAATCCGTGGTTGAGAGGCTTTCAGGTGGTGTATCATTAGACTTGGCAATCCGTGGTTGAGAGGCTTTCAGGTGGTGTTTCATTAGAATTGGCAATCCGTGGTTGAGAGGCTTTCAGGTGGTGTATCATTAGAATTGGCAATCCGTGGTTGAGAGGCTTTCAGGTGGTGTATCATTAGAATTGGCAATCCGTGGTTGAGAGGCTTTCATGTGGTGTTTCATTACACTTGGCAATCCGTGGTTGAGAGGCTTTCACGTGGTGTTTCATTAGACTTGGCAATCCGTGGTTGAGAGGCTTTCATGTGGTGTATCATTAGAATTGGCAATCCGTGGTTGAGAGGCTTTCACGTCGTGTTTCATTAGACTTGGCAATCCGTGGTTGAGAGGCTTTCATGTGGTGTTTCATTAGACTTGGCAATCCGTGGTTGAGAGGCTTTCAGGTGGTATATCATTAGAATTGGCAATCCGTGGTTGAGAGGCTTTCATGTGGTGTTTCATTAGACTTGGCAATCCGTGGTTGAGAGGCTTTCAGGTGGTGTATCATTAGACTTGGCAATCCGTGGTTGAGAGGCTTTCAGGTGGTGTATCATTAGAATTGTCAATCCGTGGTTGAGAGGCTTTCACGTCGTGTTTCATTAGACTTGGCAATCCGTGGTTGAGAGGCTTTCAGATGGTGTTTCATTAGAATTGGCAATCCGTGGTTGAGAGGGTTTCTGGTGGTGTATCATTAGATTTGGCAATCCGTGGTTGAGAGGCTTTACGGTTGTGTATCATTAGAAATGGCAATCCGTGATTGAGAGGCTTTCAGATGGTGTTTCATTAGAATTGGCAATCCGTGGTTGAGAGGCTTTCAGATGGTGTTTAATTAGAATTGGCAATCCGTGGTTGAGAGGCTTTACGGTGGTGTATCATTAGACTTGGCAATCCGTGGTTGAGAGGCTTTCAGGTGGTGTATCATTAGATTTGGCAATCCGTGGTTGAGAGGCTTTCAGATGGTGTTTAATTAGAATTGGCAATCCGTGGTTGAGAGGCTTTCAGGTGGTGTATAATTAGACTTGGCAATCCGTGGTTGAGAGGCTTTAAGGTGGTGTATCATTAGACTTGGCAATCCGTGGTTGAGAGGCTTTCCGGTGGTGTATAATTAGAAATGGCAATCCGTGGTTGAGAGGCTTTCAGGTGGTGTATCATTAGACTTGGCAATCCGTGGTTGAGAGGCTTTCAGATGGTGTTTCATTAGACTTGGCAATCCGTGGTTGAGAGGCTTTTATGTGGTGAATCATTAGAAATGGAAATCCGTGGTTGAGAGGCTTTCAGGTGGTGTATCATTAGACTTGGCAATCCGTGGTTGAGAGGCTTTCCGGTGGTGTATATTTAGAAATGGCAATCCGTTGTTGAGAGGTTTTCAGGTGGTGTATAATTAGAATTGGCAATCCGTGGTTGAGAGGCTTTCAGGTGGTGTATCATTAGACTAGGCAATCCGTGGTTGAGAGGCTTTCAGGTGGTGTATAATTAGAAATGGCAATCGATGGTTGAGAGGCGTTCAGGTGGTGTATAATTAGAAATGGCAATCCGTGGTTGAGAGGCTTTCAGGTGGTGTATAATTAGACTTGGCAATCCGTGGTTGAGAGGCTTTCCGGTGGTGTATAATTAGAATTGGCCATCCGTGGTTGAGAGGCTTTCAGGTGGTGTATCATTAGAATTGGCAATCCGTGGTTGAGAGGCTTTCAGGTGGTGTATCATTAGAATTGGCAATCCGTGGTTGAGAGGCTTTCAGATGGTGTTTCATTAGACTTGGCAATCCGTGGTTGAGAGGCTTTCCGGTGGTGTATAATTAGAAATGGCAATCCGTGTTTTAGAGGCTTTCAGGTGGTGTATCATTAGACTTGGCAATCCGTGGTTGAGAGGCTTTCAGGTGGTGTATAATTAGAAATGGCAATCCGTGGTTGAGAGGCTTTCAGGTGGTGTATCATTAGACTTGGCAATCCGTGGTTGAGAGGCTTTCACGTGGTGTATCATTAGAATTGGCAATCCGTGGTTGAGAGGCTTTCAGGTGGTGTATCATTAGAATTGGCAATCCGTGGTTAAGAGGCTTTCAGGTGGTGTATCATTAGACTTGGCAATCCGTGGTTGAGAGGCTTTCCGGTGGTGTATAATTAGAAATTGCAATCCGTGGTTTAGAGGCTTTCAGGTGGTGTATAATTAGAAATGGCAATCCGTGGTTGAGAGGCTTTCCGGTGGTGTATAATTAGAAATGGCAATCCGTGGTTGAGAGGCTTTCAGATGGTGTTTCATTAGACTTGGCAATCCGTGGTTGAGAGTCTTTTATGTGGTGTATCATTAGAAATGGCAATCCGTGGTTGAGAGGCGTTCAGGTGGTGTATCATTAAAAATGGCAATCCGTGGTTGAGAGGCGGTCAGGTGGTGTATCATTAGACTTGGCAATCCGTGGTTGAGAGGCTTTCAGATGTTGTTTCATTAGACTTGGCAATCCGTGGTTTAGAGGCTTTCCGGTGGTGTATAATTAGAAATGGCAATCCGTGGTTGAGAGGCTTTCAGGTGGTGTATCATTAGACTTGGCAATCCGTGATTGAGAGGCTTTCAGATGGTGTTTCATTAGACTTGGCAATCCGTGGTTGAGAGGCTTTTATGTGGTGTATCATTAGAAATGGCAATCCGTGGTTGAGAGGCTTTCAGGTGGTGTATGATTAGACTTGGCAATCCGTGGTTGAGAGGCTTTCAGGTGGTGTATCATTAGAAATGGCAATCCGTGGTTGAGAGGCGTTCAGGTGGTGTATCATTAAAAATGGCAATCCGTGGTTGAGAGGCGTTCTGGTGGTGTATCATTAGACTTGGCAATCCGTGGTTGAGAGGCTTTCAGATGGTGTTTCATTAGACTTGGCAATCCGTGGTTGAGAGGCTTTCAGGTGGTGTATCATTAGACTTGGCAATCCGTGGTTGAGAGGCTTTCAGGTGGTGTATAATTAGACTTGGCAATCCGTGGTTGAGAGGCTTTCAGGTGGTGTATCATTAGACTTGGCAATCCGTGGTTGAGAGGCTTTCCGGTGGTGTATATTTAGAAATGGCAATCCGTTGTTGAGAGGTTTTCAGGTGGTGTATAATTAGAATTGGCAATCCGTGGTTGAGAGGCTTTCAGGTGGTGTATCATTAGACTAGGCAATCCGTGGTTGAGAGGCTTTCAGGTGGTGTATAATTAGAAATGGCAATCCGTGGTTGAGAGGCGTTCAGGTGGTGTATAATTAGAAATGGCAATCCGTGGTTGAGAGGCTTTCAGGTGGTGTATAATTAGACTTGGCAATCCGTGGTTGAGAGGCTTTCCGGTGGTGTATAATTAGAATTGGCCATCCGTGGTTGAGAGGCTTTCAGGTGGTGTATCATTAGAATTGGCAATCCGTGGTTGAGAGGCTTTCAGGTGGTGTATCATTAGAATTGGCAATCCGTGGTTGAGAGGCTTTCAGATGGTGTTTCATTAGACTTGGCAATCCGTGGTTGAGAGGCTTTCCGGTGGTGTATAATTAGAAATGGCAATCCGTGTTTTAGAGGCTTTCAGGTGGTGTATCATTAGACTTGGCAATCCGTGGTTGAGAGGCTTTCAGGTGGTGTATAATTAGAAATGGCAATCCGTGGTTGAGAGGCTTTCAGGTGGTGTATCATTAGACTTGGCAATCCGTGGTTGAGAGGCTTTCACGTGGTGTATCATTAGAATTGGCAATCCGTGGTTGAGAGGCTTTCAGGTGGTGTATCATTAGAATTGGCAATCCGTGGTTAAGAGGCTTTCAGGTGGTGTATCATTAGACTTGGCAATCCGTGGTTGAGAGGCTTTCCGGTGGTGTATAATTAGAAATTGCAATCCGTGGTTTAGAGGCTTTCAGGTGGTGTATAATTAGAAATGGCAATCCGTGGTTGAGAGGCTTTCCGGTGGTGTATAATTAGAAATGGCAATCCGTGGTTGAGAGGCTTTCAGGTGGTGTATCATTAGACTTGGCAATCCGTGGTTGAGAGGCTTTCAGGTGGTGTATCATTAGAATTGGCAATCCGTGGTTGAGAGGCTTTCAGGTGGTGTATCATTAGAAATGGCAATCCGTGGTTGAGAGGCTTTCAGGTGGTGTATCATTAGACTTGGCAATCCCTGGTTGAGAGGCTTTCCGGTGGTGTATAATTAGAAATGGCAATCCGTGGTTGAGAGGCTTTCAGGTGGTGTATCATTAGAATTGGCAATCCGTGGTTGAGAGGCTTTCAGGTGGTGTATCATTAGATTTGGCAATCCGGGGTTGAGAGGCTTTCAGGTGGTGTATAATTAGAAATGGCAATCCGTGGTTGAGAGGCTTTCAGGTGGTGTTTAATTAGACTTGGCAATCCGTGGTTGAGAGGCTTTCAGGTGGTGTATCATTAGACTTGGCAATCCGTGGTTGAGAGGCTTTCAGGTTGTGTATAATTAGAAATGGCAATCCGTGGTTGAGAGGCTTTCAGGTGGTGTATAATTAGACTTGGCAATCCGTGGTTGAGAGGCTTTCAGGTGATGTATCATTAGACTTGGCAATCCGTGGTTGAGAGGCTTTCAGGTGGTGAATAATTAGAAATGGCAATCCGTGGTTGAGAGGCTTTCAGGTGGTGTATCATTAGAATTGGCAATCCGTGGTTGAGAGGCTTTCAGGTGGTGTATCATTAGAGTTGGCAATCCGTTGTTGAGAGGCTTTCAGGTGGTGTATAATTAGAAATGGCAATCCGTGGTTGAGAGGCTTTCAGGTGGTGTATAATTAGACTTGGCAATCCGTGGTTGAGAGGCTTTCCGGTGGTGTATAATTAGAAATGGCAATCCGTGGTTGAGAGGCTTTCAGGTGGTGTATCATTAGAATTGGCAATCCGTGGTTTAGAGGCTTTCAGGTGGTGTATCATTAGAATTGGCAATCTGATGTTGAGAGGCTTTCAGGTGGTGTATAATAAGACTTGGCAATCCGTGGTTGAGAGGCTTTCAGGTGGTCTATAATTAGAAATGGCAATCCGTGGTTGAGAGGCTTTCAGGTTGTGTATCATTAGACTTGGCAATCCGTGGTTGAGAGGCTTTCAGGTGGTGTATCATTAGACTTGGCAATCCGTGGTTGAGAGGCTTTCAGGTGGTGTATAATTAGACTTGGCAATCCGTGGTTGAGAGGCTTTCAGGTGGTGTATCATTAGACTTTGCAATCCGTGGTTGAGAGGCTTTCCGGTGGTGTATAATTAGAAATGGCAATCCGTGGTTGAGAGGCTTTCAGGTGGTGTATCATTAGAATTGGCAATCCGTGGTTGAGAGGCTTTCAGGTGGTGTATCATTAGAATTGGCAATCTGTGGTTGAGAGGCTTTCAGGTGGTGTATCATTAGACATGGCAATCCGTGGTTGAGAGGCTTTCCGGTGGTGTATAATTAGACTTGGCAATCCGTGGTTGAGAGGCTTTCAGGTGGTGTATCATTAGACTTGGCAATCCGTGGTTGAGAGGCTTTCAGGTGGTGTATCATCAGACTTGGCAATCCGTGGTTGAGAGGCTTTCAGGTGGTGTATCATTAGACTTGGCAATCCGTGGTTGAGAGGCTTTCCGGTGGTGTATAATTAGAAATGGCAATCCGTGGTTGAGAGGCTTTCAGGTGGTGTATAATTAGAAATGGCAATCCGTGGTTGAGAGGCTTTCAGGTGGTGTATCATTAGAATTGGCAATCCGTGGTTGAGAGGCTTTCAGGTGGTGTATAATTAGAAATGGCAATCCGTGGTTGAGAGGCTTTCAGGTGGTGTATCATTAGAATTGGCAATCCGTGGTTGAGAGGCTTTCAGGTGGTGTATAATTAGACTTGGCAATCCGTGGTTGAGAGGCTTTTATGTGGTGTATCATTAGACTTGGCAATCCGTGGTTGAGAGGCTTTCCGGTGGTGTATAATTAGAAATGGCAATCCGTGGTTGAGAGGCTTTCAGGTGGTGTATCATTAGACTTAGCAATCCGTGGTTGAGAGGCTTTCAGATGGTGTTTCATTAGACTTGGCAATCCGTGGTTGAGAGTCTTTTATGTGGTGTATCATTAGAAATGGCAATCCGTGGTTGAGAGGCGTTCAGGTGGTGTATCATTAAAAATGGCAATCCGTGGTTGAGAGGCGTTCAGGTGGTGTATCATTAGACTTGGCAATCCGTGGTTGAGAGGCTTTCAGATGGTGTTTCATTAGACTTGGCAATCCGTGGTTGAGAGGCTTTCCGGTGGTGTATAATAAGAAATGGCAATCCGTGGTTGAGAGGCTTTCAGGTTGTGTATCATTAGACTTGGCAATCCGTGATTGAGAGGCTTTCAGATGGTGTATCATTAGACTTGGCAATCCGTGGTTGAGAGGCTTTTATGTGGTGTATCATTAGAAATGGCAATCCGTGGTTGAGAGGCTTTCAGGTGGTGTATGATTAGACTTGGCAATCCGTGGTTGAGAGGCTTTCAGGTGGTGTATCATTAGAAATGGCAATCCGTGGTTGAGAGGCTTTCAGGTGGTGTATCATTAAAAATGACAATCCGTGGTTGAGAGGCGTTCAGGTGGTGTATCATTAGACTTGGCAATCCGTGGTTGAGAGGCTTTCAGATGGTGTTTCATTAGACTTGGCAATCCGTGGTTGAGAGGCTTTCCGGTGGTGTATAATTAGAAATGGCAATCCGTGGTTGAGAGGCTTTCAGGTGGTGTATCATTAGAATTGGCAATCCGTGGTTGAGAGGCTTTCAGGTGGTGTATCATTAGACTTGGCAATCCGTGGTTGAGAGGCTTTCAGATGGTGTTTCTTTAGACTTGGCAATCCGTGGTTGAGAGTCTTTTATGTGGTGTATCATTAGAAATGGCAATCCGTGGTTGAGAGGCGTTCAGGTGGTGTATCATTAAAAATGGCAATCCGTGGTTGAGAGGCGTTCAGGTGGTGTATCATTAGACTTGGCAATCCGTGGTTGAGAGGCTTTCAGATGGTGTTTCATTAGACTTGGCAATCAATGGTTGAGAGGCTTTTATGTGGTGTATAATTAGAAATGGCAATCCGTGGTTTAGAGGCTTTCCGGTGGTGTATAATTAGAAATGGCAATCCGTGGTTGAGAGGCTTTCAGGTGGTGTATCATTAGACTTGGCAATCCGTGATTGAGAGGCTTTCAGATGGTGTTTCATTAGACTTGGCAATCCGTGGTTGAGAGGCTTTTATGTGGTGTATCATTAGAAATGGCAATCCGTGGTTGAGAGGCTTTCAGGTGGTGTATGATTAGACTTGGCAATCCGTGGTTGAGAGGCTTTCAGGTTGTGTATCATTAGAAATGGCAATCCGTGGTTGAGAGGCGTTCAGGTGGTGTATCATTAAAAATGGCAATCCGTGGTTGAGAGGCGTTCAGGTGGTGTATCATTAGACTTGGCAATCCGTGGTTGAGAGGCTTTCAGATGGTGTTTCATTAGACTTGGCAATCCGTGGTTGAGAGGCTTTCCGGTGGTGTATAACTAGAAATGGCAATCCGTGGTTGAGAGGCTTTCAGGTGGTGTATCATTAGACTTGGCAATCCGTGGTTGAGAGGCTTTCAGGTGGTGTATCATTAGACTTGGCAATCCGTGGTTGAGAGGCTTTCAGGTGGTGTATCATTAGACTTGGCAATCCGTGGTTGAGAGGCTTTCAGGTGGTGTATCATTAGACTTGGCAATCCGTGGTTGAGAGGCTTTCCGGTGGTGTATATTTAGAAATGGCAATCCGTTGTTGAGAGGTTTTCAGGTGGTGTATAATTAGAATTGGCAATCCGTGGTTGAGAGGCTTTCAGGTGGTGTATCATTAGAATTGGCAATCCGTGGTTGAGAGGCTTTCAGGTGGTGTATCATTAGAATTGGCAATCCGTGGTTGAGAGGCTTTCAGGTGGTGTATCATTAGACTTGGCAATCCGTGGTTGAGAGGCTTTCAGGTGGTGTATCATTAGAATTGGCAATCCGTGGTTTAGAGGCTTTCAGTTGGTGTATCATTAGAATTGGCAATCCGTGGTTGAGAAGCTTTCATGTAGTGTTTCATTAGACTTGGCAATCCGTGGTTGAGAGGCTTTCAGGTGATGTAACATTAGAATTGGCAATCCGTGGTTGAGAGGCTTTCAGGTGGTGTATCATTAGAATTGGCAATCCGTGGTTGAGAGGCTTTCATGTAGTGTTTCATTAGACTTAGCAATCCGTTGTTAAGAGGCTTTCACGTGGTGTATCATTAGAATTGGCAATCCGTGGTTGAGAGGCTTTCAGGTGGTGTATAATTAGAAATGGCAATCCGTGGTTGAGAGGCTTTCAGGTGGTGTATCATTAGACTTGGCAATCCGTGGTTGAGAGGCTTTCACGTGGTGTATCATTAGAATTGGCAATCCGTGGTTGAGAGGCTTTCAGGTGGTGTATAATTAGAAATGGCAATCCGTGGTTGAGAGGCTTTCATGTAGTGTTTCATTAGACTTAGCAATCCGTTGTTAAGAGGCTTTCACGTGGTGTATCATTAGAATTGGCAATCCGTGGTTGAGAGGCTTTCAGGTGGTGTATAATTAGAAATGGCAATCCGTGGTTGAGAGGCTTTCAGGTGGTGTATCATTAGACTTGGCAATCCGTGGTTGAGAGGCTTTCACGTGGTGTATCATTAGAATTGGCAATCCGTGGTTGAGAGGCTTTCAGGTGGTGTATAATTAGAAATGGCAATCCGTGGTTGAGAGGCTTTCAGGTGGTGTATAATTAGACTTGGCAATCCGTGGTTGAGAGGCTTTCCGGTGGTGTATAATTAGAAATGGCAATCCGTGGTTGAGAGGCTTTCAGGTGGTGTATCATTAGAATTGGCAATCCGTGGTTGAGAGGCTTTCAGGTGGTGTATCATTAGACTTGGCAATCCGTGGTTGAGAGGCTTTCAGGTGGTGTATCATTAGACTTGGCAATCCGTGGTTGAGAGGCTTTCAGGTGGTGTATCATTAGACTTGGCAATCCGTGGTTGAGAGGCTTTCAGGTGGTGTATCATTAGACTTGGCAATCCGTGGTTGAGAGGCTTTCCGGTGGTGTATATTTAGAAATGGCAATCCGTTGTTGAGAGGTTTTCAGGTGGTGTATAATTAGAATTGGCAATCCGTGGTTGAGAGGCTTTCAGGTGGTGTATCATTAGAATTGGCAATCCGTGGTTGAGAGGCTTTCAGGTGGTGTATCATTAGAATTGGCAATCCGTGGTTGAGAGGCTTTCAGGTGGTGTATCATTAGACTTGGCAATCCGTGGTTGAGAGGCTTTCAGGTGGTGTATCATTAGAATTGGCAATCCGTGGTTTAGAGGCTTTCAGGTGGTGTATCATTAGAATTGGCAATCCGTGGTTGAGAAGCTTTCATGTAGTGTTTCATTAGACTTGGCAATCCGTGGTTGAGAGGCTTTCAGGTGATGTAACATTAGAATTGGCAATCCGTGGTTGAGAGGCTTTCAGGTGGTGTATCATTAGAATTGGCAATCCGTGGTTGAGAGGCTTTCATGTAGTGTTTCATTAGACTTAGCAATCCGTTGTTAAGAGGCTTTCACGTGGTGTATCATTAGAATTGGCAATCCGTGGTTGAGAGGCTTTCAGGTGGTGTATAATTAGAAATGGCAATCCGTGGTTGAGAGGCTTTCAGGTGGTGTATCATTAGACTTGGCAATCCGTGGTTGAGAGGCTTTCACGTGGTGTATCATTAGAATTGGCAATCCGTGGTTGAGAGGCTTTCAGGTGGTGTATAATTAGAAATGGCAATCCGTGGTTGAGAGGCTTTCAGGTGGTGTATAATTAGACTTGGCAATCCGTGGTTGAGAGGCTTTCCGGTGGTGTATAATTAGAAATGGCAATCCGTGGTTGAGAGGCTTTCAGGTGGTGTATCATTAGAATTGGCAATCCGTGGTTTAGAGGCTTTCAGGTGGTGTATCATTAGAATTGGCAATCTGATGTTGAGAGGCTTTCAGGTGGTGTATAATAAGACTTGGCAATCCGTGGTTGAGAGGCTTTCAGGTGGTCTATAATTAGAAATGGCAATCCGTGGTTGAGAGGCTTTCAGGTTGTGTATCATTAGACTTAGCAATCCGTGGTTGAGAGGCTTTCAGGTGGTGTATCATTAGACTTGGCAATCCGTGGTTGAGAGGCTTTCAGGTGGTGTATAATTAGACTTGGCAATCCGTGGTTGAGAGGCTTTCAGGTGGTGTATCATTAGACTTTGCAATCCGTGGTTGAGAGGCTTTCCGGTGGTGTATAATTAGAAATGGCAATCCGTGGTTGAGAGGCTTTCAGGTGGTGTATCATTAGAATTGGCAATCCGTGGTTGAGAGGCTTTCAGGTGGTGTATCATTAGAATTGGCAATCTGTGGTTGAGAGGCTTTCAGGTGGTGTATCATTAGACATGGCAATCCGTGGTTGAGAGGCTTTCCGGTGGTGTATAATTAGACTTGGCAATCCGTGGTTGAGAGGCTTTCAGGTGGTGTATCATTAGACTTGGCAATCCGTGGTTGAGAGGCTTTCAGGTGGTGTATCATTAGAATTGGCAATCCGTGGTTAAGAGGCTTTCAGGTGGTGTATCATTAGACTTGGCAATCCGTGGTTGAGAGGCTTTCCGGTGGTGTATAATTAGAAATTGCAATCCGTGGTTTAGAGGCTTTCAGGTGGTGTATAATTAGAAATGGCAATCCGTGGTTGAGAGGCTTTCCGGTGGTGTATAATTAGAAATGGCAATCCGTGGTTGAGAGGCTTTCAGGTGGTGTATCATTAGACTTGGCAATCCGTGGTTGAGAGGCTTTCAGGTGGTGTATCATTAGAATTGGCAATCCGTGGTTGAGAGGCTTTCAGGTGGTGTATCATTAGAAATGGCAATCCGTGGTTGAGAGGCTTTCAGGTGGTGTATCATTAGACTTGGCAATCCCTGGTTGAGAGGCTTTCCGGTGGTGTATAATTAGAAATGGCAATCCGTGGTTGAGAGGCTTTCAGGTGGTGTATCATTAGAATTGGCAATCCGTGGTTGAGAGGCTTTCAGGTGGTGTATCATTAGACTTGGCAATCCGGGGTTGAGAGGCTTTCAGGTGGTGTATAATTAGAAATGGCAATCCGTGGTTGAGAGGCTTTCAGGTGGTGTTTAATTAGACTTGGCAATCCGTGGTTGAGAGGCTTTCAGGTGGTGTATCATTAGACTTGGCAATCCGTGGTTGAGAGGCTTTCAGGTGGTGTATAATTAGAAATGGCAATCCGTGGTTGAGAGGCTTTCAGGTGGTGTATAATTAGACTTGGCAATCCGTGGTTGAGAGGCTTTCAGGTGATGTATCATTAGACTTGGCAATCCGTGGTTGAGAGGCTTTCAGGTGGTGTATAATTAGAAATGGCAATCCGTGGTTGAGAGGCTTTCAGGTGGTGTATCATTAGAATTGGCAATCCGTGGTTGAGAGGCTTTCAGGTGGTGTATCATTAGAGTTGGCAATCCGTTGTTGAGAGGCTTTCAGGTGGTGTATAATTAGAAATGGCAATCCGTGGTTGAGAGGCTTTCAGGTGGTGTATAATTAGACTTGGCAATCCGTGGTTGAGAGGCTTTCCGGTGGTGTATAATTAGAAATGGCAATCCGTGGTTGAGAGGCTTTCAGGTGGTGTATCATTAGAATTGGCAATCCGTGGTTTAGAGGCTTTCAGGTGGTGTATCATTAGAATTGGCAATCTGATGTTGAGAGGCTTTCAGGTGGTGTATAATTAGAAATGGCAATCCGTGGTTGAGAGGCTTTCAGGTGGTGTATCATTAGACTTGGCAATCCGTGGTTGAGAGGCTTTCAGGTGGTGTATAATTAGAAATTGCAATCCGTGGTTTAGAGGCTTTCAGGTGGTGTATAATTAGAAATGGCAATCCGTGGTTGAGAGGCTTTCCGGTGGTGTATAATTAGAAATGGCAATCCGTGGTTGAGAGGCTTTCAGGTGGTGTATCATTAGACTTGGCAATCCGTGGTTGAGAGGCTTTCAGGTGGTGTATCATTAGAATTGGCAATCCGTGGTTGAGAGGCTTTCAGGTGGTGTATCATTAGAAATGGCAATCCGTGGTTGAGAGGCTTTCAGGTGGTGTATCATTAGACTTGGCAATCCCTGGTTGAGAGGCTTTCCGGTGGTGTATAATTAGAAATGGCAATCCGTGGTTGAGAGGCTTTCAGGTGGTGTATCATTAGAATTGGCAATCCGTGGTTGAGAGGCTTTCAGGTGGTGTATCATTAGTGTTGGCATTCCGGGGTTGAGAGGCTTTCAGGTGGTGTATAATTAGAAATGGCAATCCGTGGTTGAGAGGCTTTCAGGTGGTGTTTAATTAGACTTGGCAATCCGTGGTTGAGAGGCTTTCAGGTGGTGTATCATTAGACTTGGCAATCCGTGGTTGAGAGGCTTTCAGGTGGTGTATAATTAGAAATGGCAATCCGTGGTTGAGAGGCTTTCAGGTGGTGTATAATTAGACTTGGCAATCCGTGGTTGAGAGGCTTTCAGGTGATGTATCATTAGACTTGGCAATCCGTGGTTGAGAGGCTTTCAGGTGGTGTATAATTAGAAATGGCAATCCGTGGTTGAGAGGCTTTCAGGTGGTGTATCATTAGAATTGGCAATCCGTGGTTGAGAGGCTTTCAGGTGGTGTATCATTAGAGTTGGCAATCCGTTGTTGAGAGGCTTTCAGGTGGTGTATAATTAGAAATGGCAATCCGTGGTTGAGAGGCTTTCAGGTGGTGTATAATTAGACTTGGCAATCCGTGGTTGAGAGGCTTTCCGGTGGTGTATAATTAGAAATGGCAATCCGTGGTTGAGAGGCTTTCAGGTGGTGTATCATTAGAATTGGCAATCCGTGGTTTAGAGGCTTTCAGGTGGTGTATCATTAGAATTGGCAATCTGATGTTGAGAGGATTTCAGGTGGTGTATAATAAGACTTGGCAATCCGTGGTTGAGAGGCTTTCAGGTGGTCTATAATTAGAAATGGCAATCCGTGGTTGAGAGGCTTTCAGGTTGTGTATCATTAGACTTGGCAATCCGTGGTTGAGAGGCTTTCAGGTGGTGTATCATTAGACTTGGCAATCCGTGGTTGAGAGGCTTTCAGGTGGTGTATAATTAGACTTGGCAATCCGTGGTTGAGAGGCTTTCAGGTGGTGTATCATTAGACTTTGCAATCCGTGGTTGAGAGGCTTTCCGGTGGTGTATAATTAGAAATGGCAATCCGTGGTTGAGAGGCTTTCAGGTGGTGTATCATTAGAATTGGCAATCCGTGGTTGAGAGGCTTTCAGGTGGTGTATCATTAGAATTGGCAATCTGTGGTTGAGAGGCTTTCAGGTGGTGTATCATTAGACATGGCAATCCGTTGTTGAGAGGCTTTCCGGTGGTGTATAATTAGACTTGGCAATCCGTGGTTGAGAGGCTTTCAGGTGGTGTATCATTAGACTTGGCAATCCGTGGTTGAGAGGCTTTCAGGTGGTGTATCATCAGACTTGGCAATCCGTGGTTGAGAGGCTTTCAGGTGGTGTATCATTAGACTTGGCAATCCGTGGTTTAGAGGCTTTCAGGTGGTGTATCATTAGAAATGGCAATCCGTGGTTGAGAGGCTTTCAGGTGGTGTATAATTAGACTTGGCAATCCGTGGTTGAGAGGCTTTCAGGTGGTGTATCATTAGAATTGGCAATCCGTGGTTGAGAGGCTTTCAGGTGGTGTATAATTAGAAATGGCAATCCGTGGTTGAGAGGCTTTCAGGTGGTGTATCATTAGAATTGGCAATCCGTGGTTGAGAGGCTTTCAGGTGGTGTATCATTAGAATTGGCAATCCGTGGTTGAGAGGCTTTCAGGTGGTGTATCATTAGAGTTGGCAATCCGTTGTTGAGAGGCTTTCAGGTGGTGTATAATTAGAAATGGCAATCCGTGGTTGAGAGGCTTTCAGGTGGTGTATAATTAGAAATGGCAATCCGTGGTATAGAGGCTTTCAGGTGGTGTATAATTAGAAATGGCAATCCGTGGTTGAGAGGCTTTCAGGTGGTGTATAATTAGAAATGGCAATCCGTGGTTGAGAGGCTTTCAGGTGGTGTATCATTAGAATTAGCAATCCTTGGTTGAGAGGCTTTCATGTGGTGTATCATTAGAATTGGCAATCCGTGGTTGAGAGGCTTTCAGGTGGTGTTTAATTAGACTTGGCAATCCGTGGTTGAGAGGCTTTCAGGTGGTGTATCATTAGACTTGGCAATCCGTGGTTGAGAGACTTTCAGGTGGTGTTTCATTAGACTTGGCAATCCGTGGTTGAGAGGCTTTCAGTTGGTGTATCATTAGAATTGGCAATCCGTGGTTGAGAGGCTTTCACGTCGTGTTTCATTAGACTTGGCAATCCGTGGTTGAGAGGCTTTCAGGTGGTGTATCATTAGACTTGGCAATCCGTGGTTGAGAGGCTTTCAGGTGGTGTATCATTCGACTTGGAAATCCGTGGTTGAGAGGCTTTCATGTGGTGTTTCATTAGACTTGGCAATCCGTGGTTGAGAGGCTTTCAGGTGGTGTTTCATTAGACTTGGCAATCCGTGGTTGAGAGGCTTTCAGGTGGTGTATCATTAGACTTGGCAATTCGTGGTTGAGAGGCTTTCAGGTGGTGTTTCATTAGAATTGGCAATCCGTGGTTGAGAGGCTTTCAGGTGGTGTATCATTAGACTTGGCAATCCGTGGTTGAGAGGCTTTCAGGTGGTGTATCATTAGAATTGGCAATCCGTGGTTGAGAGGCTTTCATGTGGTGTTTCATTACACTTGGCAATCCGTATTTGAGAGGCTTTCACGTGGTGTTTCATTAGACTTGGCAATCCGTGGTTGAGAGGCTTTCATGTGGTGTATCATTAGAATTGGCAATCCGTGGTTGAGAGGCTTTCACGTCGTGTTTCATTAGACTTGGCAATCCGTGGTTGAGAGGCTATCATGTGGTGTTTCATTAGACTTGGCAATCCGTGGTTGAGAGGCTTTCAGGTGGTATATCATTAGAATTGGCAATCCGTGGTTGAGAGGCTTTCATGTGGTGTTTCATTACACTTGGCAATCCGTGGTTGAGAGGCTTTCAGGTGGTGTATCATTAGACTTGGCAATCCGTGGTTGAGAGGCTTTCAGGTGGTGTATCATTAGAATTGGCAATCCGTGGTTGAGAGGCTTTCACGTCGTGTTTCATTAGACTCGGCAATCCGTGGTTGAGAGGCTTTCAGATGGTGTTTCATTAGAATTGGCAATCCGTGGTTGAGAGGGTTTCTGGTGGTGTATCATTAGAATTGGCAATCCGTGGTTGAGAGGCTTTCACGTCGTGTTTCATTAGACTTGGCAATCCGTGGTTGAGAGGCTTTCAGATGGTGTATCATTAGAAATGGCAATCCGTGATTGAGAGGCTTTCAGATGGTGTTTCATTAGAATTGGCAATCCGTGGTTGAGAGGCTTTCAGGTGGTGTATCATTAGAATTGGCAATCCGTGGTTGAGAGGCTTTCAGATGGTGTTTAATTAGAATTGGCAATCCGTGGTTGAGAGGCTTTCAGGTGGTGTATAATTAGACTTGGCAATCCGTGGTTGAGAGGCTTTAAGGTTGTGTTTCATTAGACTTGGCAATCCGTGGTTGAGAGGCTTTCCGGTGGTGTATAATTAGAAATGGCAATCCGTGGTTGAGAGGCTTTCAGGTGGTGTATCATTAGACTTGGCAATCCGTGGTTGAGAGGCTTTCAGATGGTGTTTCATTAGACTTGGCAATCCGTGGTTGAGAGGCTTTTATGTGGTGTATCATTAGAAATGGCAATCCGTGGTTGAGAGGCTTTCAGGTGGTGTATCATTAGACTTGGCAATCCGTGGTTGAGAGGCTTTCAGATGGTGTATCATTAGACTTGGCAATCCGTGGTTGAGAGGCTTTCAGGTGGTATATCATTAGAATTGGCAATCCGTGGTTGAGAGGCTTTCAGGTGGTGTATCATTAGAATTGGCAATCCGTGGTTGAGAGGCTTTCAGGTGGTGTATCATTAGACTTGGCAATCCGTGGTTGAGAGGCTTTCCGGTGGTGTATCATTAGAATTGGCAATCCGTGGTTGAGAGGCTTTCAGGTGGTGTATCATTAGACTTGGCAATCCGTGGTTGAGAGGCTTTCCGGTGGTGTATCATTAGACTTGGCAATCCGTGGTTGAGAGGCTTTCAGGTGGTGTATCATTAGACTTGGCAATCCGTGGTTGAGAGGCTTTCCGGTGGTGTATATTTAGAAATGGCAATCCGTTGTTGAGAGGTTTTCAGGTGGTGTATAATTAGAATTGGCAATCCGTGGTTGAGAGGCTTTCAGGTGGTGTATCATTAGAATTGGCAATCCGTGGTTGAGAGGCTTTCAGGTGGTGTATCATTAGAATTGGCAATCCGTGGTTGAGAGGCTTTCAGGTGGTGTATCATTAGACTTGGCAATCCGTGGTTGAGAGGCTTTCAGGTGGTGTATCATTAGAATTGGCAATCCGTGGTTTAGAGGCTTTCAGGTGGTGTATCATTAGAATTGGCAATCCGTGGTTGAGAAGCTTTCATGTAGTGTTTCATTAGACTTGGCAATCCGTGGTTGAGAGGCTTTCAGGTGATGTAACATTAGAATTGGCAATCCGTGGTTGAGAGGCTTTCAGGTGGTGTATCATTAGAATTGGCAATCCGTGGTTGAGAGGCTTTCATGTAGTGTTTCATTAGACTTAGCAATCCGTTGTTAAGAGGCTTTCACGTGGTGTATCATTAGAATTGGCAATCCGTGGTTGAGAGGCTTTCAGGTGGTGTATAATTAGAAATGGCAATCCGTGGTTGAGAGGCTTTCAGGTGGTGTATCATTAGACTTGGCAATCCGTGGTTGAGAGGCTTTCACGTGGTGTATCATTAGAATTGGCAATCCGTGGTTGAGAGGCTTTCAGGTGGTGTATAATTAGAAATGGCAATCCGTGGTTGAGAGGCTTTCAGGTGGTGTATAATTAGACTTGGCAATCCGTGGTTGAGAGGCTTTCCGGTGGTGTATAATTAGAAATGGCAATCCGTGGTTGAGAGGCTTTCAGGTGGTGTATCATTAGAATTGGCAATCCGTGGTTTAGAGGCTTTCAGGTGGTGTATCATTAGAATTGGCAATCTGATGTTGAGAGGCTTTCAGGTGGTGTATAATAAGACTTGGCAATCCGTGGTTGAGAGGCTTTCAGGTGGTCTATAATTAGAAATGGCAATCCGTGGTTGAGAGGCTTTCAGGTTGTGTATCATTAGACTTGGCAATCCGTGGTTGAGAGGCTTTCAGGTGGTGTATCATTAGACTTGGCAATCCGTGGTTGAGAGGCTTTCAGGTGGTGTATAATTAGACTTGGCAATCCGTGGTTGAGAGGCTTTCAGGTGGTGTATCATTAGACTTTGCAATCCGTGGTTGAGAGGCTTTCCGGTGGTGTATAATTAGAAATGGCAATCCGTGGTTGAGAGGCTTTCAGGTGGTGTATCATTAGAATTGGCAATCCGTGGTTGAGAGGCTTTCAGGTGGTGTATCATTAGAATTGGCAATCTGTGGTTGAGAGGCTTTCAGGTGGTGTATCATTAGACATGGCAATCCGTGGTTGAGAGGCTTTCCGGTGGTGTATAATAAGACTTGGCAATCCGTGGTTGAGAGGCTTTCAGGTGGTGTATCATTAGACTTGGCAATCCGTGGTTGAGAGGCTTTCAGGTGGTGTATCATTAGAATTGGCAATCCGTGGTTAAGAGGCTTTCAGGTGGTGTATCATTAGACTTGGCAATCCGTGGTTGAGAGGCTTTCCGGTGGTGTATAATTAGAAATTGCAATCCGTGGTTTAGAGGCTTTCAGGTGGTGTATAATTAGAAATGGCAATCCGTGGTTGAGAGGCTTTCCGGTGGTGTATAATTAGAAATGGCAATCCGTGGTTGAGAGGCTTTCAGGTGGTGTATCATTAGACTTGGCAATCCGTGGTTGAGAGGCTTTCAGGTGGTGTATCATTAGAATTGGCAATCCGTGGTTGAGAGGCTTTCAGGTGGTGTATCATTAGAAATGGCAATCCGTGGTTGAGAGGCTTTCAGGTGGTGTATCATTAGACTTGGCAATCCCTGGTTGAGAGGCTTTCCGGTGGTGTATAATTAGAAATGGCAATCCGTGGTAGAGAGGCTTTCAGGTGGTGTATCATTAGAATTGGCAATCCGTGGTTGAGAGGCTTTCAGGTGGTGTATCATTAGACTTGGCAATCCGGGGTTGAGAGGCTTTCAGGTGGTGTATAATTAGAAATGGCAATCCGTGGTTGAGAGGCTTTCAGGTGGTGTTTAATTAGACTTGGCAATCCGTGGTTGAGAGGCTTTCAGGTGGTGTATCATTAGACTTGGCAATCCGTGGTTGAGAGGCTTTCAGGTGGTGTATAATTAGAAATGGCAATCCGTGGTTGAGAGGCTTTCAGGTGGTGTATAATTAGACTTGGCAATCCGTGGTTGAGAGGCTTTCAGGTGATGTATCATTAGACTTGGCAATCCGTGGTTGAGAGGCTTTCAGGTGGTGTATAATTAGAAATGGCAATCCGTGGTTGAGAGGCTTTCAGGTGGTGTATCATTAGAATTGGCAATCCGTGGTTGAGAGGCTTTCAGGTGGTGTATCATTAGAGTTGGCAATCCGTTGTTGAGAGGCTTTCAGGTGGTGTATAATTAGAAATGGCAATCCGTGGTTGAGAGGCTTTCAGGTGGTGTATAATTAGACTTGGCAATCCGTGGTTGAGAGGCTTTCCGGTGGTGTATAATTAGAAATGGCAATCCGTGGTTGAGAGGCTTTCAGGTGGTGTATCATTAGAATTGGCAATCCGTGGTTTAGAGGCTTTCAGGTGGTGTATCATTAGAATTGGCAATCTGATGTTGAGAGGCTTTCAGGTGGTGTATAATTAGAAATGGCAATCCGTGGTTGAGAGGCTTTCAGGTGGTGTATCATTAGACTTGGCAATCCGTGGTTGAGAGGCTTTCCGGTGGTGTATAATTAGAAATTGCAATCCGTGGTTTAGAGGCTTTCAGGTGGTGTATAATTAGAAATGGCAATCCGTGGTTGAGAGGCTTTCCGGTGGTGTATAATTAGAAATGGCAATCCGTGGTTGAGAGGCTTTCAGGTGGTGTATCATTAGACTTGGCAATCCGTGGTTGAGAGGCTTTCAGGTGGTGTATCATTAGAATTGGCAATCCGTGGTTGAGAGGCTTTCAGGTGGTGTATCATTAGAAATGGCAATCCGTGGTTGAGAGGCTTTCAGGTGGTGTATCATTAGACTTGGCAATCCCTGGTTGAGAGGCTTTCCGGTGGTGTATAATTAGAAATGGCAATCCGTGGTTGAGAGGCTTTCAGGTGGTGTATCATTAGAATTGGCAATCCGTGGTTGAGAGGCTTTCAGGTGGTGTATAATTAGTGTTGGCATTCCGGGGTTGAGAGGCTTTCAGGTGGTGTATAATTAGAAATGGCAATCCGTGGTTGAGAGGCTTTCAGGTGGTGTTTAATTAGACTTGGCAATCCGTGGTTGAGAGGCTTTCAGGTGGTGTATCATTAGACTTGGCAATCCGTGGTTGAGAGGCTTTCAGGTGGTGTATAATTAGAAATGGCAATCCGTGGTTGAGAGGCTTTCAGGTGGTGTATAATTAGACTTGGCAATCCGTGGTTGAGAGGCTTTCAGGTGATGTATCATTAGACTTGGCAATCCGTGGTTGAGAGGCTTTCAGGTGGTGTATAATTAGAAATGGCAATCCGTGGTTGAGAGGCTTTCAGGTGGTGTATCATTAGAATTGGCAATCCGTGGTTGAGAGGCTTTCAGGTGGTGTATCATTAGAGTTGGCAATCCGTTGTTGAGGGGCTTTCAGGTGGTGTATAATTAGAAATGGCAATCCGTGGTTGAGAGGCTTTCAGGTGGTGTATAATTAGACTTGGCAATCCGTGGTTGAGAGGCTTTCCGGTGGTGTATAATTAGAAATGGCAATCCGTGGTTGAGAGGCTTTCAGGTGGTGTATCATTAGAATTGGCAATCCGTGGTTTAGAGGCTTTCAGGTGGTGTATCATTAGAATTGGCAATCTGATGTTGAGAGGATTTCAGGTGGTGTATAATAAGACTTGGCAATCCGTGGTTGAGAGGCTTTCAGGTGGTCTATAATTAGAAATGGCAATCCGTGGTTGAGAGGCTTTCAGGTTGTGTATCATTAGACTTGGCAATCCGTGGTTGAGAGGCTTTCAGGTGGTGTATCATTAGACTTGGCAATCCGTGGTTGAGAGGCTTTCAGGTGGTGTATAATTAGACTTGGCAATCCGTGGTTGAGAGGCTTTCAGGTGGTGTATCATTAGACTTTGCAATCCGTGGTTGAGAGGCTTTCCGGTGGTGTATAATTAGAAATGGCAATCCGTGGTTGAGAGGCTTTCAGGTGGTGTATCATTAGAATTGGCAATCCGTGGTTGAGAGGCTTTCAGGTGGTGTATCATTAGAATTGGCAATCTGTGGTTGAGAGGCTTTCAGGTGGTGTATCATTAGACATGGCAATCCGTGGTTGAGAGGCTTTCCGGTGGTGTATAATTAGACTTGGCAATCCGTGGTTGAGAGGCTTTCAGGTGGTGTATCATTAGACTTGGCAATCCGTGGTTTAGAGGCTTTCAGGTGGTGTATCATCAGACTTGGCAATCCGTGGTTGAGAGGCTTTCAGGTGGTGTATCATTAGACTTGGCAATCCGTGGTTGAGAGGCTTTCCGGTGGTGTATAATTAGAAATGGCAATCCGTGGTTGAGAGGCTTTCAGGTGGTGTATAATTAGAAATGGCAATCCGTGGTTGAGAGGCTTTCAGGTGGTGTATCATTAGAATTGGCAATCCGTGGTTGAGAGGCTTTCAGGTGGTGTATAATTAGAAATGGCAATCCGTGGTTGAGAGGCTTTCAGGTGGTGTATCATTAGAATTGGCAATCCGTGGTTGAGAGGCTTTCAGGTGGTGTATCATTAGAATTGGCAATCCGTGGTTGAGAGGCTTTCAGGTTGTGTATCATTAGACTTGGCAATCCGTGGTTGAGAGGCTTTCAGGTGGTGTATAATTAGAAATGGCAATCCGTGGTTGAGAGGCTTTCAGGTGGTGTATAATTAGAAATGGCAATCCGTGGTATAGAGGCTTTCAGGTGGTGTATAATTAGACGTGGCCATCCGTGGTTGAGAGGCTTTCCGGTGGTGTATAATTAGAAATGGCAATCCGTGGTTGAGAGGCTTTCAGGTGGTGTATCATTAGAATTAGCAATCCTTGGTTGAGAGGCTTTCATGTGGTGTATCATTAGAATTGGCAATCCGTGGTTGAGAGGCTTTCAGGTGGTGTTTAATTAGACTTGGCAATCCGTGGTTGAGAGGCTTTCAGGTGGTGTATCATTAGACTTGGCAATCCGTGGTTGAGAGGCTTTCAGGTGGTGTTTCATTAGACTTGGCAATCCGTGGTTGAGAGGCTTTCAGTTGGTGTATCATTAGAATTGGCAATCCGTGGTTGAGAGGCTTTCACGTCGTGTTTCATTAGACTTGGCAATCCGTGGTTGAGAGGCTTTCAGGTGGTGTATCATTAGACTTGGCAATCCGTGGTTGAGAGGCTTTCAGGTGGTGTATCATTCGACTTGGAAATCCGTGGTTGAGAGGCTTTCATGTGGTGTTTCATTAGACTTGGCAATCCGTGGTTGAGAGGCTTTCAGGTGGTGTTTCATTAGACTTGGCAATCCGTGGTTGAGAGGCTTTCAGGTGGTGTATCATTAGACTTGGCAATTCGTGGTTGAGAGGCTTTCAGGTGGTGTTTCATTAGAATTGGCAATCCGTGGTTGAGAGGCTTTCAGGTGGTGTATCATTAGACTTGGCAATCCGTGGTTGAGAGGCTTTCAGGTGGTGTATCATTAGAATTGGCAATCCGTGGTTGAGAGGCTTTCATGTGGTGTTTCATTACACTTGGCAATCCGTATTTGAGAGGCTTTCACGTGGTGTTTCATTAGACTTGGCAATCCGTGGTTGAGAGGCTTTCATGTGGTGTATCATTAGAATTGGCAATCCGTGGTTGAGAGGCTTTCACGTCGTGTTTCATTAGACTTGGCAATCCGTGGTTGAGAGGCTATCATGTGGTGTTTCATTAGACTTGGCAATCCGTGGTTGAGAGGCTTTCAGGTGGTATATCATTAGAATTGGCAATCCGTGGTTGAGAGGCTTTCATGTGGTGTTTCATTACACTTGGCAATCCGTGGTTGAGAGGCTTTCAGGTGGTGTATCATTAGACTTGGCAATCCGTGGTTGAGAGGCTTTCAGGTGGTGTATCATTAGAATTGGCAATCCGTGGTTGAGAGGCTTTCACGTCGTGTTTCATTAGACTCGGCAATCCGTGGTTGAGAGGCTTTCAGATGGTGTTTCATTAGAATTGGCAATCCGTGGTTGAGAGGGTTTCTGGTGGTGTATCATTAGAATTGGCAATCCGTGGTTGAGAGGCTTTCACGTCGTGTTTCATTAGACTTGGCAATCCGTGGTTGAGAGGCTTTCAGATGGTGTATCATTAGAAATGGCAATCCGTGATTGAGAGGCTTTCAGATGGTGTTTCATTAGAATTGGCAATCCGTGGTTGAGAGGCTTTCAGGTGGTGTATCATTAGAATTGGCAATCCGTGGTTGAGAGGCTTTCAGATGGTGTTTAATTAGAATTGGCAATCCGTGGTTGAGAGGCTTTCAGGTGGTGTATCATTAGAATTGGCAATCCGTGGTTGAGAGGCTTTAAGGTGGTGTTTCATTAGACTTGGCAATCCGTGGTTGAGAGGCTTTCCGGTGGTGTATAATTAGAAATGGCAATCCGTGGTTGAGAGGCTTTCAGGTGGTGTATCATTAGACTTGGCAATCCGTGGTTGAGAGGCTTTCAGATGGTGTTTCATTAGACTTGGCAATCCGTGGTTGAGAGGCTTTTATGTGGTGTATCATTAGAAATGGCAATCCGTGGTTGAGAGGCTTTCAGGTGGTGTATCATTAGACTTGGCAATCCGTGGTTGAGAGGCTTTCAGATGGTGTATCATTAGACTTGGCAATCCGTGGTTGAGAGGCTTTCAGGTGGTATATCATTAGAATTGGCAATCCGTGGTTGAGAGGCTTTCAGTTGGTGTATCATTAGAATTGGCAATCCGTGGTTGAGAGGCTTTCAGGTGGTGTATCATTAGACTTGGCAATCCGTGGTTGAGAGGCTTTCCGGTGGTGTATCATTAGAATTGGCAATCCGTGGTTGAGAGGCTTTCAGGTGGTATATCATTAGAATTGGCAATCCGTGGTTGAGAGGCTTTCAGTTGGTGTATCATTAGAATTGGCAATCCGTGGTTGAGAGGCTTTCAGGTGGTGTATCATTAGACTTGGCAATCCGTGGTTGAGAGGCTTTCCGGTGGTGTATCATTAGAATTGGCAATCCGTGGTTGAGAGGCTTTCACGTCGTGTTTCATTAGACTTGGCAATCCGTGGTTGAGAGGCTTTCAGATGGTGTTTCATTAGAATTGGCAATCCGTGGTTGAGAGGCTTTACGTTGGTGTATCATTAGAAATGGCAATCCGTGATTGAGAGGCTTTCAGATGGTGTTTCATTAGAATTGGCAATCCGTGGTTGAGAGGCTTTCAGGTTGTGTATCATTAAAATTGGCAATCCGTGGTTGAGAGGCTTTCAGATGGTGTTTAATTAGAATTGGCAATCCGTGGTTGAGAGGCTTTCAGGTGGTGTATAATTAGACTTTGCAATCCGTGGTTGAGAGGCTTTAAGGTGGTGTATCATTAGACTTGGCAATCCGTGGTTGAGAGGCTTTCCGGTGGTGTATAATTAGAAATGGCAATCCGTGGTTGAGAGGCTTTTATGTGGTGTATCATTAGACTTGGCAATCCGTGGTTGAGAGTCTTTTATGTGGTGTATCATTAGAAATGGCAATCCGTGGTTGAGAGGCTTTCAGGTGGTGTTTCATTAGACTTGGCAATCCGTGGTTGAGAGTCTTTTATGTGGTGTATCATTAGACTTGGCAATCCGTGGTTGAGAGTCTTTTATGTGGTGTATAATTAGAAATGGCAATCCGTGGTTGAGAGGCTTTCATGTGGTGTTTCATTAGACTTGGCAATCCGTGATTGAGAGGCTTTCAGGTGGTGTATCATTAGACTTGGCAATCCGTGATTGAGAGGCTTTCAGGTGGTGTATCATTAGACTTGGCAATCCGTGGTTGAGAGGCTTTCAGATGGTGTTTCATTAGAATTGGCAATCCGTGGTTGAGAGGCTTTCAGGTGGTGTATAATTAGACTTGGCAATCCGTGGTTGAGAGGCTTTTATGTGGTGTATCATTAGACTTGGCAATCCGTGGTTGAGAGGCTTTCCGGTGGTGTATAATTAGAAATGGTAATCCGTGGTTGAGAGGCTTTCAGGTGGTGTATCATTAGACTTGGCAATCCGTGGTTGAGAGGCTTTCAGATGGTGTTTCATTAGACTTGGCAATCCGTGGTTGAGAGGCTTTTATGTGGTGTATCATTAGAAATGGCAATCCGTGGTTGAGAGGCGTTCAGGTGGTGTATCATTAAAAATGGCAATCCGTGGTTGAGAGGCGTTCAGGTGGTGTATCATTAGACTTGGCAATCCGTGGTTGAGAGGCTTTCAGATGGTGTTTCATTAGACTTGGCAATCCGTGGTTGAGAGGCTTTCCGGTGGTGTATAATTAGAAATGGCAATCCGTGGTTGAGAGGCTTTCAGGTGGTGTATCATTAGACTTGGCAATCCGTGGTTGAGAGGCTTTCAGGTGGTGTATCATTAGACTTGGCAATCCGTGGTTGAGAGGCTTTCAGGTGGTGTTTCATTAGACTTGGCAATCCGTGGTTGAGAGGCTTTCAGGTGGTGTATCATTAGACTTGGCAATCCGTGGTTGAGAGGCTTTCCGGTGGTGTATATTTAGAAATGGCAATCCGTGGTTGAGAGGTTTTCAGGTGGTGTATAATTAGAATTGGCAATCCGTGGTTGAGAGGCTTTCAGGTGGTGTATCATTAGACTTGGCAATCCGTGGTTGAGAGGCTTTCAGGTGGTGTATAATTAGAAATGGCAATCCGTTGTTGAGAGGCGTTCAGGTGGTGTATAATTAGAAATGGCAATCCGTGGTTGAGAGGCTTTCAGGTGGTGTATAATTAGACTTGGCAATCCGTGGTTGAGAGGCTTTCCGGTGGTGTATAATTAGAATTGGCCATCCGTGGTTGAGAGGCTTTCAGGTGGTGTATCATTAGAATATGCAATCTGTGGTTTAGAGGCTTTCAGGTGGTGTATCATTAGAATTGGCAATCCGTGGTTGAGAGGCTTTCAGATGGTGTTTCATTAGACTTGGCAATCCGTGGTTGAGAGGCTTTCCGGTGGTGTACAATTAGAAATGGCAATCCGTGTTTTAGAGGCTTTCAGGTGGTGTATCATTAGACTTGGCAATCCGTGGTTGAGAGGCTTTCAGGTGGTGTATAATTAGAAATGGCAATCCGTGGTTGAGAGGCTTTCAGGTGGTGTATCATTAGACTTGGCAATCCGTGGTTGAGAGGCTTTCACGTGGTGTATCATTAGAATTGGCAATCCGTGGTTGAGAGGCTTTCAGGTGGTGTATCATTAGAATTGGCAATCCGTGGTTAAGAGGCTTTCAGGTGGTGTATCATTAGACTTGGCAATCCGTGGTTTAGAGGCTTTCCGGTGGTGTATAATTAGAAATGGCAATCCGTGGTTGAGAGGCTTTCAGGTGGTGTATAATTAGAAATGGCAATCCGTGGTTGAGAGGCTTTCCGGTGGTGTATAATTAGAAATGGCAATCCGTGGTTGAGAGGCTTTCAGGTGGTGTATCATTAGACTTGGCAATCCGTGGTTGAGAGGCTTTCAGGTGGTGTATCATTAGAATTGGCAATCCGTGGTTGAGAGGCTTTCAGGTGGTGTATCATTAGAAATGGCAATCCGTGGTTGAGAGGCTTTCAGGTGGTGTATCATTAGACTTGGCAATCCCTGGTTGAGAGGCTTTCCGGTGGTGTATAATTAGAAATGGCAATCCGTGGTTGAGAGGCTTTCAGGTGGTGTATCATTAGAATTGGCAATCCGTGGTTGAGAGGCTTTCAGGTGGTGTATCATTAGACTTGGCAATCCGGGGTTGAGAGGCTTTCAGGTGGTGTATAATTAGAAATGGCAATCCGTGGTTGAGAGGCTTTCAGGTGGTGTTTAATTAGACTTGGCAATCCGTGGTTTAGAGGCTTTCAGGTGGTGTATCATTAGACTTGGCAATCCGTGGTTGAGAGGCTTTCAGGTGGTGTATAATTAGAATTGGCAATCCGTGGTTGAGAGGCTTTCAGGTGGTGTATAATTAGACTTGGCAATCCGTGGTTGAGAGGCTTTCAGGTGATGTATCATTAGACTTGGCAATCCGTGGTTGAGAGGCTTTAAAGTGGTGTATAATTAGAAATGGCAATCCGTGGTTGAGAGGCTTTCAGGTGGTGTATCATTAGAATTGGCAATCCGTGGTTGAGAGGCTTTCAGGTGGTGTATCATTAGAGTTGGCAATCCGTGGTTGAGAGGCTTTCAGGTGGTGTATAATTAGAAATGGCAATCCGTGGTTGAGAGGCTTTCAGGTGGTGTATAATTAGACTTGGCAATCCGTGGTTGAGAGGCTTTCCGGTGGTGTATAATTAGAAATGGCAATCCGTGGTTGAGAGGCTTTCAGGTGGTGTATCATTAGAATTGGCAAAATGTGGTTTAGAGGCTTTCAGGTGGTGTATCATTAGAATTGGCAATCTGTGGTTGAGAGGCTTTCAGGTGGTGTATAATAAGACTTGGCAATCCGTGGTTGAGAGGCTTTCCGGTGGTCTATAATTAGAAATGGCAATCCGTGGTTGAGAGGCTTTCAGGTTGTGTATCATTAGACTTGGCAATCCGTGGTTGAGAGGCTTTCAGGTGGTGTATAATTAGACTTGGCAATCCGTGGTTGAGAGGCTTTCAGGTGGTGTATCATTAGACTTTGCAATCCGTGGTTGAGAGGCTTTCCGGTGGTGTATAATTAGAAATGGCAATCCGTGGTTGAGAGGCTTTCAGGTGGTGTATCATTAGAATTGGCAATCTGTGGTTGAGAGGCTTTCAGGTGGTGTATCATTAGACTTGGCAATCCGTGGTTGAGAGGCTTTCCGGTGGTGTATAATTAGAAATGGCAATCCGTGGTTGAGAGGCTTTCAGGTGGTGTATCATTAGACTTGGCAATCCGTGGTTGAGAGGCTTTCAGGTGGTGTATCATCAGACTTGGCAATCCGTGGTTGAGAGGCTTTCAGGTGGTGTATCATTAGAATTGGCAATCCGTGGTTGAGAGGCTTTCCGGTGGTGTATAATTAGAAATGGCAATCCGTGGTTGAGAGGCTTTCAGGTGGTGTATAATTAGAAATGGAAATCCGTGGTTGAGAGGCTTTCAGGTGGTGTATCATTAGAATTGGCAATCCGTGGTTGAGAGGCTTTCAGGTGGTGTATAATTAGAAATGGCAATCCGTGGTTGAGAGGCTTTCAGGTGGTGTATCATTAGAATTGGCAATCCGTGGTTGAGAGGCTTTCAGGTGGTGTATCATTAGAATTGGCAATCCGTGGTTGAGAGTCTTTCAGGTTGTGTATCATTAGACTTGGCAATCCGTGGTTGAGAGGCTTTCAGGTGGTGTATAATTAGAAATGGCAATCCGTGGTTGAGAGGCTTTCAGGTGGTGTATAATTAGAAATGGCAATCCGTGGTATAGAGGCTTTCAGGTGGTATATAATTAGACGTGGCCATCCGTGGTTGAGAGGCTTTCCGGTGGTGTATAATTAGAAATGGCAATCCGTGGTTGAGAGGCTTTCAGGTGGTGTATCATTAGAATTGGCAATCCGTGGTTGAGAGGCTTTCAGGTGGTGTATCATTAGAATTGGCAATCTGTGGTTGAGAGGCTTTCAGGTGGTGTATCATTAGACTTGGCAATACGTGGTTGAGAGGCTTTCCGGTGGTGTATAATTAGAAATTGCAATCCGTGGTTGAGAGGCTTTCAGGTGGTGTATAATTAGAATTGGCAATCTGTGGTTGAGAGGCTTTCAGGTGGTGTATCATTAGACTTGGCAATACGTGGTTGAGAGGCTTTCCGGTGGTGTATAATTAGAAATGGCAATCCGTGGTATAGAGGCTTTCAGGTGGTATATAATTAGACGTGGCCATCCGTGGTTGAGAGGCTTTCCGGTGGTGTATAATTAGAAATGGCAATCCGTGGTTGAGAGGCTTTCAGGTGGTGTATCATTAGAATTGGCAATCCGTGGTTGAGAGGCTTTCAGGTGGTGTATCATTAGAATTGGCAATCTGTGGTTGAGAGGCTTTCAGGTGGTGTATCATTAGACTTGGCAATACGTGGTTGAGAGGCTTTCCGGTGGTGTATAATTAGAAATTGCAATCCGTGGTTGAGAGGCTTTCAGGTGGTGTATAATTAGAATTGGCAATCTGTGGTTGAGAGGCTTTCAGGTGGTGTATCATTAGACTTGGCAATACGTGGTTGAGAGGCTTTCCGGTGGTGTATAATTAGAAATGGCAATCCGTGGTTGAGAGGCTTTCAGGTGGTGTATCATTAGAATTGGCAATCCGTGGTTAAGAGGCTTTCAGGTGGTGTATCATTAGACTTGGCAATCCGTGGTTGAGAGGCTTTCCGGTGGTGTATAATTAGAAATTGCAATCCGTGGTTGAGAGGCTTTCAGGTGGTGTATAATTAGAAATGGCAATCCGTGGTTGAGAGGCTTTCCGGTGGTGTATAATTAGAAATGGCAATCCGTGGTTGAGAGGCTTTCAGGTGGTGTATCATTAGACCTGGCAATCCGTGGTTGAGAGGCTTTCAGGTGGTGTATCATTAGAATTGGCAATCCGTGGTTGAGAGGCTTTCAGGTGGTGTATCATTAGAAATGGCAATCCGTGGTTGAGAGGCTTTCAGGTGGTGTATCATTAGACTTTGCAATCCGTGGTTGAGAGGCTTTCCGGTGGTGTATAATTAGAAATGGCAATCCGTGGTTGAGAGGCTTTCAGGTGGTGTATCATTAGACTTGGCAATCCGTGGTTGAGAGGCTTTCAGGTGGTGTATCATTAGACTTGGCATTCCGTGGTTGAGAGGCTTTCAGGTGGTGTATAATTAGAAATGGCAATCCGTGGTTGAGAGGCTTTCAGGTGGTGTTTAATTAGACTTGGCAATCCGTGGTTTAGAGGCTTTCAGGTGGTGTATCATTAGACTTGGCAATCCGTGGTTGAGAGGCTTTCAGGTGGTGTATAATTAGAAATGGCAATCCGTGGTTGAGAGGCTTTCAGGTTGTGTATCATTAGACTTTGCAATCCGTGGTTGAGAGGCTTTCAGGTGGTGTATCATTAGACTTGGCAATCCGTGGTTGAGAGGCTTTCCGGTGGTGTATAATTAGAAATGGCAATCCGTGGTTGAGAGGCTTTCAGGTGGTGTATCATTAGACTTGGCCATCCGTGCTTGAGAGGCTTTCCGGTGGTGTATAATTAGAAATGGCAATCCGTGGTTGAGAGGCTTTCAGGTGGTGTATCATTAGAATTGGCAATCCGTGGATGAGAGGCTTTCAGGTGGTGTATCATTAGAATTGGCAATCCGTGGTTGAGAGGCTTTCAGGTGGTGTATAATTAGAAATGGCAATCCGTGGTTGAGAGGCTTTCAGGTGGTGTATAATTAGAATTGGCAATCCGTGATTGAGAGGCTTTCAGGTGGTGTATAATTAGAAATGGCAATCCGTGGTTGAGAGGCTTTCAGGTGGTGTATCATTAGAATTGGCAATCCGTGGTTGAGAGGCTTTCCGGTGGTGTATAATTAGAAATGGCAATCCGTGGTTGAGAGGCTTTCAGGTGGTGTATCATTAGAATTGGCAATCCGTGGTTGAGAGGCTTTCAGGTGGTGTATCATTAGACTTGGCAATCCGTGGTTGAGAGGCTTTCAGGTGGTGTATAATTAGACTTGGCAATCCGTGGTTGAGAGGCTTTCAGGTGGTGTATAATTAGAAATGGCAATCCGTGGTTGAGAGGCTTTACGGTGGTGTATAATTAGAAATGGCAATCCGTGGTTGAGAGGCTTTCCGGTGGTGTATAATTAGAAATGGCAATCCGTGGTTGAGAGGCTTTCAGGTGGTGTATCATTAGAATTGGCAATCCGTGGTTGAGAGGTTTTCAGGTGGTGTATCATTAGAATTTGCAATCTGTGGTTGAGAGGCTTTCAGGTGGTGTATCATTAGACTTGGCAATCCGTGGTTGAGAGGCTTTCCGGTGGTGTATAATTAGAAATGGCAATCCGTGGTTGAGAGGCTTTCAGGTGGTGTATCATTAGACTTGGCAATCCGAGGTTGAGAGGCTTTCCGGTGGTGTATAATTAGAAATGGCAATCCGTGGTTGAGAGGCTTTCAGGTGGTGTATAATTAGAAATGGCAATCCGTGGTTGAGTGGCTTTCAGGTGGTGTATCATTAGAATTGACAATCCGTGGTTGAGAGGCTTTCCGTTGGTGTATCATTAGACTTGGCAATCCGTGGTTGAGAGGCTTTCATGTGGTTTTTCATTAGACTTGGCAATCCGTGGTTGAGAGGCTTTCAGGTGGTGTATAATTAGACTTGGCAATCCGTGGTTGAGAGGCTTTTCGGTTGTGTAATATTAGAAATGGCAATCCGTGGTTGAGAGGCTTTCAGGTGGTGTATCATTAGAATTGGCTATCCGTGATTGAGAGGCTTTCAGGTGGTGTATCATTAGAATTGGCAATCCGTGGTTGAGAGGCTTTCAGATGGTGTTTCATTAGACTTGGCAATCCGTGGTTGAGAGGCTTTCCGGTGGTGTATAATTAGAAATGGCAATCCGTGGTTGAGAGGCTTTCAGGTTGTGTATAATTAGACTTGGCAATCCGTGGTTGAGAGGCTTTCAGGTGGTGTATCATTAGACTTGGCAATCCGTGGTTGAGAGGCTTTCAGGTGGTGTATCATTAGACTTGGCAATCCGTGGTTGAGAGGCTTTCCGGTGGTGTATAATTAGAAATGGCAATCCGTTGTTGAGAGGCTTTCAGGTGGTGTATCATTAGAATTGGCAATCCGTGGTTGAGAGGCTTTCAGGTGGTGTATAATTAGAAATGGCAATCCGTGGTTGAGAGGCTTTCAGGTGGTGTATAATTAGAAATGGCAATCCGTGGTTGAGAGGCTTTCAGGTGGTGTATCATTAGAATTGGCAATCCGTGGTTGAGAGGCTTTCAGGTGGTGTATCATTAGAATTGGCAATCTGTGGTTGAGAGGCTTTCAGGTGGTGTATCATTAGACTTGGCAATCCGTGGTTGAGAGGCTTTCCGGTTGTGTATAATTAGAAATGGCAATCCGTGGTTGAGAGGCTTTCAGGTGGTGTACCATTAGACTTGGCAATCCGTGGTTGAGAGGCTTTCAGGTGGTGTATCATTAGAATTGGCAATCCGTGGTTAAGAGGCTTTCAGGTGGTGTATTATTAGACTTGGCAATCCGTGGTTGAGAGGCTTTCCGGTGGTGTATAATTAGAAATTGCAATCCGTGGTTGAGAGGCTTTCAGGTGGTGTATAATTAGAAATGGCAATCCGTGGTTGAGAGGCTTTCCGGTGGTGTATAATTAGAAATGGCAATCCGTGGTTGAGAGGCTTTCAGGTGGTGTATCATTAGACCTGGCAATCCGTGGTTGAGAGGCTTTCAGGTGGTGTATCATTAGAATTGGCAATCCGTGGTTGAGAGGCTTTCAGGTGGTGTATCATTAGAAATGGCAATCCGTGGTTGAGAGGCTTTCAGGTGGTGTATCATTAGACTTTGCAATCCGTGGTTGAGAGGCTTTCCGGTGGTGTATAATTAGAAATGGCAATCCGTGGTTGAGAGGCTTTCAGTTGGTGTATCATTAGACTTGGCAATCCGTGGTTGAGAGGCTTTCAGGTGGTGTATCATTAGACTTGGCAATCCGTGGTTGAGAGGCTTTCAGGTGGTGTATAATTAGAAATGGCAATCCGTGGTTGAGAGGCTTTCAGGTGGTGTTTAATTAGACTTGGCAATCCGTGGTTTAGAGGCTTTCAGGTGGTGTATCATTAGACTTGGCAATCCGTGGTTGAGAGGCTTTCAGGTGGTGTATAATTAGAAATGGAAATCCGTGGTTGAGAGGCTTTCAGGTTGTGTATCATTAGACTTGGCAATCCGTGGTTGAGAGGCTTTCAGGTGGTGTATCATTAGACTTGGCAATCCGTGGTTGAGAGGCTTTCCGGTGGTGTATAATTAGAAATGGCAATTCGTGGTTGAGAGGCTTTCAGGTGGTGTATCATTAGACTTGGCCATCCGTGGTTGAGAGGCTTTCCGGTGGTGTATAATTAGAAATGGCAATCCGTGGTTGAGAGGCTTTCAGGTGGTGTATCATTAGAATTGGCAATCCGTGGTTGAGAGGCTTTCAGGTGGTGTATCATTAGAATTGGCAATCCGTGGTTGAGAGGCTTTCAGGTGGTGTATAATTAGAAATGGCAATCCGTGGTTGAGAGGCTTTCAGGTGGTGTATAATTAGAAATGGAAATCCGTGGTTGAGAGGCTTTCAGGTGGTGTATCATTAGAATTGGCAATCTGTGGTTGAGAGGCTTTCAGGTGGTGTATCATTAGACTTGGCAATCCGTGGTTGAGAGGCTTTCCGGTGGTGTATAATTAGAAATGGCAATCCGTGGTTGAGAGGCTTTCAGGTGGTGTATCATTAGACTTGGCAATCCGTGGTTGAGAGGCTTTCAGGTGGTGTATCATCAGACTTGGCAATCCGTGGTTGAGAGGCTTTCAGGTGGTGTATCATTAGAATTGGCAATCCGTGGTTGAGAGGCTTTCCGGTGGTGTATAATTAGAAATGGCAATCCGTGGTTGAGAGGCTTTCAGGTGGTGTATAATTAGAAATGGAAATCCGTGGTTGAGAGGCTTTCAGGTGGTGTATCATTAGAATTGGCAATCCGTGGTTGAGAGGCTTTCAGGTGGTGTATAATTAGAAATGGCAATCCGTGGTTGAGAGGCTTTCAGGTGGTGTATCATTAGAATTGGCAATCCGTGGTTGAGAGGCTTTCAGGTGGTGTATCATTAGAATTGGCAATCCGTGGTTGAGAGTCTTTCAGGTTGTGTATCATTAGACTTGGCAATCCGTGGTTGAGAGGCTTTCAGGTGGTGTATAATTAGAAATGGCAATCCGTGGTTGAGAGGCTTTCAGGTGGTGTATAATTAGAAATGGCAATCCGTGGTATAGAGGCTTTCAGGTGGTATATAATTAGACGTGGCCATCCGTGGTTGAGAGGCTTTCCGGTGGTGTATAATTAGAAATGGCAATCCGTGGTTGAGAGGCTTTCAGGTGGTGTATCATTAGAATTGGCAATCCGTGGTTGAGAGGCTTTCAGGTGGTGTATCATTAGAATTGGCAATCTGTGGTTGAGAGGCTTTCAGGTGGTGTATCATTAGACTTGGCAATACGTGGTTGAGAGGCTTTCCGGTGGTGTATAATTAGAAATTGCAATCCGTGGTTGAGAGGCTTTAAGGTGGTGTATAATTAGAATTGGCAATCTGTGGTTGAGAGGCTTTCAGGTGGTGTATCATTAGACTTGGCAATACGTGGTTGAGAGGCTTTCCGGTGGTGTATAATTAGAAATGGCAATCCGTGGTATAGAGGCTTTCAGGTGGTATATAATTAGACGTGGCCATCCGTGGTTGAGAGGCTTTCCGGTGGTGTATAATTAGAAATGGCAATCCGTGGTTGAGAGGCTTTCAGGTGGTGTATCATTAGAATTGGCAATCCGTGGTTGAGAGGCTTTCAGGTGGTGTATCATTAGAATTGGCAATCTGTGGTTGAGAGGCTTTCAGGTGGTGTATCATTAGACTTGGCAATACGTGGTTGAGAGGCTTTCCGGTGGTGTATAATTAGAAATTGCAATCCGTGGTTGAGAGGCTTTCAGGTGGTGTATAATTAGAATTGGCAATCTGTGGTTGAGAGGCTTTCAGGTGGTGTATCATTAGACTTGGCAATACGTGGTTGAGAGGCTTTCCGGTGGTGTATAATTAGAAATGGCAATCCGTGGTTGAGAGGCTTTCAGGTGGTGTATCATTAGAATTGGCAATCCGTGGTTAAGAGGCTTTCAGGTGGTGTATCATTAGACTTGGCAATCCGTGGTTGAGAGGCTTTCCGGTGGTGTATAATTAGAAATTGCAATCCGTGGTTGAGAGGCTTTCAGGTGGTGTATAATTAGAAATGGCAATCCGTGGTTGAGAGGCTTTCCGGTGGTGTATAATTAGAAATGGCAATCCGTGGTTGAGAGGCTTTCAGGTGGTGTATCATTAGACCTGGCAATCCGTGGTTGAGAGGCTTTCAGGTGGTGTATCATTAGAATTGGCAATCCGTGGTTGAGAGGCTTTCAGGTGGTGTATCATTAGAAATGGCAATCCGTGGTTGAGAGGCTTTCAGGTGGTGTATCATTAGACTTTGCAATCCGTGGTTGAGAGGCTTTCCGGTGGTGTATAATTAGAAATGGCAATCCGTGGTTGAGAGGCTTTCAGGTGGTGTATCATTAGACTTGGCAATCCGTGGTTGAGAGGCTTTCAGGTGGTGTATCATTAGACTTGGCATTCCGTGGTTGAGAGGCTTTCAGGTGGTGTATAATTAGAAATGGCAATCCGTGGTTGAGAGGCTTTCAGGTGGTGTTTAATTAGACTTGGCAATCCGTGGTTTAGAGGCTTTCAGGTGGTGTATCATTAGACTTGGCAATCCGTGGTTGAGAGGCTTTCAGGTGGTGTATAATTAGAAATGGCAATCCGTGGTTGAGAGGCTTTCAGGTTGTGTATCATTAGACTTTGCAATCCGTGGTTGAGAGGCTTTCAGGTGGTGTATCATTAGACTTGGCAATCCGTGGTTGAGAGGCTTTCCGGTGGTGTATAATTAGAAATGGCAATCCGTGGTTGAGAGGCTTTCAGGTGGTGTATCATTAGACTTGGCCATCCGTGCTTGAGAGGCTTTCCGGTGGTGTATAATTAGAAATGGCAATCCGTGGTTGAGAGGCTTTCAGGTGGTGTATCATTAGAATTGGCAATCCGTGGATGAGAGGCTTTCAGGTGGTGTATCATTAGAATTGGCAATCCGTGGTTGAGAGGCTTTCAGGTGGTGTATAATTAGAAATGGCAATCCGTGGTTGAGAGGCTTTCAGGTGGTGTATAATTAGAATTGGCAATCCGTGATTGAGAGGCTTTCAGGTGGTGTATAATTAGAAATGGCAATCCGTGGTTGAGAGGCTTTCAGGTGGTGTATCATTAGAATTGGCAATCCGTGGTTGAGAGGCTTTCCGGTGGTGTATAATTAGAAATGGCAATCCGTGGTTGAGAGGCTTTCAGGTGGTGTATCATTAGAATTGGCAATCCGTGGTTGAGAGGCTTTCAGGTGGTGTATCATTAGACTTGGCAATCCGTGGTTGAGAGGCTTTCAGGTGGTGTATAATTAGACTTGGCAATCCGTGGTTGAGAGGCTTTCAGGTGGTGTATAATTAGAAATGGCAATCCGTGGTTGAGAGGCTTTACGGTGGTGTATAATTAGAAATGGCAATCCGTGGTTGAGAGGCTTTCCGGTGGTGTATAATTAGAAATGGCAATCCGTGGTTGAGAGGCTTTCAGGTGGTGTATCATTAGAATTGGCAATCCGTGGTTGAGAGGTTTTCAGGTGGTGTATCATTAGAATTTGCAATCTGTGGTTGAGAGGCTTTCAGGTGGTGTATCATTAGACTTGGCAATCCGTGGTTGAGAGGCTTTCCGGTGGTGTATAATTAGAAATGGCAATCCGTGGTTGAGAGGCTTTCAGGTGGTGTATCATTAGACTTGGCAATCCGAGGTTGAGAGGCTTTCCGGTGGTGTATAATTAGAAATGGCAATCCGTGGTTGAGAGGCTTTCAGGTGGTGTATAATTAGAAATGGCAATCCGTGGTTGAGTGGCTTTCAGGTGGTGTATCATTAGAATTGACAATCCGTGGTTGAGAGGCTTTCCGTTGGTGTATCATTAGACTTGGCAATCCGTGGTTGAGAGGCTTTCATGTGGTTTTTCATTAGACTTGGCAATCCGTGGTTGAGAGGCTTTCAGGTGGTGTATAATTAGACTTGGCAATCCGTGGTTGAGAGGCTTTTCGGTTGTGTAATATTAGAAATGGCAATCCGTGGTTGAGAGGCTTTCAGGTGGTGTATCATTAGAATTGGCTATCCGTGATTGAGAGGCTTTCAGGTGGTGTATCATTAGAATTGGCAATCCGTGGTTGAGAGGCTTTCAGATGGTGTTTCATTAGACTTGGCAATCCGTGGTTGAGAGGCTTTCCGGTGGTGTATAATTAGAAATGGCAATCCGTGGTTGAGAGGCTTTCAGGTTGTGTATAATTAGACTTGGCAATCCGTGGTTGAGAGGCTTTCAGGTGGTGTATCATTAGACTTGGCAATCCGTGGTTGAGAGGCTTTCAGGTGGTGTATCATTAGACTTGGCAATCCGTGGTTGAGAGGCTTTCCGGTGGTGTATAATTAGAAATGGCAATCCGTTGTTGAGAGGCTTTCAGGTGGTGTATCATTAGAATTGGCAATCCGTGGTTGAGAGGCTTTCAGGTGGTGTATAATTAGAAATGGCAATCCGTGGTTGAGAGGCTTTCAGGTGGTGTATAATTAGAAATGGCAATCCGTGGTTGAGAGGCTTTCAGGTGGTGTATCATTAGAATTGGCAATCCGTGGTTGAGAGGCTTTCAGGTGGTGTATCATTAGAATTGGCAATCTGTGGTTGAGAGGCTTTCAGGTGGTGTATCATTAGACTTGGCAATCCGTGGTTGAGAGGCTTTCCGGTTGTGTATAATTAGAAATGGCAATCCGTGGTTGAGAGGCTTTCAGGTGGTGTACCATTAGACTTGGCAATCCGTGGTTGAGAGGCTTTCAGGTGGTGTATCATTAGAATTGGCAATCCGTGGTTAAGAGGCTTTCAGGTGGTGTATTATTAGACTTGGCAATCCGTGGTTGAGAGGCTTTCCGGTGGTGTATAATTAGAAATTGCAATCCGTGGTTGAGAGGCTTTCAGGTGGTGTATAATTAGAAATGGCAATCCGTGGTTGAGAGGCTTTCCGGTGGTGTATAATTAGAAATGGCAATCCGTGGTTGAGAGGCTTTCAGGTGGTGTATCATTAGACCTGGCAATCCGTGGTTGAGAGGCTTTCAGGTGGTGTATCATTAGAATTGGCAATCCGTGGTTGAGAGGCTTTCAGGTGGTGTATCATTAGAAATGGCAATCCGTGGTTGAGAGGCTTTCAGGTGGTGTATCATTAGACTTTGCAATCCGTGGTTGAGAGGCTTTCCGGTGGTGTATAATTAGAAATGGCAATCCGTGGTTGAGAGGCTTTCAGTTGGTGTATCATTAGACTTGGCAATCCGTGGTTGAGAGGCTTTCAGGTGGTGTATCATTAGACTTGGCAATCCGTGGTTGAGAGGCTTTCAGGTGGTGTATAATTAGAAATGGCAATCCGTGGTTGAGAGGCTTTCAGGTGGTGTTTAATTAGACTTGGCAATCCGTGGTTTAGAGGCTTTCAGGTGGTGTATCATTAGACTTGGCAATCCGTGGTTGAGAGGCTTTCAGGTGGTGTATAATTAGAAATGGCAATCCGTGGTTGAGAGGCTTTCAGGTTGTGTATCATTAGACTTGGCAATCCGTGGTTGAGAGGCTTTCAGGTGGTGTATCATTAGACTTGGCAATCCGTGGTTGAGAGGCTTTCCGGTGGTGTATAATTAGAAATGGCAATTCGTGGTTGAGAGGCTTTCAGGTGGTGTATCATTAGACTTGGCCATCCGTGGTTGAGAGGCTTTCCGGTGGTGTATAATTAGAAATGGCAATCCGTGGTTGAGAGGCTTTCAGGTGGTGTATCATTAGAATTGGCAATCCGTGGTTGAGAGGCTTTCAGGTGGTGTATCATTAGAATTGGCAATCCGTGGTTGAGAGGCTTTCAGGTGGTGTATAATTAGAAATGGCAATCCGTGGTTGAGAGGCTTTCAGGTGGTGTATAATTAGAATTGGCAATCCGTGATTGAGAGGCTTTCAGGTGGTGTATAATTAGAAATGGCAATCCGTGGTTGAGAGGCTTTCAGGTGGTGTATAATTAGAATTGGCAATCCGTGGTTGAGAGGCTTTCCGGTGATGTATAATTAGAAATGGCAATCCGTGGTTGAGAGGCTTTCAGGTGGTGTATCATTAGAATTGGCAATCCGTGGTTGAGAGGCTTTCAGGTGGTGTATCATTAGACTTGGCAATCCGTGGTTGAGAGGCTTTCAGGTGGTGTATCATTAGACTTGGCAATCCGTGGTTGAGAGGCTTTCAGGTAGTGTATAATTAGAAATGGCAATCCGTGGTTGAGAGGCTTTACGGTGGTGTATAATTAGAAATGGCAATCCGTGGTTGAGAGGCTTTCCGGTGGTGTATAATTAGAAATGGCAATCCGTGGTTGAGAGGCTTTCAGGTGGTGTATCATTAGAATTGGCAATCCGTGGTTGAGAGGCTTTCAGGTGGTGTATCATTAGACTTGGCAATCCGTGGTTGAGAGGCTTTCCGGTGGTGTATAATTAGAAATGGCAATCCGTGGTTGAGAGGCTTTCAGGTTGTGTATCATTAGACATGGCAATCCGTGGTTGAGAGGCTTTCAGGTGGTGTATAATTAGAATTGGCAATCCGTGGTTGAGAGGCTTTCCGGTGGTGTATAATTAGAAATGGCAATCCGTGGTTGAGAGGCTTTCAGGTGGTGTATCATTAGAAATGGCAATCCGTGGTTGAGAGGCTTTCAGGTGGTGTATCATTAGACTTGTCAATCCGTGGTTGAGAGGCTTTCAGGTGGTGTATCATTAGACTTGGCAATCCGTGGTTGAGAGGCTTTCAGGTGGTGTATCATTAGACTTGGCAATCCGTGGTTGAGAGGCTTTCCGGTGGTGTACAATTAGAAATGGCAATCCGTGGTTGAGAGGCTTTCAGGTGGTGTATCATTAGAATTGGCAATCCGTGGTTGAGAGGCTTTCCGGTGGTGTATAATTAGAAATGGCAATCCGTGGTTGAGAGGCTTTCAGGTGGTGTATCATTAGACTTGGCAATCCGTGGTTGAGAGGCTTTCCGGTGGTGTATAGTTAGAAATGGCAATCTGTGGTTGAGAGGCTTTCAGGTGGTGTATCATTAGACTTGGCAATCCGTGGTTGAGAGGCTTTCAGGTGGTGTATCATAAGACTTGGCAATCCGTGGTTGAGAGGCTTTCAGGTGGTGTATCATTAGACTTGGCAATCCGTGGTTGAGAGGCTTTCCGGTGGTGTATAATTAGAAATGGCAATCCGTGGTTGAGAGGCTTTCAGGTGGTGTATCATTAGACTTGGCCATCCGTGGTTGAGAGGCTTTCCGGTGGTGTATAATTAGAAATGGCAATCCGTGGTTGAGAGGCTTTCAGGTGGTGTATCATTAGAATTGGCAATCCGTGGTTGAGAGGCTTTCAGGTGGTGTATCATTAGAATTGGCAATCCGTGGTTGAGAGGCTTTCCGGTGGTGTATAATTAGAAATGGCAATCCGTGGTTGAGAGGCTTTCAGGTGGTGTATCATTAGAATTGGCAATCCGTGATTGAGAGGCTTTCAGGTGGTGTATAATTAGAAATGGCAATCCGTGGTTGAGAGGCTTTCAGGTGGTGTATCATTAGAATTGGCAATCCGTGGTTGAGAGGCTTTCCGGTGGTGTATAATTAGAAATGGCAATCCGTGGTTGAGAGGCTTTCAGGTGGTGTATTATTAGACTTGGCAATCCGTGGTTGAGAGGCTTTCAGGTGGTGTATCATTAGACTTGGCAATCCGTGGTTGAGAGGCTTTCAGGTGGTGTATCATTAGACTTGGCAATCCGTGGTTGAGAGGCTTTCAGGTGGTGTATAATTAGAAATGGCAATCCGTGGTTGAGAGGCTTTCAGGTGGTGTATAATTAGAAATGGCAATCCGTGGTTGAGAGGCTTTCAGGTGGTGTATAATTAGAAATGGCAATCCGTGGTTGAGAGGCTTTCAGGTGGTGTATCATTAGAATTGGCAATCCGTGGTTGAGAGGCTTTCAGGTGGTGTATCATTAGACTTGGCAATCCGTGGTTGAGAGGCTTTCAGGTGGTGTATCATTAGACTTGGCAATCCGTGGTTGAGAGGCTTTCCGGTGGTGTATAATTAGAAATGGGAATCCGTGGTTGAGAGGCTTTCAGGTGGTGTATCATTAGAAATGGCAATCCGTGGTGAGAGGCTTTCAGGTGGTGTATAATTAGAATTGGCAATCCGTGGTTGAGAGGCTTTCCGGTGGTGTATAATTAGAAATGGCAATCCGTGGTTGAGAGGCTTTCAGGTGGTGTATCATTAGAAATGGCAATCCGTGGTTGAGAGGCTTTCAGGTGGTGTATAATTAGAAATGGCAATCCGTGGTTGAGAGGCTTTCACGTGGTGTATAATTAGAAATGGCAATCCGTGGTTGAGAGGCTTTCCGGTGGTGTATAATTAGAAATGGCAATCCGTTGTTGAGAGGCTTTCAGGTGGTGTATCATTAGAATTGGCAATCCGTGGTTGAGAGGCTTTCAGGTGGTGTATAATTAGAAATGGCAATCCGTGGTTGAGAGGCTTTCAGGTGGTGTATAATTAGAAATGGCAATCCGTGGTTGAGAGGCTTTCAGGTGGTGTATCATTAGAATTGGCAATCCGTGGTTGAGAGGCTTTCAGGTGGTGTATCATTAGAATTTGCAATCTGTGGTTGAGAGGCTTTCAGGTGGTGTATCATTAGACTTGGCAATCCGTGGTTGAGAGGCTTTCCGGTGGTGTATAATTAGAAATGGCAATCCGTGGTTGAGAGGCTTTCAGGTGGTGTATCATTAGACTTGGCAATCCGTGGTTGAGAGGCTTTCAGGTGGTGTATCATTAGAAATGGCAATCCGTGGTTGAGAGGCTTTCAGGTGGTGTATAATTAGAAATGGCAATCCGTGGTTGAGTGGCTTTCAGGTGGTGTATCATTAGAATTGACAATCCGTGGTTGAGAGGCTTTCCGGTGGTGTATCATTAGACTTGGCAATCCGTTGTTGAGAGGCTTTCATGTGGTTTTTCATTAGACTTGGCAATCCGTGGTTGAGAGGCTTTCAGGTGGTGTATAATTAGACTTGGCAATCCGTGGTTGAGAGGCTTTCCGGTTGTGTATAATTAGAAATGGCAATCCGTGGTTGAGAGGCTTTCAGGTGGTGTATCATTAGAATTGGCAATCCGTGATTGAGAGGCTTTCAGGTGGTGTATCATTAGAATTGGCAATCCGTGGTTGAGAGGCTTTCAGATGGTGTTTCATTAGACTTGGCAATCCGTGGTTGAGAGGCTTTCCGGTGGTGTATAATTAGAAATGGCAATCCGTGGTTGAGAGGCTTTCAGGTTGTGTATAATTAGAATTGGCAATCCGTGGTTGAGAGGCTTTCAGGTGGTGTATCATTAGACTTGGCAATCCGTGGTTGAGAGGCTTTCAGGTGGTGTATCATTAGACTTGGCAATCCGTGGTTGAGAGGCTTTCCGGTGGTGTATAATTAGAAATGGCAATCCGTTGTTGAGAGGCTTTCAGGTGGTGTATCATTAGAATTGGCAATCCGTGGTTGAGAGGCTTTCAGGTGGTGTATAATTATAAATGGCAATCCGTGGTTGAGAGGCTTTCAGGTGGTGTATAATTAGAAATGGCAATCCGTGGTTGAGAGGCTTTCAGGTGGTGTATCATTAGAATTGGCAATCCGTGGTTGAGAGGCTTTCAGGTGGTGTATCATTAGAATTGGCAATCTGTGGTTGAGAGGCTTTCAGGTGGTGTATCGTTAGACTTGGCAATCCGTGGTTGAGAGGCTTTCCGGTGGTGTATAATTAGAAATGGCAATCCGTGGTTGAGAGGCTTTCAGGTGGTTATTCATTAGACTTGGCAATCCGTGGTTGAGAGGCTTTCAGGTGGTGTATCATTAGAAATGGCAATCCGTGGTTGAGAGGCTTTCAGGTGGTGTATAATTAGAAATGGCAATCCGTGGTTGAGTGGCTTTCAGGTGGTGTATCATTAGAATTGACAATCCGTGGTTGAGAGGCTTTCCGGTGGTGTATCATTAGACTTGGCAATCCGTGGTTGAGAGGCTTTCATGTGGTTTTTCATTAGACTTGGCAATCCGTGGTTGAGAGGCTTTCAGGTGGTGTATAATTAGACTTGGCAATCCGTGGTTGAGAGGCTTTCCGGTGGTGTATAATTAAAAATGGCAATCCGTGGTTGAGAGGCTTTCAGGTGGTGTATCATTAGAATTGGCAATCCGTGATTGAGAGGCTTTCAGGTTGTGTATCATTAGAATTGGCAATCCGTGGTTGAGAGGCTTTCAGATGGTGTTTCATTAGACTTGGCAATCCGTGGTTGAGAGGCTTTCCGGTGGTGTATAATTAGAAATGGCAATCCGTGGTTGAGAGGCTTTCAGGTTGTGTATAATTAGACTTGGCAATCCGTGGTTGAGAGGCTTTCAGGTGGTGTATCATTAGACTTGGCAATCCGTGGTTGAGAGGCTTTCAGGTGGTGTATCATTAGACTTGGCAATCCGTGGTTGAGAGGCTTTCCGGTGGTGTATAATTAGAAATGGCAATCCGTGGTTGAGAGGCTTTCAGGTGGTGTATAATTAGAAATGGCAATCCGTGGTTGAGAGGCTTTCCGGTGGTGTATAATTAGAAATGGCAATCCGTGGTTGAGAGGCTTTCAGGTGGTGTATCATTAGAATTGGCAATCCGTGGTTGAGAGGCTTTCAGGTGGTGTATCATTAGACTTGGCAATCCGTGGTTGAGAGGCTTTCAGGTGGTGTATCATTAGACTTGGCAATCCGTGGTTGAGAGGCTTTCCGGTGGTGTATAATTAGAAATGGCAATCCGTGGTTGAGAGGCTTTCAGGTGGTGTATCATTAGAAATGGCAATCCGTGGTTGAGAGGCTTTCAGGTGGTGTATAAATAGAATTGGCAATCCGTGGTTGAGAGGCTTTCCGGTGGTGTATAATTAGAAATTGCAATCCGTGGTTGAGAGGCTTTCAGGTGGTGTATCATTAGAAATGGCAATCCGTGGTTGAGAGGCTTTCAGGTGGTGTATAATTAGAAATGGCAATCCGTGGTTGAGAGGCTTTCAGGTGGTGTATAATTAGAAATGGCAATCCTTGGTTGAGAGGCTTTCCGGTGGTGTATAATTAGAAATGGCAATCCGTTGTTGAGAGGCTTTCAGGTGGTGTATCATTAGAATTGGCAATCCGTGGTTGAGAGGCTTTCAGGTGGTGTATAATTAGAAATGGCAATCCGTGGTTGAGAGGCTTTCAGGTGGTGTATAATTAGAAATGGCAATCCGTGGTTGAGAGGCTTTCAGGTGGTGTATCATTAGAAATGGCAATCCGTGGTTGAGAGGCTTTCAGGTGGTGTATCATTAGACTTGGTAATCCGTGGTTGAGAGGCTTTCAGGTGGTGTTTCATTAGAATTGGCAATCCGTGGTTGAGAGGCTTTCAGGTGGTGTATAATTAGAAATGGCAATCCGTGGTTGAGAGGCTTTCAGGTGGTGTATAATTAGAATTGGCAATCCGTGGTTGAGAGGCTTTCCGGTGGTGTATAATTAGACTTGGCAATCCGTGGTTGAGAGGCTTTCAGGTGGTGTATAATTAGAAATGGCAATCCGTGGTTTAGAGGCTTTCAGGTGGTGTATCATTAGAATTGGCAATCCGTGGTTGAGAGGCTTTCAGGTGGTGTATCATTAGAATTGGCAATCTGTGGTTGAGAGGCTTTTAGGTGGTGTATCATTAGACTTGGCAATCCGTGGTTGAGAGGCTTTCCGGTGGTGTATAATTAGAAATGGCAATCCGTGGTTGAGAGGCTTTCAGGTGGTGTATCATTAGACTTGGCAATCCGTGGTTGAGAGGCTTTCAGGTGGTGTATCATTAGAAATGGCAATCCGTGGTTGAGAGGCTTTCAGGTGGTGTATAATTAGAAATGGCAATCCGTGGTTGAGTGGCTTTCAGGTGGTGTATCATTAGAATTGACAATCCGTGTTTGAGAGGCTTTCCGGTGGTGTATCATTAGACTTGGCAATCCGTGGTTGAGAGGCTTTCATGTGGTTTTTCATTAGACTTGGCAATCCGTGGTTGAGAGGCTTTCATGTGGTGTATCATTGGGCTTGGCAATCCGTGATTGAGACGCTTTCATATGGTGTATCATTTGACTTGGCAATCCGTGGTTGAGAGGCTTTCAGGTGGTGTATCATTAGACTTGGCAATCCGTTGTTGAGAGGCGTTCAGGTGGTGTTTCATTAGACTTGGCAATCCGTGGTTGAGAGGCTTTCAGGTGGTGTATCATTAGACTTGGCAATCCGTGGTTGAGAGGCTTTCATGTGGTGTATCATTAGACTTGGCAATCCGTGGTTGAGAGGCTTTCATGTGGTTTTTCATTAGACTTGGCAATCCGTGGTTGAGAGGCTTTCAGGTGGTGTATAATTAGACTTGGCAATCCGTGGTTGAGAGGCTTTCCGGTTGTGTATAATTAGAAATGGCAATCCGTGGTTGAGAGGCTTTCAGGTGGTGTATCATTAGAATTGGCAATCCGTGATTGAGAGGCTTTCAGGTGGTGTATCATTAGAATTGGCAATCCGTGGTTGAGAGGCTTTCAGATGGTGTTTCATTAGACTTGGCAATCCGTGGTTGAGAGGCTTTCCGGTGGTGTATAATTAGAAATGGCAATCCGTGGTTGAGAGGCTTTCAGGTTGTGTATAATTAGACTTGGCAATCCGTGGTTGAGAGGCTTTCAGGTGGTGTATCATTAGACTTGGAAATCCGTGGTTGAGAGGCTTTCCGGTGGTGTATAATTAGAAATGGCAATCCGTTGTTGAGAGGCTTTCAGGTGGTGTATCATTAGAATTGGCAATCCGTGGTTGAGAGGCTTTCAGGTGGTGTATAATTAGAAATGGCAATCCGTGGTTGAGAGGCTTTCAGGTGGTGTATAATTAGAAATGGCAATCCGTGGTTGAGAGGCTTTCAGGTGGTGTATCATTAGAATTGGCAATCCGTGGTTGAGAGGCTTTCAGGTGGTGTATCATTAGAATTGGCAATCTGTGGTTGAGAGGCTTTCAGGTGGTGTATCATTAGACTTGGCAATCCGTGGTTGAGAGGCTTTCCGGTGGTGTATAATTAGAAATGGCAATCCGTGGTTGAGAGGCTTTCAGGTGGTGTATCATTAGACTTGGCAATCCGTGGTTGAGAGGCTTTCAGGTGGTGTATCATTAGAATTGGCAATCCGTGGTTAAGAGGCTTTCAGGTGGTGTATCATTAGACTTGGCAATCCGTTGTTGAGAGGCTTTCCGGTGGTGTATAATTAGAAATTGCAATCCGTGGTTGAGAGGCTTTCAGGTGGTGTATAATTAGAAATGGCAATCCGTGGTTGAGAGGCTTTCCGGTGGTGTATAATTAGAAATGGCAATCCGTGGTTGAGAGGCTTTCAGGTGGTGTATCATTAGACCTGGCAATCCGTGGTTGAGAGGCTTTCAGGTGGTGTATCATTAGAATTGGCAATCCGTGGTTGAGAGGCTTTCAGGTGGTGTATCATTAGAAATGGCAATCCGTGGTTGAGAGGCTTTCAGGTGGTGTATCATTAGACTTTGCAATCCGTGGTTTAGAGGCTTTCCGGTGGTGTATAATTAGAAATGGCAATCCGTGGTTGAGAGGCTTTCAGGTGGTGTATCATTAGACTTGGCAATCCGTGGTTGAGAGGCTTTCAGGTGGTGTATCATTAGACTTGGCAATCCGTGGTTGAGAGGCTTTCAGGTGGTGTATTATTAGAAATGGCAATCCGTGGTTGAGAGGCTTTCAGGTGGTGTTTAATTAGACTTGGCAATCCGTGGTTTAGAGGCTTTCAGGTGGTGTATCATTAGACTTGGCAATCCGTGGTTGAGAGGCTTTCAGGTGGTGTATAATTAGAAATGGCAATCCGTGGTTGAGAGGCTTTCAGGTTGTGTATACCACTATCAGCCGGTCACTGGGGTGTGACCGACAGACGTGTTATAGTAAATGTCTTAAAGCGGTCTCATGAAGACATGAAGATGGGCCAGTCATTAGGGTCTGAGTAACAAGAAGAAAATCATACCTGAGATGTTGGATTTGGGTGTGGCTCCTTTCTTTTCTCAAGATGATCTCTTCACCCTGGTGGCATTCTGGTGGGAATCTTCATCTCTTTGTCCTCAGGGCCGCCTTTCGACTTAAGACATTTATGAAGGAATTCATGGCAGACACAAGAAAAACGACACGCGACACAATTGTAATATACAAAGGTATAACTAACTATTTTATTTTACATTAGAGATACAATATATATTTCAAAAAAAAACAATTTACAATTAATTTTTACAATAGGCTTTTCAAAGCTAACTAACCTACCCTAACTAGTGTTGAGGGAGGGGGTGGCCCCTCATTTACGGAGAGACAGTCTATGCGTCCTCACATCATGGTGGTCGTGCAGGAAAGAGACAGAAAGATAGCAAGGGGATTATGGGAAGGGGTTTCTTTGTATCTCTACGCTCATGGACAATTTACCACCCGTCCATGCTGCAGAGTGTGTTAGAAACAGTGGCACAAGGAAATAGTGCCACATCCCTCCCTATGCTATCCGAAATTTATGAGTATTCATAAATTTCAGAAGTCCCTAATTTTCCGTGAATGGTGCGTCAACCGGCCGTCAGCAATCAATGTCCCCATGCTCTACGTTCCATCAGGAACTCAGTGAAGCAAGTTATTTTTTCCACCAGGCTCCTGGTAGACTGGTATACTGCTTCAAATACCAGAGAGGGTAATCATACTCGCCCTCCATCGAGGCAATGACCTCATGATTTCAGTTACTGGATTTACACTTTCTTAAGCAACCAGTATAATATTTTTTAACAAAGCCGGATTTTACGTGAGTTCATCACGCCGACCTATACGTATTTCACTAAGCCGGATTGTACGTGAGTTTATCACGCCGACCTATACGTATTTCACTAAGCCGTATTCTACGTGAGTTTATCACGCCGACCTATACGTATTTCACTAAGCCGGATTGTACGTGAGTTTATCACGCCGACCTATACGTATTTCACTAAGCCGGATTGTACGTGAGTTTATCACGCCGACCTATACGTATTTCACTAAGCCGGATTCTACGTGAGTTTATCACGCCGACCTATACGTATTTGACTAAGCCGGATTCTACGTGAGTTTATCACGCCGACCTATACGTATTTGACTAAGCCGGATTCTACGTGAGTTTATCACGCCGACCTATACGTATTTCACTAAGCCGGATTCTACGTGAGTCTATCACGCCGACCTATACGTATTTCACTAAGCCGGATTGTACGTGAGTTTATCACGCCGACCTATACGTATTTCACTAAGCCGGATTCTACGTGAGTTTATCACGCCGACCTATACGTATTTGACTAAGCCGGATTCTACGTGAGTTTATCACGCCGACCTATACGTATTTCACTAAGCCGGATTCTACGTGAGTTTATCACGCCGACTTATACGTATTTCACTAAGCCGGATTCTACGTGAGTTTATCACGCCGACCTATACGTATTTCACTAAGCCGGATTCTACGTGAGTTTATCACGCCGACCTATACGTTTTTTAATTTAGTCTGCATAACATTATTTTCGTAACTGGATTTACGCTCCCTTCAGCAACCAGTATAATGTATTTTAACCAAGTCGGAGTTACGTGACCTCATCACGCCGACCTATATGTATTCCAAGTTATTACTTCAGTTACTGGACTTACGCTCTCTTCAGCAACCAGTATAATGTATTTTAGATAAGTCGGGGTTACGTGACCTCATCACGCCGACCTATATGGATTTAGTAAAACCTTGGTCTTCAGAGGTTCTAATCCAATTAATTCTGTTAGAGCAAGGAGTCTGCCGCCGAGCGACCAATAAAAACTATCCACCACGGAATATTTATTAATTATATAAAGAATTAACTAAGAAGGGCACTCAGCCTTCATGAGTTAGAATACTCAATTAGGGGGAAAAAAATTTCCAAAAATAAACAATTCAGAAACCTGGTATACATTAAATCAATGAAATAGGGTGTTAACAATTTTTTTTCTTAAAAAGAAAACATTTTTAAAAAAATCATTTCAGAGCACCTCGGTCACAATTAGAATTTGTTTACACAATGCAAACGCATTTCAGTTATTACATTCACAATTAACTTTTTCCCAAATTTCAGGGTACATTTAAAAAGTATATGTATTTTTTCAAAACTTGATTTACAAAAGATCATTAAAATTTAATTCCAAAATTTAAAAATTATTTCAAGTATTTTGGTTCATCGTTAAAATCAATTTATGTTAGTTAACTTCTTTCCAAAGTAAGTCATTTATTATTATAAAAAACAATTTTCTCAAAAGGTCATAAACTTCGAATAGACCCATTTTTCGTAATACAATTCAAAAATTATTCCAAACATTTGGTTCATTATTAAAATCAATCTTCCGAAAAGATCATAGACAATTCATTTTGAATCAATTCACCCTTCACAATGAGATTCAGAAACATCCCAAATTTTTCATTTCGTAATTATTATTTTTAAAATTCAGTGTACATTTAAAGTTATTTAATTGATTCTTAAAAATCATTTCTTCTTATAGGTCATTATCAAGGTCATTTCGAATTCAGAAACATTTCACGTTAATTAACTTTATTTTCCAAAGTAATTATTTTATCATTTAAAAGCAATTCTTTTCCTAAACTCACTCACAAGGATTATTTCGAATTAATAAACTCCCGCCACACCTGGGAGTCACATTAGTTAACGACCAGTTCTGTATAGTTAACAGCTCGAAAAAATTAAAGTTTCAATTAAAGAGAGATCTTTCTAGACTGAGGAAATCTTTTTTTTTTCTTAATAATTAATTCAATTTTACGTATATACTCCTCAGTCAATATTTCAGGGACCCCTATCATACGGTCCAATTTCAAATAAACCTTCAATTAAAGAATTTGCTCGAATAATTCTTCCTTAAAATCATCTAGAGTTCAGGAAAATCTCTTTCGTTAGTCAAACAATATTTCCTTAGAAATTATTAAAAATTCAGAGAATATTCGAAATGTAATAGCGTAATTTTTCTTTAAGAAAAACTATGAACATTTCAGAGAACTCTTAAAAAATTAACGTAATCATGTAACAGTTGGCTTTTCCAAACACTCGAAGACTTCAAAAAAGTACCTTAAGTGCTGTTTGAATAATCGTCTCAGTTTTTATTTTTAATAAAAACCAATTGAAGACATCATTTAATGTAATTAAACGAAGCATAAATAATTTTGTTCTTTAAACCTGGTAGAAAAATTTAAAAAACTCCAAGTCAATTCGTTATTATATGCCCCCCTGCAATCAGCCATGGGGGGTTAGCTATACACTCATTAAAACGCAAGAGTAGAGAGAGAGAATGAGGGGGAAAGAAGGGGATAGAGACAGAGCGATGCCATTACACACCCTACCACCCTCATAACACTATTACGTAATCTCACAAAAAAAAACTCGATTTTAAAAGTCACTCTCTCGTCCCCAAAAAAGCTTGCAGAGGGTGAAAGAATGGTAGACAACACGAGAGGTGGAGAAAGAGAGGAAGAGAAACAGAGGCAAGTCGCATTGTTCCCCCACCCATCCCTCAACACCCTCACAAACACCATGACGAGGTCATCTTCGCTTCTTTCCCATGTGCGGCCATTGTTTCAAAAAATGAGTGACAGGTAGACATTAAACATTTCTACGAGCTCAAAAAAAAAAAAAGAAAATAGAAAAACAATCTTATTTGGAACAATTTTGTAAAATACATTCTAACACAAAACTTTCATATTATCTAACCCCAATTTTTTTTTTTACCAGTAACATTTTTTTTTCTTTTTAAACAGACAAAACATCAATAAAAGAAACATTATCAATTCAAAAAAAATGTCCCCTTATTTTTCAGCTTTAATTGTTACCTAACCTGAAAAATAAACACATCAACTGTTCATGGAATAAAATGTAATGTAAAAGTTCTATTTTTTCAAATCTGAATCTAACACTTGCAAAGTCAAAAGAATTTTTTAAAAAGTCCTATATTTTAATAAACCTGAAATAAAGATCAGATAAAAAATGTTAGGTATCCTTTATTTTCTTTCCTTTTTTTTTCTTTTTTAAATTTATTTTTCGAGCTTCGTGTTTGAAGGATTTTTTTCTTTTTCTTTCATGTAATAACAAGATGCATAGATATACACACATATAGATATATATCTTGAGAGAGACAGAAAGAGAGAAAGCGTGAGAGAGAAAGAGATATTGCATATTCTAGAGACACTTTTTTCTCATCTCTGTTTTTTTTTTTTTTTTTGTGTGGGACACATTTCTTACTTTTTTGTTCGAAGGGTTACTTTCAATACTCTTTTTTTTTTTAAATCGATCTTTTGTAAACTGTTTTTTTTTTTTTTTTTTTTTTGTAGGTGCAAGACAATTTTTTGTTCAGGTTCTGAATTTTCCTTTTTGAGTGCGTTTTTTTTTTTTTTTTTTTTTTGTGTGCGCGTGTGTACTGGTCTGCCATTTTTTTTTTAAATTTTGCCAGAAATAGTTTTTTCCGTTTTTAAAGACCGTGGACCATTTTTTTTTTTATTCGATTCGTCTAGTGGTCGTTATTTTTGGTTGTGCCGTGGGTTTAAGGGTCGAAATTATTTCCATGCTGGGAAACAATATGTTCTGGTCATAGTGCATCATTTATACTGCGACACAGATGCGACGAGATCCGTCTGGTAATTAACCAGGGTCAATCCTGAGTCTTAAGGCAACATTTATACCACTATCAGCCGGTCACTGGGGTGTGACCGACAGACGTGTTATAGTAAATGTCTTAAAGCGGTCTCATGAAGACATGAAGATGGGCCAGTCATTAGGGTCTGAGTAACAAGAAGAAAATCATACCTGAGATGTTGGATTTGGGTGTGGCTCCTTTCTTTTCTCAAGATGATCTCTTCACCCTGGTGGCATTCTGGTGGGAATCTTCATCTCTTTGTCCTCAGGGCCGCCTTTCGACTTAAGACATTTATGAAGGAATTCATGGCAGACACAAGAAAAACGACACGCGACACAATTGTAATATACAAAGGTATAACTAACTATTTTATTTTACATTAGAGATACAATATATATTACAAAAAAAAACAATTTACAATTAATTTTTACAATAGGCTTTTCAAAGCTAACTAACCTACCCTAACTAGTGTTGAGGGAGGGGGTGGCCCCTCATTTACGGAGAGACAGTCTATGCGTCCTCACATCATGGTGGTCGTGCAGGAAAGAGACAGAAAGATAGCAAGGGGATTATGGGAAGGGGTTTCTTTGTATCTCTACGCTCATGGACAATTTACCACCCGTCCATGCTGCAGAGTGTGTTAGAAACAGTGGCACAAGGAAATAGTGCCACATGTGTATCATTAGACTTGGCAATCCGTGGTTGAGAGGCTTTCAGGTGGTGTATCATTAGACTTGGCAATCCGTGGTTGAGAGGCTTTCCGGTGGTGTATAATTAGAAATGGCAATCCGTGGTTGAGAGGCTTTCAGGTGGTGTATCATTAGACTTGGCCATCCGTGGTTGAGAGGCTTTCCGGTGGTGTATAATTAGAAATGGCAATCCGTGGTTGAGAGGCTTTCAGGTGGTGTATCATTAGAATTGGCAATCCGTGGTTGAGAGGCTTTCAGGTGGTGTATCATTAGAATTGGCAATCCGTGGTTGAGAGGCTTTCAGGTGGTGTATAATTAGAAATGGCAATCCGTGGTTGAGAGGCTTTCAGGTGGTGTATAATTAGAATTGGCAATCCGTGATTGAGAGGCTTTCAGGTGGTGTATAATTAGAAATGGCAATCCGTGGTTGAGAGGCTTTCAGGTGGTGTATCATTAGAATTGGCAATCCGTGGTTGAGAGGCTTTCCGGTGGTGTATAATTAGAAATGGCAATCCGTGGTTGAGAGGCTTTCAGGTGGTGTATCATTAGAATTGGCAATCCGTGGTTGAGAGGCTTTCAGGTGGTGTATCATTAGACTTGGCAATCCGTGGTTGAGAGGCTTTCAGGTGGTGTATCATTAGACTTGGCAATCCGTGGTTGAGAGGCTTTCAGGTGGTGTATAATTAGAAATGGCAATCCGTGGTTGAGAGGCTTTACGGTGGTGTATAATTAGAAATGGCAATCCGTGGTTGAGAGGCTTTCCGGTGGTGTATAATTAGAAATGGCAATCCGTGGTTGAGAGGCTTTCAGGTGGTGTATCATTAGAATTGGCAATCCGTGGTTGAGAGGCTTTCAGGTGGTGTATCATTAGACTTGGCAATCCGTGGTTGAGAGGCTTTCCGGTGGTGTATAATTTGAAATGGCAATCCGTGGTTGAGAGGCTTTCAGGTGGTGTATCATTAGACATGGCAATCCGTGGTTGAGAGGCTTTCAGGTGGTGTATAATTAGAATTGGCAATCCGTGGTTGAGAGGCTTTCCGGTGGTGTATAATTAGAAATGGCAATCCGTGGTTGAGAGGCTTTCAGGTGGTGTATCATTAGAAATGGCAATCCGTGGTTGAGAGGCTTTCAGGTGGTGTATCATTAGACTTGGCAATCCGTGGTTGAGAGGCTTTCAGGTGGTGTATCATTAGACTTGGCAATCCGTGGTTGAGAGGCTTTCAGGTGGTGTATCATTAGACTTGGCAATCCGTGGTTGAGAGGCTTTCCGGTGGTGTACAATTAGAAATGGCAATCCGTGGTTGAGAGGCTTTCAGGTGGTGTATCATTAGAATTGGCAATCCGTGGTTGAGAGGCTTTCCGGTGGTGTATAATAAGAAATGGCAATCCGTGGTTGAGAGGCTTTCAGGTGGTGTATCATTAGACTTGGCAATCCGTGGTTGAGAGGCTTTCCGGTGGTGTATAGTTAGAAATGGCAATCTGTGGTTGAGAGGCTTTCAGGTGGTGTATCATTAGACTTGGCAATCCGTGGTTGAGAGGCTTTCAGGTGGTGTATCATTAGACTTGGCAATCCGTGGTTGAGAGGCTTTCAGGTGGTGTATCATTAGACTTGGCAATCCGTGGTTGAGAGGCTTTCAGGTGGTGTATAATTAGAAATGGCAATCCGTGGTTGAGAGGCTTTCAGGTGGTGTATCATTAGACTTGGCCATCCGTGGTTGAGAGGCTTTCCGGTGGTGTATAATTAGAAATGGCAATCCGTGGTTGAGAGGCTTTCAGGTGGTGTATCATTAGAATTGGCAATCCGTGGTTGAGAGGCTTTCCGGTGGTGTATAATTTGAAATGGCAATCCGTGGTTGAGAGGCTTTCAGGTGGTGTATCATTAGACATGGCAATCCGTGGTTGAGAGGCTTTCAGGTGGTGTATAATTAGAATTGGCAATCCGTGGTTGAGAGGCTTTCCGGTGGTGTATAATTAGAAATGGCAATCCGTGGTTGAGAGGCTTTCAGGTGGTGTATAATTAGAAATGGCAATCCGTGGTTGAGAGGCTTTCAGGTGGTGTATCATTAGACTTGGCAATCCGTGGTTGAGAGGCTTTCAGGTGGTGTATCATTAGACTTGGCAATCCGTGGTTGAGAGGCTTTCAGGTGGTGTATCATTAGACTTGGCAATCCGTGGTTGAGAGGCTTTCCGGTGGTGTACAATTAGAAATGGCAATCCGTGGTTGAGAGGCTTTCAGGTGGTGTATCATTAGAATTGGCAATCCGTGGTTGAGAGGCTTTCCGGTGGTGTATAGTTAGAAATGGCAATCTGTGGTTGAGAGGCTTTCAGGTGGTGTATCATTAGACTTGGCAATCCGTGGTTGAGAGGCTTTCAGGTGGTGTATCATTAGACTTGGCAATCCGTGGTTGAGAGGCTTTCAGGTGGTGTATCATTAGACTTGGCAATCCGTGGTTGAGAGGCTTTCAGGTGGTGTATAATTAGAAATGGCAATCCGTGGTTGAGAGGCTTTCAGGTGGTGTATCATTAGACTTGGCCATCCGTGGTTGAGAGGCTTTCCGGTGGTGTATAATTAGAAATGGCAATCCGTGGTTGAGAGGCTTTCAGGTGGTGTATCATTAGAATTGGCAATCCGTGGTTGAGAGGCTTTCAGGTGGTGTATCATTAGAATTGGCAATCCGTGGTTGAGAGGCTTTCCGGTGGTGTATCATTAGAATTGGCAATCCGTGGTTGAGAGGCTTTCAGGTGGTGTATCATTAGAATTGGCAATCCGTGATTGAGAGGCTTTCAGGTGGTGTATAATTAGAAATGGCAATCCGTGGTTGAGAGGCTTTCAGGTGGTGTATCATTAGAATTGGCAATCCGTGGTTGAGAGGCTTTCCGGTGGTGTATAATTAGAAATGGCAATCCGTGGTTGAGAGGCTTTCAAGTTGTGTATTATTAGACTTGGCAATCCGTGGTTGAGAGGCTTTCAGGTGGTGTATCATTAGACTTGGCAATCCGTGGTTGAGAGGCTTTCAGGTGGTGTATCATTAGACTTGGCAATCCGTGGTTGAGAGGCTTTCAGGTGGTGTATAATTAGAAATGGCAATCCGTGGTTGAGAGGCTTTCAGGTGGTGTATAATTAGAAATGGCAATCCGTGGTTGAGAGGCTTTCAGGTGGTGTATAATTAGAAATGGCAATCCGTGGTTGAGAGGCTTTCAGGTGGTGTATCATTAGAATTGGCAATCCGTGGTTGAGAGGCTTTCAGGTGGTGTATCATTAGACTTGGCAATCATTGGTTGAGAGGCTTTCAGGTGGTGTATCATTAGACATGGCAATCCGTGGTTGAGAGGCTTTCCGGTGGTGTATAATTAGAAATGGCAATCCGTGGTTGAGAGGCTTTCAGGTGGTGTATCATTAGAAATGGCAATCCGTGGTTGAGAGGCTTTCAGGTGGTGTATAATTAGAATTGGCAATCCGTGGTTGAGAGGCTTTCCGGTGGTGTATAATTAGAAATGGCAATCCGTGGTTGAGAGGCTTTCAGGTGGTGTATCATTAGAAATGGCAATCCGTGGTTGAGAGGCTTTCAGGTGGTGTATAATTAGAAATGGCAATCCGTGGTTGAGAGGCTTTCACGTGGTGTATAATTAGAAATGGCAATCCGTGGTTGAGAGGCTTTCCGGTGGTGTATAATTAGAAATGGCAATCCGTTGTTGAGAGGCTTTCAGGTGGTGTATCATTAGAATTGGCAATCCGTGGTTGAGAGGCTTTCAGGTGGTGTATAATTAGAAATGGCAATCCGTGGTTGAGAGGCTTTCAGGTGGTGTATAATTAGAAATGGCAATCCGTGGTTGAGAGGCTTTCAGGTGGTGTATCATTAGAATTGGCAATCCGTGGTTGAGAGACTTTCAGGTGGTGTATCATTAGAATTTGCAATCTGTGGTTGAGAGGCTTTCAGGTGGTGTATCATTAGACTTGGCAATCCGTGGTTGAGAGGCTTTCCGGTGGTGTATAATTAGAAATGGCAATCCGTGGTTGAGAGGCTTTCAGGTGGTGTATCATTAGACTTGGCAATCCGTGGTTGAGAGGCTTTCAGGTGGTGTATCATTAGAAATGGCAATCCGTGGTTGAGAGGCTTTCAGGTGGTGTATAATTAGAAATGGCAATCCGTGGTTGAGTGGCTTTCAGGTGGTGTATCATTAGAATTGACAATCCGTGGTTAAGAGGTTTTCCGGTGGTGTATCATTAGACTTGGCAATCCGTGGTTGAGAGGCTTTCATGTGGTTTTTCATTAGACTTGGCAATCCGTGGTTGAGAGGCTTTCAGGTGGTGTATAATTAGACTTGGCAATCCGTGGTTGAGAGGCTTTCCGGTTGTGTATAATTAGAAATGGCAATCCGTGGTTGAGAGGCTTTCAGGTGGTGTATCATTAGAATTGGCAATCCGTGATTGAGAGGCTTTCAGGTGGTGTATCATTAGAATTGGCAATCCGTGGTTGAGAGGCTTTCAGATGGTGTTTCATTAGACTTGGAAATCCGTGGTTGAGAGGCTTTCCGGTGGTGTATAATTAGAAATGGCAATCCGTGGTTGAGAGGCTTTCAGGTTGTGTATAATTAGACTTGGCAATCCGTGGTTGAGAGGCTTTCAGGTGGTGTATCATTAGACTTGGCAATCCGTGGTTGAGAGGCTTTCAGGTGGTGTATCATTAGACTTGGCAATCCGTGGTTGAGAGGCTTTCCGGTGGTGTATAATTAGAAATGGCAATCCGTTGTTGAGAGGCTTTCAGGTGGTGTATCATTAGAATTGGCAATCCGTGGTTGAGAGGCTTTCAGGTGGTGTATAATTAGAAATGGCAATCCGTGGTTGAGAGGCTTTCAGGTGGTGTATAATTAGAATTGGCAATCCGTGGTTGAGAGGCTTTCAGGTCGTGTATCATTAGAATTGGCAATCCGTGGTTGAGAGGCTTTCAGGTGGTGTATCATTAGAATTGGCAATCTGTGGTTGAGAGGCTTTCAGGTGGTGTATCATTAGACTTGGCAATCCGTGGTTGAGAGGCTTTCCGGTGGTGTATAATTAGAAATGGCAATCCGTGGTTGAGAGGCTTTCAGGTGGTGATTCATTAGACTTGGCAATCCGTGGTTGAGAGGCTTTCAGGTGGTGTATCATTAGAAATGGCAATCCGTGGTTGAGAGGCTTTCAGGTGGTGTATAATTAGAAATGGCAATCCGTGGTTGAGTGGCTTTCAGGTGGTGTATCATTAGAATTGACAATCCGTGGTTGAGAGGCTTTCCGGTGGTGTATCATTAGACTTGGCAATCCGTGGTTGAGAGGCTTTCATGTGGTTTTTCATTAGACTTGGCAATCCGTGGTTGAGAGGCTTTCAGGTGGTGTATAATTAGACTTGGCAATCCGTGGTTGAGAGGCTTTCCGGTGGTGTATAATTAGAAATGGCAATCCGTGGTTGAGAGGCTTTCAGGTGGTGTATCATTAGAATTGGCAATCCGTGATTGAGAGGCTTTCAGGTGGTGTATCATTAGAATTGGCAATCCGTGGTTGAGAGGCTTTCAGATGGTGTTTCATTAGACTTGGCAATCCGTGGTTGAGAGGCTTTCCGGTGGTGTATAATTAGAAATGGCAATCCGTGGTTGAGAGGCTTTCAGGTTGTGTATAATTAGACTTGGCAATCCGTGGTTGAGAGGCTTTCAGGTGGTGTATCATTAGACTTGGCAATCCGTGGTTGAGAGGCTTTCAGGTGGTGTATCATTAGACTTGGCAATCCGTGGTTGAGAGGCTTTCCGGTGGTGTATAATTAGAAATGGCAATCCGTGGTTGAGAGGCTTTCAGGTGGTGTATAATTAGAAATGGCAATCCGTGGTTGAGAGGCTTTCCGGTGGTGTATAATTAGAAATGGCAATCCGTGGTTGAGAGGCTTTCAGGTGGTGTATCATTAGAATTGGCAATCCGTGGTTGAGAGGCTTTCAGGTGGTGTATCATTAGACTTGGCAATCCGTGGTTGAGAGGCTTTCAGGTGGTGTATCATTAGACTTGGCAATCCGTGGTTGAGAGGCTTTCCGGTGGTGTATAATTAGAAATGGCAATCCGTGGTTGAGAGGCTTTCAGGTGGTGTATCATTAGAAATGGCAATCCGTGGTTGAGAGGCTTTCAGGTGGTGTATAAATAGAATTGGCAATCCGTGGTTGAGAGGCTTTCCGGTGGTGTATAATTAGAAATTGCAATCCGTGGTTGAGAGGCTTTCAGGTGGTGTATCATTAGAAATGGCAATCCGTGGTTGAGAGGCTTTCAGGTGGTGTATAATTAGAAATGGCAATCCGTGGTTGAGAGGCTTTCAGGTGGTGTATAATTAGAAATGGCAATCCGTGGTTGAGAGGCTTTCCGGTGGTGTATAATTAGAAATGGCAATCCGTTGTTGAGAGGCTTTCAGGTGGTGTATCATTAGAATTGGCAATCCGTGGTTGAGAGGCTTTCAGGTGGTGTATAATTAGAAATGGCAATCCGTGGTTGAGAGGCTTTCCGGTGGTGTATAATTAGAAATGGCAATCCGTGGTTGAGAGGCTTTCAGGTGGTGTATCATTAGAAATGGCAATCCGTGGTTGAGAGGCTTTCAGGTGGTGTATCATTAGACTTGGAAATCCGTGGTTGAGAGGCTTTCAGGTGGTGTTTCATTAGAATTGGCAATCCGTGGTTGAGAGGCTTTCAGGTGGTGTATAATTAGAAATGGCAATCCGTGGTTGAGAGGCTTTCAGGTGGTGTATAATTAGAATTGGCAATCCGTGGTTGAGAGGCTTTCCGGTGGTGTATAATTAGACTTGGCAATCCGTGGTTGAGAGGCTTTCAGGTGGTGTATAATTAGAAATGGCAATCCGTGGTTGAGAGGCTTTCAGGTGGTGTATCATTAGAATTGGCAATCCGTGGTTGAGAGGCTTTCAGGTGGTGTATCATTAGAATTGGCAATCTGTGGTTGAGAGGCTTTCAGGTGGTGTATCATTAGACTTGTCAATCCGTGGTTGAGAGGCTTTCCGGTGGTGTATAATTAGAAATGGCAATCCGTGGTTGAGAGGCTTTCAGGTGGTGTATCATTAGACTTGGCAATCCGTGGTTGAGAGGCTTTCAGGTGGTGTATCATTAGAAATGGCAATCCGTGGTTGAGAGGCTTTCAGGTGGTGTATAATTAGAAATGGCAATCCGTGGTTGAGTGGCTTTCAGGTGGTGTATCATTAGAATTGACAATCCGTGTTTGAGAGGCTTTCCGGTGGTGTATCATTAGACTTGGCAATCCGTGGTTGAGAGGCTTTCATGTGGTTTTTCATTAGACTTGGCAATCCGTGGTTGAGAGGCTTTCATGTGGTGTATCATTGGGCTTGGCAATCCGTGATTGAGACGCTTTCATATGGTGTATCATTTGACTTGGCAATCCGTGGTTGAGAGGCTTTCAGGTGGTGTATCATTAGACTTGGCAATCCGTTGTTGAGAGGCGTTCAGGTGGTGTTTCATTAGACTTGGCAATCCGTGGTTGAGAGGCTTTCAGGTGGTGTATCATTAGACTTGGCAATCCGTGGTTGAGAGGCTTTCATGTGGTGTATCATTAGACTTGGCAATCCGTGGTTGAGAGGCTTTCAGGTGGTGTATCATTGGTCTTGGCAATCCGTGGTTGAGAGGCTTTCCGGTGGTTTATCATTAGACTTGGCAATCCGTGGTTGAGAGGCTTTCGGGTGGTCTTGTAATTATAAATCTCCCTGGATATCTTAGTGCTTAGTGAAAATAATCTGCAACTCCTCCATCTCCGCTAACCACTTGAACATATCTCCCACTTTGCCATAATCCTTATACAAACACATGTACGGATTTGGAATTACACAGAAGGTATCAAAATCTTAATATGATAAATCTAATGAAATTGATGTTTTCCAAAAACTCTTTCAAATAAGTTGACTTTTTTGTGCATTTGTAAGTCATAATCATTTTACTAATTTTAAATTAATGTCGTTCTCAGTTTTCATATTTTATGTAAAGTTAAGAAACCTTCAGCAATAATTGCTCTCACAACATTCATTTACGGAACTGCAAGGGTGGCCGCGAAGCATGTGCCCGGGCGTACAACAATATCTCGCGTATAGCGTGAGTATCGTCGCTAGTGATTAAAAATAGCATCATGTATCGTAACAGTACCACGACCTCCAAACTATGCTTTTATATAAAAATCATCGGTTATATATATATATATATATATATTTATATATATATATATATATATATATATATATATATATATAGAGAGAGAGAGAGAGAGAGAGAGATACATATATAAATCATTGGTTTTATATATATATATATATATATATATATATATGTGTGTGTGTGTGTGTGTGTGTGTGTGTGTGTGTGTGTGTGTATATAAAAATAAAAATACCAGCGGTGGTTGACGTTATGTTTTAGGAAAAAAAAAGGAAAACCGAATGAAATTATTAAAATAATCAACGTTTCGTCCTTATTTCAGAGGACATCTTCAGGATATTGAAGTAAAAATGCAAGAAAAGAAAAAGTCATAGATCCTACGAAAAAAAGAACAGTTTTGAATCCTACCCATGTCGGGAAGGGCAAACATATGTGTGTGTATGGGAATGTTGGGTTGTTCAATATCTATATATATATACACTTTTAAAAAATGCGTTACATAAATACGAACACTTTTTTCTTCTTCTTCTCTCTCTAAACTTATTCATTTTGTTGAAATATTTAAGGAAAAACCGTTAACCAGGATCTGTTTTGATATTTTGTTCTTTGATTATTATTTTCCCTATGCCAGGGGCTAAATGGTAGAAGACTTTTCTTTGAGTAATAGTATTCGTGTGTAATATTAGTGCTGATTCTAAAAGTCTAAGCCTAAGGCTAAAAGAAGACTTTTAGAATCAGCACTAATATTAAATGGCCTAGAGGAACTGGTCCATATAAGTTGCCATTGTGACGAAAAACACATCTAAACTTCTTTTGGAACTGTCTATAAAAAGGCGCCCTTGCAATATACTATGTCGTTTTCATCACGAAAATTCAATATTGGTTTGTTTTATATTGAAGGTTATGAGAGTTCCAGGCTGAAGTAGATTTTTTCTTTTATCTTGATCATTAACTGGTCTTTGAGAAAAGGCTTTGGTAGTCAAGATGCAGTGGCTTCACTACTATCAGTGTACAAAACAGATGCGTAATCTTCTTCAGAACGAGGCAATTTCAGTTCGGACAAGCCTTTAATCACCGGAACAGGGATTTAATTGCAGAATGGAGTTAGCCTACTTGAAAAATATAGGTCTTGATAAATCAACGAATTCCTGTTCTTCCCGTAGGTTGCCTTCGTTTTGACTGCACGGAAATAGCCGCCATCGAATGTTTTTATCTTCACGACAAACAATTGGAATACCAAAGCGGAGTGACTTTCTATCCTTTTTTTGTCCACTGTCGAAGATACTCAACACGTTGCCTGCATACAATATGGGATGCCCATGCCTTATCTTGTTCAACCAGCATCACTTTGAAGTAAGCGAAATAAGCACGCTTTACAGATTCACTGATCAAGTTGGTCTGCAACAAATATAACAAAATACATTTGGATTGTTTAAACAACGTAGGAGATAATGTCGCCACGTTTATTTTTTGCTCCAAAAATCTGCAACGAAAGTAGAATAATGCAGCTTAATTATTTCCTGCCTGACTTATAAATGAATTCCTAACATAAAGAGAATAAAGATTACTTTGACCCAGAAACAAAAACATGCCACAATTAGTCGGCCTATTTACTACTCAGTGTCCATTCCTAAATATTACATACCTCATTTGATTTCTACTTTAAGGTTTGTGATATCATAATCAAGTACCATACATCACAATAAGAACCTACAATTGTAATTATGAAACTGGAAAGTGTATAGAAACACGCCTAATATATCGTCGTCGCGCGCACCTAATCTTCACAGTTAGATATGCTATTCTAAAATAATCGACTCTTAAGACTAGTGCATGATCCACATACATTTATTTAAAAAGAAAAAGTTAAATCCGAAGAAGTAAAAATGAGAAAGTAAATATAATAACAATAAACGAGGGTAGGAAAATGAAGGATTTAAAGAAATCGAAAAACTGAATAAGTTCGTGAAGAAATGAAGATGAAAGTTCACATTGCATGACAAAGTAAACAAATACAGAAAAAGAAATGAGTAAAACATACCATTAATTCTAGGGATGGGATGTCGAGGATGAGAGCGGATAAAGAAAAAAAAGAGGCGTGCAGTGTCGCCAGTGATTGTAAAAAGAAAGTGAAGACCAACCGGAAGAGGAAATTAGGAAGAAAGGGAGATAATGGGTTCGAAACAAGGAGGCAGAACGCCGAATTTTAAGGTTAAAAAAAGGTATAAAATAACAAATATCTAAGCAACTTCACCTTATGAGAAGAAATTAATATGATTTTTGGAATCAGCACCACCAAATTAGTCTTAATCAGCTTAGGAACTTTGGTCACCAGAAATGCGTAGGGTAGTGTTATTATTAGAAATGGTTGCAATGTTGTGTTATCCTGTAAAAGAGCTCAATTCTATAGCTTACAGAAGATTTACAGTCAGGGGAGACAATCACAAGAATATCGAAGCACACATAAGCAATTGTTCACGATCCTCATTTTAAGTTAATCAATGGTGATTTCTAGTGTAACTGATATGTCAGATAGCTGATACACCTTCAGTGAAACTCGTTTTGTCAATTCAAATTAAATATAATTTCGTTTAATCTTTGTTTTCTTAAAGATCAATAAATACCAGCGAGGAGATTATTATTTTCATATTAACTAATCAATTTACTCTTATTGGAGCGGTCTAATTGTTTATTAATAATATTGTTTCAGCTATTCGGAAACTTATGTCAAAAGTTCACATATTATATATGCACACACATAAATGCACTCAGCCTCACACAGGCATGTATATACAAATATATACACATAAAATTCAGAAACACACACATATTAAAATATTATGTTGTTAGTCTAATGGAAAGTAAAGTAGCCGATTATTATAAGTATAATAATGGTCTATTGTTATGATCTATAAATATAGAATGTTAGAAGGAATGTTATCAAAGTAAAATCAATATATAGAGTTGAAATATTTACATTAAATAGTGGGATGCAATATTTCGTCGATGGGACAGAGGCTGAAGCTTAGATGACTGTTCAGGACCTATCAGGTTGGCGACTCTCTTTTGAACCCTGTGCAGGAGTGTGATACTAGTAGCAGATGCACCAGCCCAAATATGACAAAAATGCTCAGTGCATGGGCGAATGGTGGCCTTGTAGAAGTATAGGATACTCTCAGGTGTAAATAACTTGCAGAGTAGAGAGAGTTGACAATGCTCTCAATGTATCTGTTCTGACTCATGTTTTCTTGGGAACGTTAAGCCGTGGAGTTTGAACGAAGTACTTACTTTAGCCGTAGCTATCGCGATGTCAGTGTAGGTAATGTATCCGTAGCCATAGCTATGCAGTGTTAGTGATTTTTTTTTTAGATGAGGGTTGACTATTCGTATTATTTGAATTCTCCGGACTGCTGTTCTCATCTTTTACAAATTTGGTAAAATTTAGTTGTAAGTTACATCATTCTGGGGTGGGTGGGTGAAGTTTCAATTTCCCAGTACGTTTGACACTAAAATATAACTGCGAATTACTGAGGAATTCTATTCAGACATAGCTGACGGAACGAGAACATGTTACCTCCATGTATTAAGTAAAGGATTCCGTACAGATTCCCAAAATAAACACAAAGGTTCCCGAGTACGACACCTGGAGAAGGCCGGAGGTTACATTGACTGAAACGTTGTTAAAAGTAACACGCAAGTAGTTCCAGTAATTAAAATAATACGGATGCAATGCGTGTTGTTATCGACGTCATTGTCTTCTTTGTTTTTATAAATGGATTGTATTTAAAAGGATCTAACTGTTTCTTAATTACTGCTATCATATAATTATTTGTTAAGAAAATTTACAAAGTGGCAGGAATTAATGCCCGATTTTTAATCTTGTTTTTAGGGAGAGAATGAAGATAAAGTTTTAATGATTTTCGATTGGTTAATAATGATCACGTGAAGCACGAATCAAAGAACCGGCTGTATTTCGGTTGCGTGTCCTCCTCTCATTATCTTTCTTTCTAAAGAGTTCTTACCGCGAAAGTGATTATTATTATTATTATTATTATTATTATTATTATTATTATTAATAATAATAATAATAATAATAATAATAATAATAATAATAATAATAATAATAATAATAATAATAATAATAATATATTAATACGATAGCGTGTGTGATATTTTGTGTGTTAGGTTTACTTCTTTTTTCCAAGTGACTGTCGTTTAATTGTTATGACTTTCCTTTGTTGTCTCCTATATAATAAAATGACTGCAGAAATTCCCTTCACCAGAACGAATTCTACACTTTCCACAGATTCTGTGTTTTCACTGCCTGTAACTGACTTATAAAACATAAGCCTAACATCATCTACACAGTTTCCAATTCATGAATAACAACGGCTCCCTCACCAAACTCCGTCTATTCTGATTGGCTGAGCTCTGATAATTCTCATATTCCAAGATCCAATTCTACGCTTCATAAACGAACGGTTACTAAATTCTTGTGCTAAGTTCATTTCATGCTTACGTTATTACTGTCTTCTGTGTGCGTGTAGCACTTTACAATTCCTGGGCGTTTGCTATATATTGAGAACATAAACGAAAGAAAACATGCGTCGTTAACGGTTCTTATTATAGTTCGTTCATGCAGGTGTCTGTGTGCGTCTTTTTGCGTGCGTATGTTAAAAAACTTGTGTTTAAACAATTGTAAATGAAAAATAATCAATGTATATAAACATTATTGAATGCCAATTTTTTTGAGTTAAAAAATATGGATTTGTTTATTTAATTAAAAACACATTTATAATTTTTATTGTATTTATATTTGAACAAACTGAGCCACTGCAACACCTGACCCGATACCAGTTAGTACTAAACAATTTTACCAATAATCATAGGTTTTGGTTTCGGTTTCGATTATAGCTGAAGGAACTCAATTTATTTATATGTATATATATTTTTCCTCGTAAGTTTTTGTTTGTGTTTCGATTTAAGCGGATTCAACAAATCATATGGATATATATTTTTATTTTTTAGTCAGAACTTTATAATATATAATTATCTATAGAAAATTGACTCTATAATAATATTAATTAATATATCATATTTAAGCGTATTTTACATATGAAAGACACCGCTGTGGAATTTCCACAGGTGCCGCTAGTGAAGGATTAAACTAATACGTGCATGAAAGAATACATTGTTGTGTTAGAATCACAAATTTTGTGCTAGAATCACAAATTTTGTTCCAGAATAACAAATTTTGTATCGGAATCACAAATTTTGTGTCGGAATCACAAATGTCTTAATATAATTTGGCATGGATATGCTAGCGACATCATTATGGTTAATTAATTTGCATATAAAAACTAACTTTCATTGATTGACTATTCGTTTTTAATGGTTTCTTATTGAATGACCGTTTTAATTTAAATATTACGCACAATTCTATGTCCGGATAGTTTAAAAATTTTCTATAATTGTGTAGCAATTTCAATGAAAATTGTCTACTACACAAACCCATATATACACATATAATTATTTGCTATGATAATTATTAAATACCCACAGACACTACGATTAACACGATTATAATTAATATATATATATATATATATATATATATATATATATATATATATATATGCAGTGGACCCTCACCTACCCGAGAGCAAAAATCCTCTCCCTACATACGAGCGAAAATCCAAGTTTCGAGTTTCCGGATGCAGCCGCTAAGGGGTCGAGTGTGTCGTGTTTCACTACGTTTTCTTAATGGTGCCATTTTAATTCGAGATACGATATTCATCCCAAAACGAATTACGAATCTGGAATGTCGGGGTCCACTGTAACCCCCAAACTTACATAACAAAACAAGAGCTACAGAACAATCTTTATCACGAAACTGTCCAAACATTTTGGACAAGACTGTCTTACAGAAATAATCGTCTAGGGAAATAGCCTAAAAGAATTGGTAAAAATCCAGCAAAAATTTTCATTACAAGAAAAAAAAGACCACCCCCACAAAAAAAAAAAGAATGGGCTAATCAACTACGTGCCAAGTATTTTCTGAGTAAATTCACTTAGAACTATATTGATAAAGTAGATGTAAAACAATGATCGCTCCACTATAATTGGGAAAAGAATTAAAATGGTTACCCAAGATCAAGGCTTGATGACCAATGGTCTTAAGAAAGTGAGTGGTCTCAGCAATGACAACATGTGCAGGTTCTGCCACACAGAAGTAGAGTGGGAGCCACATGACATCCAGTTGTAAGTTTTTTCTATTATACAATGCGACACAATGGAGTGTGTAAATATTTTCACTGGCCGATTTGTAAAATATTGATTATTGAATGCAGCAGCAAGTCCTGGGAACATGTTTACCAGAAATAACAGTTGTAAATAAGTTATACAACATTCACTACGACAATGTAACAGGTATGTATATAGATAACGAAGCTTTTAAACCTGATATTATAATATAGGACAAGAAGGAAAAAGTAGCAACCTTAGTAGAAGTTAGTGTCCTTAATGATACTGGGTTAAACAGATTTGAGAGAGAGATAAAAAAAACGAAATACCAAGTTCTTATGAACAACATGAATAAAACTCTCGATCGTTACAGTAATTGTAGAAGCAACTGAAGTCATTAAAAATTCCCAAAGCTACCTGGCAAATATACCCGATACACTGAGTGCAAAAAAGATTTTAATAATTGCATTGAAAAGGACGAATCTTTAAAAATCTCAGTTAGAATACAGGGCGGAACGATAAATTTGTCGCCCTAAAGAAAACAACACTACAGTTTTTTTTTTTAAACTTTTATTGAAAAAAGTCAATTAAGGTAACTTGATTATGTAGTAGAGCTGATATCTCTTCAATATTTCCGCGTTCAGTCTCAATCACAACATCGATACGGATCTGGAACTAGGAGGATGCCTTTTCCACAAGAGCTGATGGAAGCTCGGCGAATACTCGGTGGATGGGGGCGATCAGGCTGGCTTTGGTGATGTAGGAGGTTATGTTGGTTATGTTCTCGACGTTATGACCAAACGAAGTAGTCCAGTGAGTTCAGGTCGAAGGAGGATGGGTGTCAGTAAGAGAGAGTACAAAGTCGTAGCACTCCTTCTGAAGCCAAGCCTGGGTCTCTTTGGATTTGTGTGCCGGCGCCGAGTCCTGCTATCACACCCAGGGTCTGCCAGCGGTCAACTTGGTACAATCAGCACACTCTTCGGCACATCCAAGTGATACTTTCGTGTTAACTTTCAAGCCAACTTAGGAAATGTGAGGTAGCATGATGTAACTCTCACTTGAAACCACACCAAAGACGATAACCGAGGCCGGAGACTTTGTTTTCATCACCCTGGGCACGGTCCTTTACTTTGTGGCAATACAGCGATGTGCGTCGAGAGTGCTGATTATAGCCCTGTTCTCATAACTGGGATCGATAGACAGCATGAGTAGTACTGCGGCGTATCTCTGATCTTGCCCACTGAACATTGTGTCACTTTCAGATGTTATAGAAGGTTCCTATCGCTATTGGGATTTATATATAATTGGTCAACTAGTAGATGGTCTGCAACAAAAAAAAAGAAAGAAAAAGAAAACCAGTTTTTATCAAGCGGAAATGGAATCATGTTTTAATTTTTTAGGGCGACAATTTTATCATCGTTTCAGCTTGTACACATACATATGTATGAATACATGCGTATGGATGTGGCTCAGAGGTTATGCAATGAGGGGGGAGAGTTGTATGTTTTTAGTTCGATTCTAGCTGATGGCACAGAAACATATATATATATATAGAGAGAGAGAGAGAGAGAGAGATAGATAGATATATATAGAGAGAGACAGTGACAGAGAGAGAGAGTTAAGATCTCACTACTATATATTAGGTTCAATATAATAAGCGATAGATAGTTTCTATAACAATAAATACGTAATCTGCATTAATTAAAATATCATTTTTTTACATGGAGGTCACCACTTATAAAGGCCCAGAAGCCACTCGTGGATAAGGGTTATTGCGTGTACAGTAATAAATGCGATAGTATTGTAGTAATCGTTAGTATTGGAGATTTGATAAAGTGCCTTACATAAGGGGGCGGTTTATCAGGAATTTATTTATTTATTTACTTATCTTTTATTTATTGCATTTTCACCCTAAACAAGGCACATTGCCACTTTGTTGAACCGATATCTTACTGCCCAACTTCCTACACAGTACCCCTGATGCTTATGTCCCTGATTACTACGGAAGAGAATTCCAAAGTCTACTGGAGTAGAAGGCTCTCTTAACATCTAGGGATCTCTACTGTGGAGGGGTGAAATTTAGCTGCTTGTCGAGTTTGTCGGGGGTATTTACGTCGATGGGGCACAAGTGATTGCAGTTCGTCGGATCATTCACCGTTAAAGTACTTGTAGAACAAGCAGAGGGATGCAACATTTCGTTGATGTGACGGAGGCTGAAGCTTAGCTCACAGTTAAGGACCTATCAGATTGGCGACTCTCTTTTGAGCCTTGTCTGGGAGCGAGAGACTAGCAGCAGATGCACCAGCCCAAATATGACAACAATACTCCATACATGGGCGAATGGTGGACTTATAGAGGTATAGGATACTTTCAGGCGTTAATAGCTTTCTAGCACGGTAGAGAGAGCCTACATTCTTCGCAGCGGTTCTGGCAATGTTCTCAATGTAATTGTTCCAACTCATTTTTCATGTGTACGTAAGGCCGAGGAGTTTAAAAGATGTACTTTCAGATAAAAAGTCATTGGCCATTGTTATTGGCGGTAGGGAAGGTTTCTTGTAATTATTGAAGGAACTAGTTTAGTCTTGACAGCATTGAAGGTGACCATCCATATTTGTTCCAATTCCACTACGGATCGGAGGTCTTCCTCTAGTGTTTCTGCCATTTTTTTTTTTTTTTTAGATATGTGTTCATTTGTTTTCCTGTCGTGTCTGTTATAGAGCGTGGTGTCGTCAGCATACATACCCATCTCACAGACAATTTTGTAAGGGTGGACATTTATGAGTATTAGGAATAACAGAGGTCCAAGGATAGACCCCTGAGTCACTCCCGCATTTATATCATATTGTTTAGATGTACGACCGTCAAGGACAACCTGGATTTTTCTCTTAACTAAGAAGGATCTAATTATATTATGTATTCTTCCAGTGATGCCGTATGATCTGATTTTCTTGAGAAGACCCTCATGTCATACCCTGTGAAAAGCCTATATCTAGAGCTACCGCTCTATCCTCCCCAGCTTTGTCCAGTGACTGGTATATACGTTCTCAGATTACTGTTAGGATTTCTGCTGTGGAACGGGCTTGCCTAAATCCTTATTGTTGGTCAGCCAGAAGTGTAGCATCTGTAAGGTGATGGACTAGAGCTTGGTGTATTATGGTGTCAAATATTTTGACGAAATATGGGAAGAGGCTAATGGGGCGATAATTTACTGGGTCAGTTCTTTCGCCAGAATTCTTGAAAACTGGCACTACAGAAGCAGTTTTCCAGCAGGCAGAAAAGCAAGACTCATCAATGAATTTGTTGTAAAGTTTGGAGAGAACTGGAGCTACTGTAGCGGCGCACTTTTTAATAGCACAGCCGGGATGAGATCAGGTCCACATGCTTTTGTAGTGTCAAGCTTTCTTATGATAGCATGCACCTGGGTGATTTTCAGATCGTCTAGTGTGGCGTCTGTCCGCAAAAGAAAGTCAGGGAGGTGGTGGTTAGCAGAGTCCAGTGTGGAGTTGGAGGCAAACCGTCTGGCAAGCATGTTAGCCTTCTCAGTTGCAGAGCAAATAACCTCATGATTGTTGGCTACTCCCGATAGCTCAGTTGGTAGAAGATTTATGTTGGACTTGAAGACAGGTGGGAAACAGGCAAACGGAAGAGGGTTCCACAGACGTGCACTTCTAACAAAGAAGCTCTTCTCATGGAATCTACGCTTGGATTTAGGCACAGATAAAGTGTGGGGGAAATTAATGACAGTGGTTTCAGCCAGACGGGTATTTCTCGCGAATGATTCACGAGGGAGGGACCAGAGATTGGAGCTAAGACGAGCACTTGCCATGAAAATTACGATAAAACAAAAACAAGCTCACAAAGTCTCTTCTGTGGGAGAGAGGATGCAGGGAAGAGATAAACTACGTAGAAATACGGATAATAAAAGACTTGTAAGGAAGATATATGTACGCGTGTATGATAGCCACCAAAATCGTAAACACCCTAAACAATGTAGCTTAATATGTTTGTATATGAGAAACACACTCTGTTCATTCGTCGTGCATTCTACAATAAAAGTGTTAGTTTCCATTATCTAATGCAAACATACCCGACAGCTTTATTTTTGTATAAATCATTTGGATTAAACATGTTTAAGACCAATATGTTCTCTTTTGTGTAATTGATTCATTTTTAATCCAAATACAAAACAAGTACAAGAGGGATAAAATCGTGTAAATAATAAAAAATAATAAAATAATAAAACGTAAAAATGTTTCATTTTATATTGAACAAAAATTTATTTCTTTTGTATAAAACATTTCAACTTTATTTTACAGCTAACGATTGGTTCGTTCTATTGTCTTAGAAAGCATCTCATGTCTGATTCAATACTCTACTTGTATAGGAGCGAAATACGTGGTTACCCTTGCCATATCTGGAAAGGGACGACTTAGAACACCCTTTTCCTGGTTAGATAGAGCACAAAATTTGATAATCAATTACTCTTAAATATTTTTTGATTATCCCATCTGTTCGTGTTCGATCGCTTCATCGATGTGAGCAGATGTGATTATAGTCAAAATGACAATTTCCCTAATCATTGCCCGTGGGTGGCTCTGGGAATTGATAAGTGGTGACATGCAACTGAAAAATAGATCGTACGTTTGTTAATTTCAAAAGTAAAACACAAACACCGAAATCGCTGGTAAAATCGTTGGATCATTCTAGAAAGTATCTAACTTGCAACATAATCCTCTGCATATACATGTACCAAATACGTCCTCTAATGAAGTACTGTTACCCCATCTGGATAGGATTTGCTAAAAGTATCCTTTCTTGTCTTGACATAGTAAAAACCGTCTTCGAAATTTAGTAGGCGAGGGCCTTTTCTCTTCCCTACTACCTCCTTCTCATTGAGGAGACGTTCGGAGTCTTTCTTGGCAATGTTGTTTTCATGATAGGAGCTTGGTTTTAACCTATACCCCTTGTAGAACATTAAAAACTCATCTAGCAAAAACCTCTGTCTCTTCGTCCCTTTCTCCACTCGTTATAGTTTCCAATCTAAAACTAAACGAAACTTCCATGAGAAAAATTTCTAGGACTGCCTGTCTGTGGAACATGGTATCGTGAGGCTTCTTCCTAGTTGACTAACATAATCGTTTTCAAGTTTAATGCAAAACAATTTTTAAATAATCAACTTCTGTCCAATTACCACCATCATTACCAATCATCACAATGTTATCTCATCGTTCACTAAACACTCAGTTAACTCATTTACTCGAGTGGCTTTTGATCCTTGATATAACATGACAGCTGAATACAAAAAAGGAATCTGACAGTGAACAATAAGTAAAAAAAAGCAAATCTTTTCAATCAATACACATCAAGAATATAATTGAAATTCACATTATTTAACCATTGGAACTTTTAAAACCTACCCTAATTAGTGGATGAGCTTTATTGCATAGTTTTAAAATTGTGGAAAATTCGGGATGCTCAGAATACATGAATCAATCAGGACCTCCTTGTTTTTGCTCGGATTTGGTTGGTTTGCTTAGCGTCCATTTTGGATTGCTGTACGCCATGGGCAACTGTTTTAAACTATTTTTTTTCCAACAGATCGGAATAAAAACCGAACTGTTTGAGGGACACCTTCAAACGATTGTTGAATCGTATCCACTGTCTTCCTATGGTTCTTTTTCCTAAAGCCAACACACCGTACAGAAGTTATTTAAGAGAGTGTTGAATATGACATCTCCAAATAATAAAGAACGGGTGTTGTTGCTGTTATTAATTTCACCAAAGTTAAGCGATGTTTAATCTGGTCAGTACTAAACTGGGTGACGACTATTTAAAAAGACCATGCGTTGTATGTGTTCCATGATTTCCTCCCCATTGTTTCCTGTCGTCCTGAACTTCTCTTTACAACTGAAATCAGGCGATGGCAACTCAGAAAAATTTTGGTTAAGGATTGGCGAATGCTTATTTCACAATTATACTACTCTTAATAGGTACGTAAGGTGATCGGATTTTTATCTGTTTGTCAACTGTTTCACAAATGTACATTTGCAGTCATGAAACATGAGAGCTTCTTTATATTAAGAATAAGTAGGTTGGAAAACATTTTGTAAAGCACGTGTCAAGCTGGTCTAATGGTTATCGCACTTGACTCACTATCTTTAGGTTTTGATTTTGATCTCAGCTCGAGATTTTGTTTTTACTTACAAGAAGTGAACATAATACTCGCATGCACATGCCCCAGCTTCTGTATGAATTAAAATAAAATATTTGTGCGCATTTTATGACTGGGCAACACCGGACAACCTGCTTGTGTTTAATAAAGCTATATTTATGTTTCTAAAATTTTTAAATGAGTTTTCATAAATAATTTTAATAAATTATTTTGATTATTCCGAGTGTTGTTCTTATCAGACAATTTTGAGACCCGTGACGTAGTGGATAAAGTACTTGATAAAATTTTGTGGTAAGTTACACTTTTCTAGATGGTTAAATTCAATCCTCCTTACGAGTGACACTCAAAATACAATTGCGAATTACTTAGGACTTCCACCTAGTCATAGCGGACGGAACGAAAACATGCCACGTCTGTGAATTAAATAAAGGATTCCGATCGAAAAGATTTTATAGATTCTGGAGTTCAACAAGCTACATCTAAAGAAGTTTAGAAGTTACTTCGACTGAATAATTATGTCAATAACATTTAAAATGAGAACAGTAGCCCGAATAATCTAAATAATAAATATATATTTTAATGCAACAATATACTATAATCAACATTTTCTACTCTTCTAGACTTCCGGTTTCTGCTGCCCACTTGGCAGGATAATTCGACATGATCAAGCAAAGATAAAAGCAATTTTTAACATGAGAAAAGGTCGATTTCACGATTATCTGAGAGCAAACTCATCATCCGTTGGAAGAACCCATACCCTGCTTCTTATCGTTCTCTCATCTACGGAGCAGTAACCGGAAATCAAAAAGAACAGACAATCTTTACTAGAACTGAATTATCTTCCGTTGCACGATTCGGTTAACAATTAAATAGACCTGACTTAAAGAAGAACTATTAACTCTCTCAGTCGACGTAGTAGTGTTCTACGCAACAGTCCCTTCATCTTAAAAAGCGAAGCACACATCAAAATATTACCCGCAAGAAAACAAGCCCGATATATAAAACCACAGTTCTAAGCTAATGCCAATTTGTATTCAATTAATCGTATACAAAAGTGTACAATAAATATTTTTGTGTGTTAAATAATAAAAAAAAATGATTGCTATGAAATGAAAAAAAAAATGAAATAACTCAATTATTTATAATACTTACTGTATTAATAATTATAAATGCCCAAGCACTCTCAATGGCGACTCGAAGGCTCCTTTTTATTTGTTGAGAGATATGAGACGGCGCCGCTCATTTCTCAAGCATACTACCTTACCTTGGATCATCACCATGGAATGCCTGACTGTTTAGTAAGCAGATATCGAATACCAGTATTTAGTGCTTGGTATCAGTCGACTAAATATTGAACTCGGATCTCCACGCCTATCAGTAGACACACTTATCAAGACATCGAATCAGCAATTAAATAATCTCAAATGAGTTGTAGTCAACCTGTAAACCGTTCACTAAAACGGTTGATATGCCATAAAAATAAAATAAATAGATTTTTCTTCGATAAAGTTAAACTGTTCATGGAAATCACATTGATAGTAGAAACGGTACACAGCTCTTTACTTGTTCACACATGATAACTGCTTCGATATTCACAAGCGGTAATTTCACATTTTCGTCTTTTTTTTCTCATGGACACGCACTCAACCGCCCAAACGCATAAAAATGGCCACTGCAATTCTCACACTTATGAATAAAGAGAACATACAATCATTTGCAATAAACAGATCAGAGGGAAATTGAATCGGAACAAACACTTAAAGTTTCCCCCATTCGACATATCAGGGTTTCCCATCCATTGTATTTTAGGAACAAAGACATTCTTTTCGTTCATCACTTCCTCTCTTTTTCATTTTTTTACTGCCTTTTCGGATTTTCTCTCTTTTTCTCGTCTATTTTTTCATCCTAAAATATTTTTCCTGTTTTTCTTTCTTTTTTCTTCTTTTTTCCATTTTTTCTACGTTTTTGTCTTACATTTGTTTCTTTTCATTCTTCGACTTTGTTTTAGCAATTCACTTTATTCATGTTTGGTCCCCCGACAAAAGGAGGTTGGACCTGTAAATTATCCCTTGTCCCGTCGTCCATTCGTCTGTTCGCCTGTCCGCATTTTTCTCAATAAGTACGCCTTTTTTAAAATTCCATTTTCACCCCAAACAAGGCACAGTGCTACTTTGAAAGTAGGGAGGCTACTATCGAGGACATAAGTTGCAGGGATATTATGAAGGGAGATGAGTAGCAAGATGTCTGTTCACATTACACTTGAACTTCTGCATGTCAGCACAGTTTGGAAAGCAACATTCCGGAAAAGAGTTCCAAAATCTTGCAGTTCTGGGGAAGAAACTATTAGAGTAGAAGGTTTTCTTACATCTAGGGATCTCTACTGCGTAGCTGCTTGTCGGGTTTGTCGGGAGTATTTACGTCGACGGGGTACAAGTGATTGTAGTTCGTCAAAGCACTCACCATTAAAAACTTGTAGAATAGGAAGAGGAATGTAACATTTCGTCGATGGGACAGAGGCTAAAGCTTAGACAAAAGTTCAGGTTGGCGACTCTCTTTTGAATCCTGTCCAGGAGTGGCAGGCCAAATAAAACAACAGTACTCCATACATGGGCGATTGGTGGCCTTATAGAGGTACATGATGCCTTAAGGCGTAAGCAGTTTTCTAGCACAGTATAGAGAGCCCACCTTCTTTGCAGCAACCTTGGCAATTCTCTCAGTGTATCTGTTCCAACTCATTTTCCCTGTGAACGTTAGGCCGAGGAGTTTAAAAGAAGTACGTTCGGGTAATGTGCTTTTGGCCATTGCTATTAGTGGTAGAGAAGGTTTCTTGTAATTATTGAAGGAAACTAGCTTAGTCTTGGCAGTATTGAATGTGACCATCCATTTTTGTCCCCATTCCACTACAGATTGGAGATTTTCCAGTGTTTCTGTCATTTCCTTAGATATGTATTCATTACCCCCCACTCCCTTTGTGGTGCCTATAGCTAAAATTGACACTTTTGTGCTGATCATAAAAAAATGATGCCTTTGATTTTTATAAAACTTTCTGAAAAGTTGTACTAACTGATTTCTTTATAATTTTGCTTGTCTTTACTTCGCGATAACCATTAGGTCTGCCCCAGGTTTTTTTTGGTAATAAAACAATCCATTTTTTTTTTACCATATCTGTCCAAATATTAGTGCGTATGTCTATTTATCAGTTTTGCATGGTGCTGAACTCAAATTTAAATATGTTAAGACCTTGGGGACTGTGCGGGCTAAATGAGTGGGGGGGCAAATAATGAACTTGGTCATTTCTTTTTTGCATGGTGCAGAACTCAAACTTACATATGTTAAGGCCTAAAACTGCACCGTTTGTTCATTTTCACCAGGATTTGACGTCCTCTGGGGACTTTTGGGGTTAAATGGAGGGGGGCTGAACTTAGTCATTTTTTTATGTGTCGTTCCCTGTGCAGTCACTTCTCATTGTTTTCATCTAATCAACCGTCATGGATAAATATTTGAAGATATAAAGATATTTCTTTCAAATATTACAAGATTCAACATTAAAAAAACCTGAAAAAGTTTGATATGCCGTAAAAAAACATCCAACCCCAAAACGTTGTTTCTTTTAACTTTTCACCCTCTTTTTAACTTTGCTTTTTTTGTTTTATTCTTTGTTTTTATTTTTATTTTTACTTTCCCGCCTTGCACTTCTAATTTTTTTTATCTCCTTTAAACTTGCTTCTTTTTTTATTATCTTTGTTCTTTATATTTTTTATTTTGCTTTTCATTTCTCACTTACCCTATGACACGGTAATTCATATTCGGTACATTTTTGACAGTATGTTGTTTATTTTTTTAGTTTTAACTCATTTTCCCAAGCTTAACGTATTCAACAGAGAGTCTGTCGCCATTTGTCTTTTTCACATGCATCGGTAAACACTGTATGTTTTTCGAGTCGATTAAACATGTTACATTAAATAAAAACACTACAAAATTAGCCAGGTAAGTAGAAAAGAAACTTATCTTGCCTTTGATAACATTTATTTGTTATATATTCCTTTTTTGACAACTTTGTCGAATCTGTGTGTACAGTAATACAATCCTACTTCACTTAAATACTAATTAAAAACACACTTTTAATACAAAAAAACAAAAAAAAACTCGATTTAGCGTTTCAACATTTTATCAACGCTCAGCTTAATCCAGTGATTGCTGATCGAGCCTAAGCCACGATTAACGGAAACTCCCAAGGATGGGAGACAAAATCTGCAAGAATATCATTTTTTTTTTATTTTCGCCTTTTTTTTTCCCCCTAAATTTTTGGAGCAGATTATTCATGATTTCTGTACTAAAAATATAAGAAATATGCATTTTCTTTTTTTTTTTTTTTTTTTTGTTAGATATTTTCCATAACACCAAATTTAGCCACAGCCACGCGTGGCAGGGTAAATCTAGTTTACGAATAAAAATAAACACACAGCATTATCTTTCAAGTGTTGTTGCTGAATAAAACTTTATTAATAATGTTCTGCAATTAAAACACTTGTTGTTATATTGACTGACGTTTAATGATTGCCCGATTATTAACGTTATATATTTATTTATAATCTAAACAGTTTTTTTGTCATATTGCCCTTCTTGCTACCCATTAATTCATCTAATGTGCACAGAAGCAAACAATAAAGTATTATTATGTAAATGAATTCGGCGATGCTGTTCTATGCTAACATTCTCATTATGGATGTTTGCAATCTTTATGTAGTAATTTCTGATATTTTTTATACTTCCGTAGAAACCAATGCTATTTTTTTAGAATCGAGCAAGTCAAAATATCGTCGTTGTTTGGTCTTACTGTCCGAAGCAGTATATCTATCTATCTATCTATCTATCTATCTATCTATCTATCTATCTATATATATATATATATATATATATATATATATATATATATGTGTGTGTGTGTGTGTGTGTGTGTGTGTGTGCGTGTGTGCTTGTGTGTGTTTGTGTGTGTGTGTGTACTGCTTTTGTTGGGGTTGTGCTTTTTTTACGTAGGTATTGTTTGCTCAAATCGCGTTGTTTTGTGCGGCTGTCAGTAGCGACTCCGTTTTTCATTTCATGTGTTATTTTCGTAGCTATGCTCATGTGTTTGCGTGCTTCTCCTCGTTGACAATCTCATAAACCGACCTTATATTTTAAGTTTTCTCATTTTGCTTCCATCAATCCTTTGTTTATAATGTTACTGCTCTTTATATTTTATATTTTAGCAAGATTATATCCGCGGTAACCAGCATTTTTGTACATTAAATTAAGCATTTTGCAGTTCCTTTTCCTTTTCTCCCACGTATTTTACATATAGTGTATGTCATTCTTCAAACTAAGTTTAATATTTTCAATAACAAAATAAAAGTATTTATACAGACGTGTATCTTTAAGTGTTTATACGCAGTTTCCTTGTTAGAGTTGATTATTTCTGTTGTCATTTCGTCTAGTGGTTGCTATAAAAAGCTTTTTGTTTCAGGAGAAAAAGGATACAATGAGACGCTCGCTGAAGGTTTTCGTAAATGTTCTGGAGCTATTCCACATGTGAACTATCCGCTCCATCCTTGAATTCAGTGATCTGGATGTCCTCGACTAAACAAAGTTCACCTACATAGATGCCACCATCATCAAAGCCCAACATCGATGGGTTGGACACGCGATTCTAACAAATAAGTGTCAGTTGCCGAGACCCCTGATATACGGGGAGCTCCAGACTGGCAAAAGAAACCAAAGTCAACCGCAACTGAAGTAAAAGCAAACGGTCAAAACCAATCCCCTGTGATGTCACATAAAACCGAAAGATCTTGACAGACTAAAATGGCGAGGCTCAGTTCAAAAACTGTCGCCAACTTTGAATAGGCTCGATACCAGAAACTCACTGCTGCTAGAGGGAGACATCACATAATAGCCTCAACACTTATCACAACAACTGACTTCCGGTGTTTCCACTGTTGAAGATTATGTGCTTTTAGGTTGAAGCTGCAAAGCCATCTCCGTGTTCATAGATGATATGCAAAGTGATCATCGGATCCCATAGACAACCACAACAATTTCTACATCATTGAGGATGTCTCATTCGCGCGGCTTCCAAAGGGAAGACTGATCCGAAAGCCTTTATTTCTCTCAGCTTGAAAACTTGACGTCATTCGTCATCGTTCGACCCTTTTTTGTCTACCAGTTGACCTGTTGCCCTCTGCTTCACTATTGCGTCACCCATTTCTGTGAACGGCTTTGTTTGCACATTAAAGTTGTCATGACATGCACTAAATGTGATCCTTGTCAAAATTCACACTAGCTAACTTAATCGCCACCGACGTAGGGTTACTAACATTTAACAATTGTGCGCAGTAATTAGTAACCAAGTTTATAGAAATTACGTTTTTTTCTCCAAATACATAACAATACGAAGTGGTGTTTGCTGGGCTCGGACCTCATTCCACAAGTCGAGTGCTTTGTTAAGACGAGCGTGTTTAGAAAATAGAACATTGAGGAGATAAAAACAAATTCACTCTGTAAGCGTATTAGGAATGAAAACGTTGGATTTCTGACATTGTTCTATCTATTCAATTGATGTCCCTGTAATGCCATGGGCATAATTAACCGCTTAGAACACAAACATTATCTTGGATAGCACTATGATAATTTAACTGCAAGGTATGTCACCGTGGGAAACGAATTTGCACAATAGAAGAAAAGGGTTTTGGTTTATCATTTAAATCGGCGAAATGTCCAGAAAAAGATGCAAGAAAAGAAAAGAATATATCTTCGAACATTGCGTCCCTTTTATTTGCGCGTTTTTTGCTTGAAATAAATTTTCAAACCGACAGACCAACAACGACAATTTTTCTTGAGGGTAGAGCTATTTTTGTAATCGAAAAATGTAGTTGTCTCAAGCAGAAATAAAAAAAAATGAATAACAGCCCCAATCTAGTCAGAGAAACTTATCCAGGTAAAGAATTAATCGAGACAGAATCAGCAAAGCGTCATGATCTTCCTATGACAAGCATTTAAATAAATTCACTGTATTTTAAAAGAAATTTGGATTGGTTCGTTCTTATCAACCTTGGTTATAAATAGAATCGCCCAAATCTTTGCGGCTATAACCTCCTATAATGTAACTATCATTCTTTGTATAGGCGTTTCCCGGTCATAAAATACTCATAACTATTATATTTTCATTGATGCAAATTTCTTATTTCTTATAATTATAGAGTCAATTATCTTTTGATTATTATCCAATATATAGGACGCTTAAGGCTCCAACCTCAATCGTTATTTATCTCCCAGCATCATTACCGTCTGATCTATCGACAAATTAAAAATTAAGTTACTTTGAGCTGTGAATGCTTAATTTTGCGCATGTGCAAAAGTTACAGCAAGAGTAATGTTTTATTTGAATATGTCTGTTTTACAAGTATTTTAATGGAATGTGTCTGAAGAACTCGTTGCGCTTCTGCCTCCTCAACTTAACAATCATATCTCTGACAAACGCGCTTAACAACAAAATCTAACCCCTTCATTGTTGAGGTCCCTAAATGCAAGAACGCTTTCTACTCTAATAGTCCTTTCTCTCGAACAAGTAGACTTTGGAATTCCTCTCTTCCAACCTGCTTCTCTTACTGTACTGATATGCAGCAGTTTAAATGTAATGTAAACCAACATCTTGTTTATATTTCCTATGCGTGGTCCAAAATGGTAGCCCCTTACGTCCAAGTGGCGATATACCTTGTTAGGGGGCGAACGTAAAAAAAATAGCTCCAATGAATTTAATATGCTCTGGCACAAATATCTACTTCACGGAATAGCTGGAAATGTCCTCTCAATGATTAGATCCCTTCTTTCTGAAAAGCGTATCCAAGTAGTTGTTGACGGACAGAAATCCGAAGCTCACAGTATTAAAGCTGGCGTTCTTCAGAGATCCAGATTGGGACCAACTGCCTTGCTGATCTTTATCAACGACTTCCCGAATCATAATCTCCGACATCCATGCACACAACACTTCAAAGGTTCGATAAAGATAAGATTCTCTCTCCTTGAAACAAGCGCCAACAACGTTACTCCCCCGGCCTTAATTACTCGTGACCCACGAACAAAAAAGAAATAAAAACAATCCAGTCGTAGGTGTCAAAGGATGTGACTATTGAAATGACGCCATGTGTTCGGACAGAAAGAATAAAGCCACTCTCTCGTTAGATGCATCCGGCAATGTAAAAATAATCTAAGGAATGCTACGTCAGGACTTTGCCCATCTGCGTCTGTCAGTATCCATCTTTAAGACTAAGTCAAGAAAATTAAGTAAATGATCACTCTCTTCCACCCTCTCTCTCTTTCTCTCTCTCTCTCTCTCTCTCTCTCTGTAAAACCTTGAAAACTCAGCAAGTCTTTATCGTGTTTTCATTTACGAATAGTTTTGTTCGTCTAGCTAAAGAAATGAGACTGTAAACAAGCGTGAAAGGATCACAACCACCACATGAAGAGAAACGATAAATAAAAGAATGAAAGACGAGCACCTGTGTATGAATGCATAAGAACATTATTCTAATGATTTCGTGATCAAGTGTATTAGTATGGCGACGATTGTTATGATTGTTGTAATATTTGTAAAAATAGAATGTTATCATAGCAAAATCTACAGAGAAAATTATTTACGTTATCATGCTTCAAAATTAAAGATGGTCAGAAACAAACAATAAGTTACAAATAAGTTTACTTATAGAATCTGACTGAGTCTTGCGTAGAGGTCATTTTAATGTGACGTGTACAAGAATCAGGAGCGAGAACGGATTGAGTCGGACGGTGATGGATCCCAATTGAGAGGGTTCAGAATGCGTTAGTCTGGTACTAGCGGGAGTTTTCCAATGGGGAAACATCGGCAAAAAATTTGTTGATTCATTGGGTTGAATCTTCTTTGTAGCTGTTCCCGAGGATCCGTCAAATTAGATCAAGGACGGACCAGGTATGTTTCTCCGATTTTGTTTTTGTTTCCATTTTCACCCCAAACAAAGCATAGTATCAGTTTGATGTAGAGGGGCTACTATCAGGGACCTAAGTTTCAGGGATACTATGTAGGGAGTTGAGCAGCAATATGTCTGTTTACATCACACTTGAACTTCCGCATGTCAGTAAAGTTGGAGAAACACGAACCCGGAAGGGAATTCCAAAGTCTAGCTGTTCTGGAAAAGAACTATTAGAGTAAAAGGCTTTCTTACATCAAGAGATCTCTACTGCTTAGGGGTGGGACTTTGCTGCTTCTCAAGTTTGTCAGCGGAATTTACGTCGAGGGGTACAAGGGCTTGTAGATCGTCGGAGCATCTACTATTAAAATACTTGTAAAACAGGCAGCGGGATAAAACATCGTCGATGGGAAAGATGTTGAAGGTTAGATGACAGTTCAGGACCTATTACGCTGACGACTCTCTTTTGAATCGTGTCCAGGAGTGAGAGACTAGTAGCAGATGCGCCAGCCAAGATGTGACAACAATACACTATGCATGGGCAAATGGTGTCCTTGTGGATGTACAGGTTACTTTCAGGCGTAAGTAGCTTTCTAGCACGGTAGAGAGAGCCCTCTTTCTTCGCAGTAGTTTTGGCAATGCTCTCGATGTATCTGTTCAAACTCATATTCCCTGTGAACGTTTAACCGAGGAGTTTGGACAAAATTTCAGCTAATGTATCTTTAGCCATAGCTATTTATGGTTTAGAAGGATTCTTGTAATTATTTAAAGAAACAAGCTTAGCTTTGGTATAATTGAATGATACCATCCATTTGTGACCTCATTCCATTACAGACTGGAGTTCTTCCTTTAAGTTTGCCGCCATTGCCTTCGATATGTGTTCATTCGTTTTCTCCTCGAGTCTGTTATAGAGCATGTCGTCAACAAATATACCTATCTCAGAAACAATTTTATCAGAGAGGTAATTTATGAATATCAGGAATAAAAAAGGTAAAAAGATCGACCTCTGAAATACACCCGCATTTATATAATATTGTTCAGACGTGCGATCATCGAGGAAAACCAGGATTATTCTCTTATTTAAGAAAGATCTGATTATGCTGAGTATTCGTTCAGTAATACTATAGGATCTTATTTTCCTGAGACCATCATGCAATATCGATATATCTAGAGCTACTGCCCTTCTCCTACTTGCCTTATCCAGTGCATACGATATACATTCAGAGATTACAGTTAATACAGAATATCTGCAGTAGAACGGACTTGTCTAAATCTATATTTATGGTCGGACTCCACTGCAAAATGGTAAACTAGAGCTTGATTAATTATGAACTAAAATATTTTGGTGAAAGGAGGGAGGATACTAATGGGGCAATAATTTAATATGTCAGTTCTTTCGCCAGAATTCTTGTAAACTGGTACCATAGAAGCAGTTTTCAAGCAGTCAGGAAAGCATGATTCGTTAAGGCGTTTATTGAAGAGTTTGGAGAGAACTGGAAAAACCTCAGCTAAGCAATGAATAACAGGATGAGATCAGGCTCACATGCTTTTGAGGTGTCTATGGTTTTTATATCATGCAATTGAGAAGGCGTGATTTTCATATCATCTAGTCTGGTTTCTATCCGCAAAGGAAAACCAGAGAGGGAGTGGTTTGCTGGGTCATAAGTAGAGTTTGAAGGAAATTGGCGGATAAGCATGTTAGCTTTCTCGTTCCGTGCACATAACCTCATGATTGGTGGGCAATGGGAGAATTCTTGAATGCCCATTATTTTCTACAGAAATCACAAGTTCCTAATTTCTGCACTTCAACGCGTTTTCTGTATATTCTCTCTTGGCTGTTGCTGCTTTTTCTTACAAGTACTTTTTTTTTTTTTTTTTTTTTTTTTTTTTTATTCAATTTTCACCCCAAACAAGGCACAGTGCCACTTTGAAGCAGGGGGCTACTATTAGGGAATTAATTAGCGGGGTCATTATGAAGGGAGAAGAGTAGAAAGATGTTTGTTAACATTACACTTGAACTTCTGACTTTTATAAACTTTTGTCTGTTTGCACTGGACTTATCTGCCTTATGCATGCTGCCTATGAGCAATGGCAGCTGCGCAAGTAGAAGTAAACCATTGGGGAGTGTGGGGTTTGCTATAGAACTTCCGTGTGGAGACATGTGCTTCAATCACTGTTTTGAATTATTCAGTACTCTCATTTGCGCACTGTTCCCCAGAAAGAGAAAATATATTTATATATTTCCCCATGGAGCGTCTCTGATGTGATCTCTAGTTGCATCCTAGTCAGCTATATTGAAGTACCTTGTCGTTTTGAGCAATGGTTCTTCAATTTGGGAGTTTAGAGTGATGTCTTTCATTATAACAGCATGCTCAGCATCCCCGAGTGGGCGATGGACATTTGTTACACAATCATCAGGAACTGTTGTCAGAAATATATCCAGAAGTGATGTTTGCTTGTACTGACGATCTGGGATACAGGTCGAGAACTTTACTGTCTGTGTGAAGGAATGCGATATAGAAAAGTTATGGATGATGCTATCAGTCATGTCTGTGTAGTTAGAGAAGCCAAGCCAATTATTGTGGATGGCGTTAAAGTCACCAAATACATGTATTTGGGTGTTAGTGTCAAGGGAGAGTGCTACATCTATGCTACCATGTCAGAGAAATGGTTGATTTAGAGTACAGTCCTGGGCAAAGAGTGAGGGAGAGAGAGAGAGAGAGAGAGAGCGCGATAAAGACAATATAGGTAACTGACGCTGGTTTAAAGCACATGAAAGACTCGTCACTTGATTCTAGTTTAGATTCCCTAGTCATGGGGAGCATCTTACGAATATAGACTCCAAGCCCGTGCACGTTAGTTTCACTAAGTGCCAAGATATCCGACGAGTTTGCTAGATAAATGATTCTGCATTATCTTGTTTCTAAGTCCACGGATGTTTGTAAATGTAAGCCTTAAGGGAGAAGGGGAATCGTTGTGAGAGTGTTTCTGGTTTTATCGTTATTTTGGATTTAGCTGTCATTGCATTTTATTTCGTAGTTTAAGTTCAGGGTTGAGGGAGGAGGCTAATGGGGCGATTATTCAATGGGTCGGTTGTTTCGTCAGAATTCTTGTAAACTTGTATCACAGAAGCATAATTAGTTAAGGCATTTGTTGAAGAGTTTGGTAAGAATTGAGCAACCTTAGCGGAGTATTTGTCTGATGGTTACAAGCCCAGAGAACTATTATTGGTCTCTTTTGTTACATGTCCATTGTTCAAATGTATCTGTTGTAGATGATACGCGAGTTAGACACATGTACTTAATATACACCTTTCCATGTCATACAGAACCCTCCGACAATATTACACAAGGGCGAGTACGTACATGTGCAAAAACGTACGGTAACGCGAATGTGTTACGTTTTGTTTTAACAATAACATGATACATGTTACATGGGATTTAGTCCACCTTCTTTGTTATATTGTTAGATAGACGAGAGAAAGAGGCAACTTATCTAAGACATGGAAAAAAAAGCGAAACAATGATGACTCACTTTTTATCATCTTCAACGTGTATTTCTTTCGTTTTATGCATTTTTAAATGAAGTATTAAGCAAGAACATAAGGAGAGTGAAGGAAGACAATAAGGCGGGGGAAGTTTTCCAAACTTCATAATTGAGCTAATTAACCATAGTGTGAGACGGTTCGTTGCATGACTTGCTTGGTTTTACTTTTGCTAATTACACTTTTGTCATTCATGTAATGAAAACGAATTTACTGTTTAGTTGTCTATTACATTCGATTGTCAATAATTAATTAATAATAGTAATTAGCATTCAGAAAAAAAAAGAGTTTGTATACGGGAGTTTCTTTGGTAATGTACGTGTTTAGTTATGTGTTCGTATGTGTGCATGGGTCTGGAATGAAACCATGTTTTATTTACACACACACACACACACACACACATATGTCACTTACTCAAGATCGTAAACATGTCAGCACTGAAATTCGTGGCACACGCATGGTTATTTATAAGGTGGTCACAAATCGCAGAATCATACGTATTATTCAGAACATCCGAGTGTGAAAAATTTGCATAACGAATCTTTGATGGTACATGTTGTTTCAAACGGGAATCCAATCTTTCCGATGTTCGCCCAACATAGTGCGGGCTGCAACTACATTTAAATAAATAAATAAATAAATAAATAATAGAATTATTATGGTGGGGGAAGAACACCTTTGCAAATTGTCGACAACATAGATCTAGTTGAAAAAACAACACGTAGATTCGATGCAAAATAACACCGTTGCACAGACAAAGAGATTTGCTTAGCAAATCGGTAACTGATATTACCTAGCCAAGGTAGACGTAGGTAGACAGGACATCTATTAACTATAATTTCTTTAAGTTTATAAACATTGGAAATTTTCTTATTAATAGTAGTTTCAACAATATCTATTTTTCGCTTTTTATTTCTCCCTCGCTATAATCATGATATATTTTTAAATCGTATTTTACTCGATTTAGTTCCGTTGAGCGAGGAACGAAACCTAGTTAGTTAACATTCATTTTTATTTTTTATTTTTTAAATCATTATGTTGATTGGTCTGTATTTAGCCATTATTAAATTCTGTACCCCCAAAAATTTACATATATATATATATAAAATACGCTTAAATATAGTGTGATTAATGCAGATTTCGTATTAATTATATTATATTGGGAACAATATATAGTAATGATTTAAAAAGTTTTTTTTTTAAATGACTCGTGCACCACCACCGAGAATCGAAGCCAAAACGTTCAGCTTACGATTCACTTTTTCCTTTTATGTTAATACCTGACCCAAGAAGACATGTTTGCTGCAAGATACTCGAAAGTATATATATATATGGATGACAACATAGATCTGGTTGAAAAAACAACGCGTGGATTCGATGCAAAATAACACCGTTGCGCAGACAAAGAGATGTTCGATCATATATATATATATATATATATATATATATATATATATATATATATATTGATATATTGATAGATAGATCAATAGATATATGATTTTTAAAAAATTATATGTATGTGTATGTATCGCTGCCTACACTGATAATTGCATTGGCATGAAATGTTGCATGTACGGATACACATTTATAATAGGAGGCTGAGAGATGTGAAGGGGGAAGTGTTAATGAACAGTTCCTTAAACAGGTGCGGGAGGTGAAGAGGGTGAAACAGTTAACATTTGGAAGGGGTTTACATAAAAAAGTTCTTTATACAATCGATGGGACAGCGTCATGATACATCTAAGCTGAATACAACACATTACCTTGCGGTTGATGACGAACGAACACAAAAGGCTTACATGACAAATATTTATTTTTTCGTCTGGTGATGGGAATTCGAACCTGGCTTAGTGTCTACATTTTGTCGTCTTTTCCTTTCTTTCACTTCCTAAGGGGCTTCGGTCAGTCTGCCGGACTTACTCTGCCTTTCTCGGCTCTGTGTCTGAGTCGCAGTCTCTTCGAACTTTGTCTGTTTTCTAGCCCAACTTAAGTGTATATATTAATTCTATGTGACGTCAACATCCTATGCCCATGCACATGATTTAAACACGTGTCCTGGCAACTCAAGTCCCATATTTCTCTGTGGACATCCTTTCATTCATTGCTCTATTATTTTGTTCTGCCCTAAACATTGTTGTATAGTTATTTCTAACTACAGTGGATAATTCCATTGCATTCCTGGAATCGTATATTAACTATCAATGTGTATTCATTTCAACTTTTGATAACTGCGTTCGATTCCAGCATTCCCCTTCAATATAAATTATTTCGATCCTAATTAGTTCATTTCTAACTAAAAACCAGGAGCTGTCTCTTTCAATATATAACAGAAATGCAAGTGCAGTCAGACATATAAAAATTCTTAACATTTATTTTAAAATATTATGCGAAACACTAGGGTCTGTAGGTATAAAAATTGTTAATATTTATTTTTAAATGTTATATATGTATAATTGTATCTGTGTATCTGGAGAGAGAGGTAGGGGTGGGAGAGAAAAAGAGGGGAAGCGTATACCCGTGTTGCTGCGTTTAGATATAGATACAGTATCAATATATTTATCCGATGCTAGAGATTTGTGGAGGGATAGATATGTATAGAGAGAGAAAAAAGAAAGAGGAATAGAGTATATGTGAGATTTCTCCTGAGTTTATAGCTAGTCTGTCACGACAAGAAGAATTCGCCGCTATTGATCGTCTGCTCACGTGATAATTATCGCTATTAACTTTTTTCTGTTTTTTATAATTCAATTTAGTTCATTTTATTTCGATCTCTTTCGGTGAAATGAAACAAACAACATACATTAGAAGTAATAATTCAAAGAGCACATCCGATATCATAAATGCGACGTAGCACGCCAATATACGTTTCTTCTCTTTCTTCCTTTTTCTCCTCGTCCTTGTCCTAGTCGCCATTGTTCTTCTCTTCTCCCTCTGTATCCAACATTTTCTTTATTTAGATTTTTTGTGGAATTAGCACATTTTATCTATATTTGGTTTGTTAATGGATTTCATTCTTCATAGCCTGAATATGTATAGGAATTAAATGATAAACACAAACCACATCAAGTATTTAAACTATTAATTTATTAATCGCATTCCGTAAAAATTGTCAAATTGGTAAAAGTACGTATAATAGTGCATTTTTCATTTCTCTCTCCAGATAAAAAAGGTGTTTTTTTAAATCAATCTTCTTCTATACTCTTATAAATGTGTTTTTGTATGTATTGATATCCATATTAAACAATTTTTTTAATATTTACTTAAAATAAGAGAAAACACAACTTTGTTATATATGAGTCGTATAATTGCATTCATCTGCAAAAAGTTCAACCTAATTTGCATATTCTTTTAAACATTCATTTTAATTAATTTCCTCTTAGATTTTTTCGATTTTCTTATGGGATAATCATCCTTAGTTAACTATTACGTGTTATTATATTCATGCAAATATTCTACATGATTTATACTTGCGTTATATTTCATAACAAGGTTATAGTAAACACTAACCTCTTTCTATATATATTTATGTATGCGTATATATATTTGTTGAAAAAATATTGCCGACCAAACTTCTCTGTCAGTTTTTGGTCTACAGACATGAAACTTAATATATAGAGTATTCAGAACCCATGCGAAACCTAATATTTGAGTGTTGGTCGGGGATAACCGGTGTACAAATGCTAAAATTTAAAAAAAAATGGAATTTGCCAAGGTCGAAGGACGACAGTACATGCATAACATAATAGCGATTGGTTCATATTTTTTATTTTATCTTTGCAGCAAACATGTCTTCATAGATCAGGAATTAATGTCAAAGGAAAAAGTAAATCGTAAGCTAAACGTTTTGGTTTCGATTCTCGGTGGTGGTACACGAGTCATTTCTTTAAATACTTGTTACACTCATTAATATATATTGGTTCCAATATAATATAATAATAAATATGAAATATGCATTAATTAATATATATTTAAGCGTATTTTACGACCGCGCAATGCCGGGCGGTCTACTTGTCTAATTGATAAAAGATGGGAAGAGAAATAGAACTTGGCTATAGACTTGCGGTATACACTAATCTACCCACTGGCCCTTACAAACAAGAAACTAGACCGTGTCGAGGTGAAGTACCTATTTACAATGCCTCTCCACGGGACAGAGTTAGACACCAAGGTCGTTTTTTAATGTGGAGAAAAGGTACAAAAATAAAAAATTGTCTCAGTCGTGAAGGACCAAGTTCTTATATGTGGAGTTGCCCCCACATATGGTCTTTGTTTGCAGTATCTGTCGGAACAGATGGTATTTATTTGCTCCCCCACCAAGCAAATTAGGCACAAGGCCGATTTTTAATGTGAGGAGTGAAGGGAGGGGGGAAGGGAAAACGGGGACCAGCTCCTGAGAGGTGGGAAATGGGAGCTGGTTAAAGGTCAGGCATGTGGGGCTGCCCCCACATCTGGTCTTTGCTAGTCATAGCTAGTCATAGCTAGTCGTAGCTTGCAGTATCTGCCGGAACAGATGGTATTTATTTGCTCCCCCACCGATCAAATTAGGCACAAGGCCGATTTTTAATGTGAGGAGTGAAGGGAGGGGGAAGGGGAAAAGGGGACCAGATCACGAGAGGTGGGAAATGGGAGCTGGTTAAAGGTCAGGCATGTGGGGCTGCCCCCACATCCGGTCTTTGCTTGCAGTATCTGTCGGAACAGATGGTATTTATTTGCTCCCCCACCGAGCAAATTAGGCACAAGGCCGATTTTTAATGTGAGGAGTGAAGGGAGGGGGAAGGGAAAAAGGGGACCAGCTCCCGAGAGGTGGGAAATCGGAGCTGGTTAAAGGTCAGGTATGTGGGGTATCCCCCACATCTGGTTCTTGCCTGCAGCATCTGCCGGAACAGATGGTATTTATTTGCTCCCCCACCGAGCAAATTAGGCACAAGGCTCATTTTTAATGTTAGGAGTGAAGGGAGGGGGAAGGGAAAAAGGGGACCAGCTCCCGAGAGGTAGGAAATGGGAGCTGGTTAAAGGTCAGGCATGTGGGGTTGCCCCCACATCTGGTCTTTACTAGTCCTAGCTAGTCATAGCTTGCAGTATCTGCCGGAACAGATGGTATTTATTTGCTCCCCCACCGAGCAAATTAGGCACAAGGCCGATTTTTAATGTGAGGAGTGAAGGGGGGGGGGGAAGGGAAAAATGGGACCAGCTTCCGAGAGGTGGGAAATGGGAGCTGGTTAATGGTCAGGCATATGGGGTTGCCCCCACATCCGGTCTTTGCTAGTCATAGCTAGTCATAGCCAGTCGTAGCTTGCAGTATCTGCCGGAACAGATGGTATTTATTTGCTCCCCCACCGAGCAAATTAGGCACAAGGCCAATTTTTAATGTGAGGAGGGAAGGGAGGGGGAAGGGAAAAGGGGACCAGCTCCCGAGAGGTGGGAAATGGGAGCTGGTTAAAGGTCAGGCATGTGGGGTTGCCCCCTCATCTGGTCTTTGCTAGTCATAGCTAGTCATAGTTTGCAGTATCTGCCGGAACAGATGGTATTTATTTGCTCCCCCACCGAGCAAATTAGGCACAAGGCCGATTTTTAATGTGAGGAGTGAAGGGAGGGGGAAGGGAAAAAGGGGACCAGCTCCCGAGAGGTGGGAAATGGGAGCTGGTTAATGGTCAGGCATATGGGGTTGCCCCCACATCCGGTCTTTGCTAGTCATAGCTAGTCATACCCAGTCATAGCTTGCAGTATCTGCCGGAACAGATGGTATTTATTTGCTCCCCCACCGAGCAAATTAGGCACAAGGCCAATTTTTAATGTGAGGAGTGAAGGGAGGGGGAAGGGAAAAAGGGGACCAGCTCCCGAGAGGTGGGAAATGGGAGCTGGTTAAAGGTCAGGCATGTGGGGTTGCCCCCACATCTGGTCTTTGCTAGTCATAGCTAGTCCTAGCTAGTCTTAGCTTGCAGTATATGCCGGAACAGATGGTATTTATTTGCTCCCCCACTGAGCAAATTAGGCACAAGGCCGTTTTTAATGTGAGGTAAAAACCAGCTCCCCTAAAAGTAGGCAAAAAGGGGGCACTCTGGTTACCAAAAATAATAATTGTCCCAGTATAGAGGGTTTCCCCTCCATTGACTGGTACAAATTATCTTAAGTGCAGTATCTGCCGGAACAGATGGTATTTATTTGCTCCCCCACTGAGCAAATTAGGCACAAGGCCGTTTTTAATGTGAGGTAAAAACCAGCTCCCCTAAAAGTAGGCAAAAAGGGGGCACTCTGGTTACCAAAAATAATAATTGTCCCAGTATAGAGGGTTTCCCCTCCATTGACTGGTACAAATTATCTTAAGTGCAGCATCTGCCGGAACAGATGGTATTTATTTGCTCCCCCACTGAGCAAATTAGGCATAAGGCCGTTTTTAATGTGAGGTAAAAACCAGCTCCCCTAAAAGTAGGCAAAAAGGGGGCACTCTGGTTACCAAAAATAATAATTGTCCCAGTATAGAGGGTTTCCCCCCCCCCATTGACTGGTACAAATTATCTTAAGTGCAGTATCTGCCGGAACAGATACTACACTTTGAGATATTAAATCTTTTATTCATGTTAAAAAAAAAAAAAAAAAAATACAGAAAAAAAATCAACGATGAACCAAAAACTTAGGCACATGGCCAACTCAAAAGGGGGGATTTTGGGGGTCGTTGGTCATCCTTGTCACTCCAAAACTAAACAAAGTCAAAAGTTTCTCCCAGCTAGTATCTTCTTTCACCATAATACCGCATTCACCCTTTCATATTGGGGGACGTCCTAGTAACTCCCAATTTTTAAAACATTTTTTATTGACGTGTAAAAACAAAAAAGATAACAATAAAATGGTAACAATAATTCATTTGTGTCGAGGGAGGGGGAAGAAAAAACAAAAGGTGATTAGTAGGACCCTCCCAACCCCGTCTAGTTGATAGACTGCCCGTTCCACTAGGTTTGTAAAAGGAACCTCGCTTCTGCGGGTCAGTCTCTAGGTGGGGATGCCCTCTAGATGGGGGTGAATGGAGAAAAGAAAATTTTGTGGGTAAGGGATGGAGGTTAGTTTGTATTTCTTTTTCTCCAAGATGGGTAAAATTTAGAGGAAGGGGTGAAAACAAAAATTGCAGGTAAGAGGGGATGGGGATCTTGGAGGCTTCCTAATCGGGGAGGGATGGAACACACACTCAGCTAGCTGAGAGACTACTTGTTTAATTTAACTTTACAGAACTGCGCGTTCCACACCTAGGCGGGGAACACGTATTCAAATTTGGCTGCTCTTCGTACACACAGACTTGCCACATGTATCCATCTTCTGTCAAATGCCGCGCGATGCAGCCTTCTTCTATCACATCTGATCTTCACTCGTAGTTGGTGTTTAAAGAACGCGATCAGATCTTGATCAGAAAAAGACAACACCCCCCGGCAACCTTGCAGACGCGACGTCCAAATAACCATTCTCGCCACGGCCAGAATCGTAACGTAGACCATTTGTCTTTCCCGGTCCCACGGCGGCCTCACGTTGTCCACAACATTGGATACAGTAATTGGGCGAGGATGCTCAGGATCGATGCGAGCTGTCACCCCACTGACATACGACCAGTACTGGCGGAGTTCGCGGCAATCGAAGAAAGCGTGATCCGTAGTTTCCACAGCCGTTGTCCCACAACGGGGACAATCAGGCGACTCCAGAAACCCAGAACTGCATTGTATGTTGTTGAGTGGAAGTGCATTTCGGGCCAATCGCCAGGTCAGAGAGAACTCCGAATTGTTCAGATGACTCGAACCTGGCGCCCAGCTCCACGCGGAGCGGATCTCACTCTGCTGCCACCCCAAACGCGCGCATAGCGGGTCGTCAGCGGCCTCCTTCACTAGATCCCTGTGGAGTTCCCTACGGGTAGCAGTCACAAGGTCACTGGACCTTGGTAGTCGTTTTAGCGCGGCTCGGCACTCTTTCATGTAGGCAGATTCTCCCCGCGGCCTGCGACGGCTCTCGATGGAAGGGTCGAGAACGAGGTCGGGGAAGGCGGCAGTAAACACGGGGTGCCACGGTTGGTCCTCCTGCATATAGTGGCTCAGGAAGGCCAGCCTCTCAGCATCTCGATGACACTTCAAGTCCGGCATTCTCAAGCCTCCCTCACACGGACGTTGAATACAGACCTGTCTGCTCACCCAGTGTCTTCCTCTGTCACAAAGGAGCGAGGACAAGAGTTCGACAAGAGCTTTTAGGTGTTGTGCAGGCAGGGGAAGTACGGCCAGTCGGTAAAGGATGAGAGGAAAGACGTAAGTGGCGCACGCCTCAGCTCTACCCTTTAAGGAAAGTTTCCTAGGAAGCCACGAATTGACTGCAGCCTCCACCTTTGACTGTACCTCCAACCAATTCTTGTCAAGCTGGAGACCCGGTCCGAACCACACGCCGAGGATCCGGACCGGGCCATCTGTCCAGCTGAAGGGCGCAGGGAGGTTTGCGTTGCCACTCCATGCGCCCAACCGCAGTCCTACCGACTTGTTGCGGTTTATCTTGGCCCCTGTAATTCTTTCGTACTGTGTGAGTGCCTCCGACACGACCTCAATGTCTCTGAAGCCCGACACGAAGATCGTGACATCATCGGCGAACGCGGATACCTTGGCAGCTGAGCCGCCAGGCAGAGCCATTCCGCGCAGGGCCGAATTTGCCTCCCCATGTCTCAGCTCGCGGAGAAGAGGCTCCAAAGCCAGGACATAAAGCAGGGGCGACAGCGGACAACCCTGACGAACCGACCGAGAGATAACAAAGGGTTTCGAGCGCTTTCCGTTGACTTGCACGACAGCCATGGGCTGTCGATACATTATGGAGATCCACTTGCAAAAGTCCGGTTTAAAACCGGCGGCCTCTAAGACAGATGCCAGGAAACGATGGTCGACCCTATCGAAAGCTTTGGACTGATCTAAGTTTATCAGCGCGGCTTCCGTGTCGTCATCTATTCCCCCCTCTAGGATCATGCGGATCAGGTGCAAGTTGTTCTGAATCGATCTCCCCTTCACAGCGTAGTTCTGTTCCGGTTCAACCAACTCGTCGATAACAACCTGCAGCCGATTCGACAGGACCTTGGCCAAAATCTTCAACTCTGTGTTTAGCAGAGTTATGGGCCTGTAGTCGTCTAACTCTTCCCCTCCATGCCCGTCACCTTTCTTCAGCAATGTGATCACTCCCTTGGTCACCTGCCCTGGGATGGATCCCTGAGCAAACCAATGGTTGAACATATCCGTCAGAAGAGGCAGAAACATGGGCGACAGCCTCAAGTACAGTTCGTATGGCAGACCATCAAGTCCTGGCGATCTGTCACAGCTGACCTGCTTCAGCGCAGTAAAGACCTCCTGCTCCGTCACCCGGCCCTCGCAACCAGCCGCTCTAGCCGCCTCGAGGCGGGGAGAGTCGGCCAAATAGTCGCTAAACTCAAGGACCGGAAGATCGGGCTGCTGCGTAAAACGCTCCTCGAAATGTTCTCGAAACCCCTCGCAGATCTCCCGAGTCGATTCCAGGGTGCGTCCATTCGGATGTTTGATTTTTGCAATGTATTTGTCCGAGCCACGCCTAGAAACCTCACGGCGCACGTCTGCATCAGAATTGACTGCTTCGTTGCCTATCTTTCTAAGCCTAGCTCTAACTACTTGGCCTTCGTAACGCTCGCTAGTCTCGCGTAGAAGGTCCTGCTTAGCTAGTTCCTGACTAACCCTATCACCCTCCCCCGTAGCCTGGGCTAGTTTCTGCTCTAGTTTCTTCTTCGTCTTGGCCTTATCTAGTGCGAGGCGCAGGGCATACTTGACGGAGAAGCTTCTGATCTTGGCTTTGGGACCTAACCACCACTTACTCCCGGTAACCGCCCCCACTAGTGCCTTTTTAATCAATTCTCTTAACTGATCTTGGAAGTCTTGTATCTCCAGAAGGGAGGTGTTTAACTTCCAGTACCCCGCTAACTTAGCCCTATTTCCTAGCTTCAGCCGGGCCATAACTAATTTATGGTCCGTCTGGCCTAGCCAAGTGAACGTGGGACAAGATAAGAAGTCTACTTTGCCTCTTCTAACTAACATCCTGTCCAAATAAGTATTTGGATAGGAGGAAACACTATTGGTCCACGTCCACATCTCCCGCCCTGGATGCTCGAACCGAAACCTGTCGACCAGACCGCATCTAGCCATCAGATCAGCCAGGCTGGACTCGCACCTCTCCGATCCTCTAGCTCCGCCTCCTACCTTATCTATGTCGGGGTCTAAGATGGAATTCCAATCCCCCATTAGCACTACCCGCTTCCGACAATCTACAAACGCGTCAAGCTGACTGAAGAATGAGACCCTCTCACGAGCGGTGCTGGGCGCATGAACCGCAATCACCCGAAACACAGAATCTTTTACGGCAACATCGGCCACAACCAGCCTACCCACCGCATCTCTATGGACAATGTCGACCGTTGCCGACAGGGTACGTTTAACCAACACGGAAACTCCCTTCCCCCGCGGGCTGCCATATGCTGAGAAAACCTCAAAGTCTCGGGCCAGCACCTGACAGTCCACAGAGGAAACGAAATGCGTCTCCTGAATCGCAGCAACATCCACTCCCAGGGACAAGAGGTCGTGCCGGAGGCGAGCCGCCCGGCCCGATGATCTCAAGCCCCTCGCATTCAGACTAGCCAAATTCAAAGCCATGGTACCTACCTTAAGGTGTGTTACACTCAGCTCCGAAGTCAGCCGGGGAAAGGACACCGACGTTGTGTGCAATGCTCAAGGTGGTCAGGTTTTTCATGTCCTGACCTTCTCTCACAATGCCGCCGACATCCAAAGGGTAAGTCAATTTAAGGGCCCTATAGAGTGACGGATGGACCAACACGGGGACCCTTCCCTTGCATTGTTTTGACAGTTCATCAAGAGAAGGGTCATTTTTTTTCACCAGTTCAATTCCCGGAAACGCCCCTTCAGCGACCTGCAGCCTTGTCCACAAGTTGGTCTTGCAGGCCTCTGGAGTTCTGACAAAAGTTATTAGGAGTGGGGCATCCGGGAAATTTGAGGGGATATTTACATCTTTCCCCTCTATCTGTTTGTAATCGAGCAGAGGTTTTAAGTTTTTCCTCTGCCGATGGGAAATGTCTGTGGCCACAGATAGAGGGTCTACATTACATAGTTCCTCAGGGGCAAGGACCTTTGGTCTGCAAGAGGCAGAGGAGTCTCTCCTCTCCCTCGGTTCATTCTTTTCATTTTCTTTTTGGGGTAGTGGCTCAGTTTGCCTTGGTGTGGGGACGGGTGTTTGTGTGGTGCCTGGTGTTGGTGTTGGCGTTGGTGTGGTGTCTGGTATTGGTGCGGTGTTTGGTGTTGGTGCGGTGTCTGGTGTTGGTGTTGGTGTTGGTGCGGTGTCTGGTGTTGGTGTGGTGTCTGGTGTTGGTGCGGTGTCTGGTGTTGGTGCGGTGTCTGGTGTTGGTGCAGTGTGTGGTTTGGGGGTGGAAGTGGATTTTGTTGTTAGGGGTGGTGTATGTTCACAGGGAGTTGGGGCCACCTTTTCTTCCTCTTTTCTTCTTTTGTTTTTCTTTTTCATTCTTTCGAATGAACCGGGGAGAGGTGAGGTTGAGTTCCTCTCCCTCTCACTTGCGGATTCATCCTCAGAGGAGCAGTCTTTTCTCCGCTTGATCCCCGTCTCGATTGGTGTGGGGACCGTTGATTGTGTCTGCTCCTCTATTTGCTGCTGCAGCTGTTTTTGTTGTTGCTGGTCCCGCTCGTGTCGTTGCTGCTGCTGCTTCTGCTGCACTTGCTGATTTTGCTGCTGCAGTAGTTGTTGCTGCAGTTGTTTCCGCGGCATTGGCTGCGGTGGCTGTTGTTGTTGCTGCATTTGCAGAGGCTCCTGCCTCGATTTTTGGGCTGGTGGTGGGACGGTGGCAGAAGAGATTATGTGTTTCCGCTTTTGTCTCACTACCGTGCTCCATTCTTCCCCCTTGGCCTCCTGGGTGGTTTGGGTTTTCCTTGGAGCTGGGGTTGGTGCTGCAGTTGCAGGGGTTGTTGCCGCCTGTTTTGGTGCGGGCGTTGTCTCAAGGGTTCTGACCGCCTTTTGGGTTGTTGGATTAGGGGTTACCCTTTGGGGGCAACTCCTAGCCATGTGGCCCTGCTTTTGGCAGAACCAACAGTGTGGACGACGGCCCTCCACCACTACCGTTATGCTGGCATCTTTGTATGTCAGCAGCGGTGGTATTGCCCGAAAACCTTCCCTCTTCAGCCTCATTGCTATTATGTAGCAACCCAGGTGAGTCCCAGTTTTTGACCGTACTGGGGTCACCTGTTCTACCTCACCGTACTGGCTGAAGAGGCATCCTAATACTTCCGCAGGTATTTGGGTTGGCACATTAAATACCTGCACCCGAGTCCTTCTCTTGCCCTGGTATTCAGGTGTTAGTTTGACTCTCCCATGCTTTATTTCTTGGAGGGAGAGTCTCTCCGCATCATCCTTGCTGGGTAGGAGGATGTCCCACACAGCGAAGCTCCTCTGGTACAGGTATAGTACTGGGATGTTAAGTTTGTGGAGAAGCCCCGCCATGTCTTCCTTCTTCATTCCTAGGAGCCGGTTTTCCGGTATATCGGAAATGGCAAAGGACAGGACTCTGCCCTCAATCGCCTCCCAGGCACCCGGTATGGGTTTTATATCTGCCCCCTCTATGTATTGTCTGTACTTTGTCAGGTACAGGTCTCTATACTCTTGAGGGGACAGTTGTTTTTCTACGGTCTTCCCCCACGCACACCCTCTTGTTGGTGTTGGTATGGGGTCTTTAGTGGGGTTAGACCGTTTTTGGTCTTTTATGGAGGTCGCCCCTGCCTGTTTCTTGGCGACGCTTCCTGCCTCCCCAGATGTCCTGGTCAGTCCTTTTGTGGGAGTGTCACATTTTTGAGCTTCGGTTCCCTTTTTAGTGTCTTTTTCGGGAGCAGCTTCCCGTTTTGAGGAGTCGGCCTCTTGGGGAGCATGATCGTTTTTGTTTACTTTGAGGCCATCTGCCCCTTCCTCGTTTGTGAGGTCCAGGCGGTATGCCCCCTCATTTTCTTGATCTGCTCCCCTTTTGGGAGAGCAGCCCTCCTGGGGAGCGCTGTCCCCTTTAATGTCCTTTTGGTCTGGCACCTCCTCCTTTTTGTGGTTGAAGTGAGATGCTACGACCGATTTTGGTTTTGCTCCCCTTTGGGGGGAGTCGCCCTCGGGGGGAGCTGTTGTTAAATTTTCCCCCTCCTTGGGAGCGTCCAATGGTGTCATACCCGGGCGGTACGCCCCCTCAGCAGTTGTTTTTTCTCCTGTTGGGGATTCGTCCTCTTGGGGAGCAGTAGCCCCCTGGCTGGGGGTATCCATATTGGTGGGCCCCTGGCTGAGGGTATCCATATTGGTGGCCCCCGGGCTGGGGGTGTCCGTTTTGGGTCCCTCTTTTAAAAAATTCACTGAAAAAAGTGACGTGGAATCGGCGTCCAAAGTGGGGAGCCGACTTTGGCGCCAAAAAGAGGTGGCGCCAAAAGGCGGCAAGAGGGGAGATAGAACTGAGAGAGGGAGTGGGAAGTTAGTGGAGGGAAGAGAGAAGGTGTTTCCGACCCTCCCTCGCGGGAAGGTCGTAAATTATCAGCTCGGATCCCCCCCCCGTGGGGTAGGGGGGAGAGCAGAGAAAGACAGACAAAGTGGGGGTGCGGACAGAACGCGACCCAAAAAGCTTGTCAGGTGTTCCGGGCACGAGAATGTGTCGCCAGAACAGCACTGCCTCGCACGATGTAGGTATCAGAACAGATGGTATTTATTTGCTCCCCCACTGAGCAAATTAGGCACAAGGCCGTTTTTAATGTGAGGTAAAAACCAGCTCCCCCAAAAGTAGGCAAAAAGGGGGCACTCTGGCTACCAAAAACAACAATTGTCCCAGCATAGAGGGCCCCCCTCCATCGACTGGCGCAAACCATCTTAAGTGCAGCATCTGCCGGAACAGATGGTGTTTATTTGCTCCCCCACTGAGCAAATTAGGCACAAGGCCGTTTTTAATGTGAGGTAAAAACCAGCTCCCCTTAAAGTAGGAAAAAAGGGGGCACTCTGGTTTCCAAAAATAATAATTGTCCCAGTATAGAGGGTTTCCCCTCCATTGACTGGTACAAACCATCTTAAGTGCAGTATCTGCCGGAACAGATGGTATTTATTTGCTCCCCCACTGAGCAAATTAGGCACAAGGCCGTTTTTAATGTGAGGTAAAAACCAGCTCCCCTTAAAGTAGGAAAAAAGGGGGCACTCTGGTTACCAAAAATAATAATTGTCCCAGTATAGAGGGTTTCCCCTCCATTGACTGGTACAAACCATCTTAAGTGCAGTATCTGCCGGAACAGATGGTATTTATTTGCTCCCCCACTGAGCAAATTAGGCACAAGGCCGTTTTTAATGTGAGGTAAAAACCAGCTCCCCTAAAAGGGGTCACTCTGGTTACCAAAAATAATAATTGTCCCAGTATAGAGGGTTTCCCCTCCATTGACTGGTACAAATTATCTTAAGTGCAGCATCTGCCGGAACAGATGGTATTTATTTGCTCCCCCACCGAGCAAATTAGGCACAAGGCCGATTTTTAATGTGAGGAGTGAAGGGAGGGGGAAGGGGAAAAGGAGACCAGCTCCCGAGAGGTGGGAAATGGGAGCTGGTTAAAGGTCAGGCATGTGGGGTTGCCCCCACATCTGGTCTTTGCTAGTCATAGCTTGCAGTATCTGCCGGAACAGATGGTATTTATTTGCTCCCCCACCGAGCAAATTAGGCACAAGGCCAATTTTTAATGTGAGGAGTGAAGGGGAAATGGGGACCAACTCCCCGGGGAGTAGGGGAGTTGGATAGTGACAATTGGTATGAAGGGTTTCCCCTACATTGACCAAGGTCTTATATGTGAGGTTTCCCCCACATATGGTCTTTGCTTGCAGTATCTGCCGGAACAGATACTACACTTTGAGATATTAAATCTTTTATTCATGTTAAAAAAAATACAGAAAAAAAATCAACGATGAACAAAAAACTTAGGCACATGGCCAACTCAAAAGGGGGGATTTTGGGGGTCGTTGGTCATCCTTGTCACTCCAGAACTAAACAAAGTCAAAAGTTTCTCCCAGCTAGTATCTTCTTTCACCATAATACCGCATTCACCCTTTCATATTGGGGGACGTCCTAGTAACTCCCAATTTTTTTAAAACATTTTTTATTGACGTGTAAAAACAAAAAAGATAACAATAAAATGGTAACAATAATTCATTTGTGTCGAGGGAGGGGGAAGAAAAAAAAACAAAAGGTGATTAGTAGGACCCTCCCAACCCCGTCTAGTTGATAGACTGCCCGTTCCACTAGGTTTGTAAAAGGAACCTCGCTTCTGCGGGTCAGTCTCTAGGTGGGGATGCCCTCTAGATGGGGGTGAATGGAGAAAAGAAAATTTTGTGGGTAAGGGATGGAGGTTAGTTTGTATTTCTTTTTCTCCAAGATGGGTAAAATTTAGAGGAAGGGGTGAAAACAAAAATTGCAGGTAAGAGGGGATGGGGATCTTGGAGGCTTCCTAATCGGGGAGGGATGGAACACACACTCAGCTAGCTGAGAGACTACTTGTTTAATTTAACTTTACAGAACTGCGCGTTCCACACCTAGGCGGAGAACACGTATTCAAATATGGCTGCTCTTCGTACACACAGACTTGCCACATGTATCCATCTTCTGTCAAATGCCGCGCGATGCAGCCTTCTTCTATCACATCTGATCTTCACCCGTAGTTGGTGTTTAAAGAACGCGATCAGATCTTGATCAGAAAAAGACAACACCCCCCGGCAACCTTGCAGACGCGACGTCCAAATCACCATTCTTGCCACGGCCAGAATCGTAACGTAGACCATTTGTCTTTCCCGGTCCCACGGCGGCCTCACGTTGTCCACAACATTGGATACAGTAATTGGGCGAGGATGCTCAGGATCGATGCGAGCCGTCACCCCACTGACATACGACCAGTACTGGTGGAGTTTGCGGCAATCGAAGAAAGCGTGATCCGTAGTTTCCACAGCCGTTGTCCCACAACGGGGACAATCAGGCGACTCCAGAAACCCAGAACTGCATTGTATGTTGTTGAGTGGAAGTGCATTTCGGGCCAATCGCCAGGTCAGAGAGAACTCCGAATTGTTCAGATGACTCGAACCTGGCGCCCAGCTCCACGCGGAGCGGATCTCACTCTGCTGCCACCCCAAACGCGCGCATAGCGGGTCGTCAGCGGCCTCCTTCACTAGATCCCTGTGGAGTTCCCTACGGGTAGCAGTCACAAGGTCACTGGACCTTGGTAGTCGTTTTAGCGCGGCTCGGCACTCTTTCATGTAGGCAGATTCTCCCCGCGGCCTGCGACGGCTCTCGATGGAAGGGTCGAGAACGAGGTCGGGGAAGGCGGCAGTAACCACGGGGTGCCACGGTTGGTCCTCCTGCATATAGTGGCTCAGGAAGGCCAGCCTCTCAGCATCTCGATGACACTTCAAGTCCGGCATTCCCAAGCCTCCCTCACACGGACGTTGAATACAGACTTGTCTGCTCACCCAGTGTCTTCCTCTGTCCCAAAGGAGCGAGGACAAGAGTTCGACAAGAGCTTTTAGGTGTTGTGCAGGCAGGGGAAGTACGGCCAGTCGGTAAAGGATGAGAGGAAAGACGTAAGTGGCGCACGCCTCAGCTCTACCCTTTAAGGAAAGTTTCCTAGGAAGCCACGAATTGACTGCAGCCTCCACCTTTGACCGTACCTCCAACCAATTCTTGTCAAGCTGGAGACCCGGTCCGAACCACACGCCGAGGATCCGGACCGGGCCATCTGTCCAGCTGAAGGGCGCAGGGAGGTTTGCGTTGCCACTCCATGCGCCCAACCGCAGTCCTACCGACTTGTTGCGGTTTATCTTGGCCCCTGTAATTCTTTCGTACTGTGTGAGTGCCTCCGACACGACCTCAATGTCTCTGAAGCCCGACACGAAGATCGTGACATCATCGGCGAACGCGGATACCTTAGCAGCTGAGCCGCCAGGCAGAGCCATTCCGCGCAGGGCCGAATTTGCCTCCCCATGTCTCAGCTTGCGGAGAAGAGGCTCCAAAGCCAGGACATAAAGCAGGGGCGACAGCGGACAACCCTGACGAACCGACCGAGAGATAACAAAGGGTTTCGAGCGCTTTCCGTTGACTTGCACGACAGCCATGGGCTGTCGATACATTATGGAGATCCACTTGCAAAAGTCCGGTTTAAAACCGGCGGCCTCTAAGACAGATGCCAGGAAACGATGGTCGACCCTATCGAAAGCTTTGGACTGATCTAAGTTTATCAGCGCGGCTTCCGTGTCGTCATCTATTCCCCCCTCTAGGATCATGCGGATCAGGTGCAAGTTGTTCTGAATCGATCTCCCCTTCACAGCATAGTTCTGTTCCGGTTCAACCAACTCGTCGATAACAACCTGCAGCCGATTCGACAGGACCTTGGCCAAAATCTTCAACTCTGTGTTTAGCAGAGTTATGGGCCTGTAGTCGTCTAACTCTTCCCCTCCATGCCCGTCACCTTTCTTCAGCAATGTGATCACTCCCTTGGTCACCTGCCCTGGGATGGATCCCTGAGCAAACCAATGGTTGAACATATCCGTCAGAAGAGGCAGAAACATGGGCGACAGCCTCAAGTACAGTTCGTATGGCAGACCATCAAGTCCTGGCGATCTGTCACAGCTGACCTGCTTCAGCGCAGTAAAGACCTCCCGCTCCGTCACCCGGCCCTCGCAACCAGCCGCTCTAGCCGCCTCGAGGCGGGGAGAGTCGGCCAAATAGTCGCTAAACTCAAGGACCGGAAGATCGGGCTGCTGCGTAAAACGCTCCTCGAAATGTTCTCGAAACCCCTCGCAGATCTCCCGAGTCGATTCCAGGGTGCGTCCATTCGGATGTTTGATTTTTGCAATGTATTTGTCCGAGCCACGCCTAGAAACCTCACGGCGCACGTCTGCATCAGAATTGACTGCTTCGTTGCCTATCTTTCTAAGCCTAGCTCTAACTACTTGGCCTTCGTAACGCTCGCTAGTCTCGCGTAGAAGGTCCTGCTTAGCTAGTTCCTGACTAACCCTATCACCCTCCCCCGTAGCCTGGGCTAGTTTCTGCTCTAGCTTCTTCTTCGTCTTGGCCTTATCTAGTGCGAGGCGCTGGGCATACTTGACGGAGAAGCTTCTGATCTTGGCTTTGAGACCTAACCACCACTTACTCCCGGTAACCGCCCCCACTAGTGCCTTTTTAATCAATTCTCTTAACTGATCTTGGAAGTCTTGTATCTCCAGAAGGGAGGTGTTTAACTTCCAGTACCCCGCTAACTTAGGCCTATTTCCTAGCTTCAGCCGGGCCATAACTAATTTATGGTCCGTCTGGCCTAGCCAAGTGAACGTGGGACAAGATAAGAAGTCTACTTCGCCTCTCCTAACTAACATCCTGTCCAAATAAGTATTTGGATAGGAGGAAACACTATTGGTCCACGTCCACATCTCCCGCCCTGGATGCTCGAACCGAAACCTGTCGACCAGACCGCATCTAGCCATCAGATCAGCCAGGCTGGACTCGCACCTCTCCGATCCTCTAGCTCCGCCTCCTACCTTATCTATGTCGGGGTCTAAGATGGAATTCCAATCCCCCATTAGCACTACCCGCTTCCGACAATCTACAAACGCGTCAAGCTGACTGAAGAATGAGACCCTCTCACGAGCGGTGCTGGGCGCATGAACCGCAATCACCCGAAACACAGAATCTTTTACGGCAACATCGGCCACAACCAGCCTACCCACTGCATCTCTATGGACAACGTCGACCGTCGCCGACAGGGTACGTTTAACCAGCACGGAAACTCCCTTCCCCCGCGGGCTGCCATATGCTGAGAAAACCTCAAAGTCTCGGGCCAGCACCTGACAGTCCACAGAGGAAACGAAATGCGTCTCCTGAATCGCAGCGACATCCACTCCCAGGGACAAGAGGTCGTGCCGGAGGCGAGCCGCCCGGCCCGATGATCTCAAGCCCCTCGCATTCAGACTAGCCAAATTCAAAGCCATGGTACCTACCTTAAGGTGTGTTACACTCAGCTCCGAAGTCAGCCGGGGAAAGGACACCGACGTTGTGTGCAATGCTCAAGGTGGTCAGGTTTTTCATGTCCTGACCTTCTCTCACAATGCCGCCGACATCCAAAGGGTAAGTCAATTTAAGGGCCCTATAGAGTGACGGATGGACCAACACGGGGACCCTTCCCTTGCATTGTTTTGCGAGTTCCTCAAGGGAAGGGTCATTTTTCCTAATCAGTTCAATTCCCGGACCAGCCCCTTCAGCGGCTTCCAGCATTGTCCACACGTTGGTTTTGCAGGCCTCAGGAAGCCTGACGAAAGTTGTTAGCCGTGGGGCGTCCGGGAAATTAGAGGGGACATTAACGTCTTTTCCCCCTATCTGTTGGCAGTCCAGCAGAGGTTTTAAATTTTTTCTCTGCCGGTGTGGTACGCCCATTGCCACAGACAGGGGGTCTACAGAACAAAGTTCCTCTCTCGTTTCGAGGGCGAGAGTCCCTGTTGGAGTGAGTCCGTAAGTGGGAGAATCTGAAGGGTCTCTCCCCCTCCCGGGTTCATTCTTTTCTTTCTGGGATGGCGGCTCAATTTGCATTGGTGTGGGGACGAGTGTCTGTGTGGTGTCTGGTGTTGGTGTTGGTGCGGTGTCTGGTGTTGGTGTGATGTCTGGTGTTGGTGTTGGTGCGGTGTCTGGTGTTGGTGTTGGTGCAGTGTCTGGTGTTGGTGCAGTGTCTGGTGTTAGTGCAGTGTCTGGTGTTGGTGCGGTGTCTGATGTTGGTGTTGGTGTTAGTGCGGTGTCTAGTGTTGGTGCAGTATGTGGTATGGGGGTGGAAGTGGGTTGTGTTGTTGTTAGAGGTGGTGTATGCTCACAGGGAGTGGGGGCTGCCTTTTCTTCCCCTTTCCTTTTCTTTTTTATTCTTTTGAATGAACCGGGGAGTGGTGAGGTTGAGTTCCTCTCCCTCTCACTAGCAGATTCATCCTCAGAGGAGCAGTGTTTTCTTCGCTTGATCCCCGTCTCAATTGGTGTGGGGACCGTTGGTTGTTGCTGCTCCTCTAATTGTTGTTTCTCCGGTTGATGCTGTTGCTTTTCTGGTTGCTGCAGCCGTTTTTGTTGCTGCTGTTCTGGCTGTTGCTGCTGCTGCTGTTTTTGTTGTTGCTGCTGTTTTCGTGGCATTGGTTGTGGAATTGGCCGCGGCAGCTGATGTTGTTGCTGCGGCTGGTTCAACGGCTGGTTTGGCTGCTGCTGCTGTGTCTGCTGCCATGGCTGTTGCTGCGGCTGTTGTGGAGGCTGCTGTTGTTGTTGCTGCCTCGGTTGTTGGGTTGGTTGTGGGACGGTGGCAGATGGGATTGTGGGCTTCCGTTTCTGCCTCATTACCGTGATCCATTCCTCCCCTTTGGGCTCCTGCACAGTTTTGGGTTTCCTCGGTGCTGGGGTTGGTGCTCTGGTTGCAGGAGTTGTGACAGCCTGTTTGGACATTGGTGCTGTCTCAGAGGTTGGGACCGCCTTTAGTGTCACTTGAGTAGGATTTGACCTTTGAGGGCAGCTCTTGGCCATGTGACCCTGTTTTTGGCAAAACCAGCAGTGCGGACGACGCCCCTCCACTACTACTGTCATAGTTGCCTCCTTAAATGTCAGCTGTGCTGGTATCGCCTGGAAGCCTTCTTTCTTTAGCCTCATGGCCACAGTGTAGCTGCCCAAGTGCATGCCGGTTTTCGACCGCACTGGGGTTATTTTTTCCACCTCGCCGAACTGTGTGAAGAAGGATCCCAGGATTTCTGCTGATATTTGCATAGGTACATTGAATACCTGCACCCGGGTCCTTGTCCTGCCCTGGTATTCGGGCTTTAGTTTTGTTCTCCCATACTTAATTTCCTGTAGGGAGAGTCTCTCCGCATCTTCCTTGGTGGGTAGGAGGATGTCCCACATGGCGTAGCTCCTCTGGTACAGGTATAATACCGGGATGTTTAGCTTGTGTAGGAGCCCTGCCATGTCTTCCTTTTTCATCCCTAGGAGGCGGTTTTCCGGCATATCCGAGCTGATGAGGGAGAGCACTCTGTCTTCGATTGCCTCCCAAGCGCCTGGCACTGGTTTAATTTCTGCCCCCTCTATGTATTGTCTGTACTTGGTCAAGTACAAGTCTCTATACTCTTGAGGGGACAGTTGCTTCTCTACAGTCTTCCCCCATGCCGACCCTCTTGTTGGTGTTGGATCTTTGGTGAGGTTGGACTGTTTTTGCTGTTCCTTGGCGGAAGGGTTGCTATTTTGAGGCGCATTTCCCTTTCCGCTTTCCTTTGGGACCGACTCTCCCTGCTCTATACTTCTTCCAGGAAATACTTCCCTTTTTGGGGAGTCGGCCTCCTGGGGAGCGTTGTCCTCTTTATTGTCCTTGGGAGCTTTTGCCCCTTTTGTTTTGGGGAGGTCTAGGCTGTATGCCCCCTCGTTTTCTTGATTTGCTCCCCTTTTGGGGCAGTAGCCCTCCTGGGGAGCACTGTCTCTCTTATCGTCCTTTGGGGCTACTGCCTCTTGATTTTTGTAGTCAGAGCGGGATGCCCTGTCCAACATTGTTTTTTCTCCCCTTTGTGGGGAGTCGCCCTCTTGGGGAGCACTGTCTCCCTTATCGTCCTTTGGGGCTACTGTCTCTTGATTTTTGTTGCCGGAACGGGATGCCCCGTCCAACATTGTTTTTTCTCCCCTTTTTGGGGAGTCGCCCTCTTGGGGAGCTGCTGGTGAGTTTTCTCCCTTCTGAGGGGCGTCCTTTGGTTTAGTGTCCGGGCGGTATGCCCCGTTGCTTTTTGCTTCCCCTGTTGGGGAGCCGTCCTCTTGGGGAGCAGTTTTTCTTGTGGTAGCCTCCTGGCTGGGGGTATCTGTATTAGTGGTCCCCGGGCTGGGGGTGTCCATTTTTGAATAAAAGCTCTCTCTTCCCTGTATAAATTCACCAAAATGAGTGACGTGGAGTCGACGTCCAAATTGGGAGCCGACTTTGGCGCCAAAAAGAAGTGGCGCCAAAGGCGGCAAGAGGGGAGATAGAACTGAGAGAGGGAGTGGGAAGTTAGTGGAGGGAAGAGAGAAAGTGTTTCCGACCCTCCCTCGCGGGAAGGTCGTAAATTATCAGCTCGGATCCCCCCCGTGGGGGAGGGGGGAGAGCAGAGAAAGACAGACAAAGTGGGGGTGCGGACAGAACGCTACCCAACAAGCTCGCCGGCCACGAGAATGTGTCGCCAGAACAACACTGCCTATCGCTGTGTATGTATCAGAGAACAGATACTACACTTTGAGATATTAAATCTTTTATTCATGTTAAAAAAATACAGTAAAATTAACGGTGAACAAAAAACTTAGGCACATGGCCAACTCAAAAGGGGGGATTTTGGGGGTCGTTGGTCATCCTTGTCGCTCCAGAACTAAACAAAGTCAAAAGTTTCTCCCAGCTAGTATCTTCTTTCACCATAATACCGCATTCACCCTTTCATCTTGGGGGACGTCCTAGTAACTCCCAATTTTTAAAACATTTTTTATTGACGTGTAAAAACAAAAAAGATAACAATAAAATGGTAACAATAATTCATTTGTGTCGAGGGAGGGGGAAGAAAAAACAAAAGGTGATTAGTAGGACCCTCCCAACCCCGTCTAGTTGATAGACTGCCCGTTCCACTAGGTTTGTAAAAGGAACCTCGCTTCTGCGGGTCAGTCTCTAGGTGGGGATGCCCTCTAGATGGGGGTGAATGGAGAAAAGAAAATTTTGTGGGTAAGGGATGGAGGTTAGTTTGTATTTCTTTTTCTCCAAGATGGGTAAAATTTAGAGGAAGGGGTGAAAAACAAAAATTGCAGGTAAGAGGGGATGGGGATCTTGGAGGCTTCCTAATCGGGGAGGGATGGAACACACACTCAGCTAGCTGAGAGACTACTTGTTTAATTTAACTTTACAGAACTGCGCGTTCCACACCTAGGCGGGGAACACGTATTCGAATTTGGCTCCTCTTCGTACACACAGACTTGCCACATGTATCCATCTTCTGTCAAATGCCGCGCGATGCAGCCTTCTTCTATCACATCTGATCTTCACCCGTAGTTGGTGTTTAAAGAACGCGATCAGATCTTGATCAGAAAAAGACAACACCCCCCGGCAACCTTGCAGACGCGACGTCCAAATCACCATTCTCGCCACGGCCAGAATCGTAACGTAGACCATTTGTCTTTCCCGGTCCCACGGCGGCCTCACGTTGTCCACAACATTGGATACAGTAATTGGGCGAGGATGCTCAGGATCGATGCGAGCCGTCACCCCACTGACATACGACCAGTACTGGCGGAGTTCGCGGCAATCAAAGAAAGCGTGATCCGTAGTTTCCACAGCCGTTGTCCCACAACGGGGACAATCGGGCGACTCCAGAAACCCAGAACTGCATTGTATATTGTTGAGTGGAAGTGCATTTCGGGCCAATCGCCAGGTCAGAGAGAACTCCGAATTGTTCAGATGACTCGAACCTGGCGCCCAGCTCCACGCGGAGCGGATCTCACTCTGCTGCCACCCCAAACGCGCGCATAGCGGGTCGTCAGCGGCCTCCCTCACTAGATCCCTGTGGAGTTCCCTACGGGTAGCAGTCACAAGGTCACTGGACCTTGGTAGTCGTTTTAGCGCGGCTCGGCACTCTTTCATGTAGGCAGATTCTCCCCGCGGCCTGCGACGGCTCTCGATGGAAGGGTCGAGAACGAGGTCGGGGAAGGCGGCAGTAACCACGGGGTGCCACGGTTGGTCCTCCTGCATATAGTTGCTCAGGAAGGCCAGTCTCTCAGCATCTCGATGACACTTCAAGTCCGGCATTCCCAAGCCTCCCTCACACGGACGTTGAATACAGACCTGTCTGCTCACCCAGTGTCTTCCTCTGTCCCAAAGGAGCGAGGACAAGAGTTCGACGAGAGCTTTTAGGTGTTGTGCAGGCAGGGGAAGTACGGCCAGTCGGTAAAGGATGAGAGGAAAGACGTAAGTGGCGCACGCCTCAGCTCTACCCTTTAAGGAAAGTTTCCTAGGAAGCCACGAACTGACTGCAGCCTCCACCTTTGACCGTACCTCCAACCAATTCTTGTCAAGCTGGAGACCCGGTCCGAACCACACGCCGAGGATCCGGACCGGGCCATCTGTCCAGCTGAAGGGCGCAGGGAGGTTTGCGTTGCCACTCCATGCGCCCAACCGCAGTCCTACCGACTTGTTGCGGTTTATCTTGGCCCCTGTAATTCTTTCGTACTGTGTGAGTGCCTCCGACACGACCTCAATGTCTCTGGAGCCCGACACGAAGATCGTGACATCATCGGCGAACGCGGATACCTTGGCAGCTGAGCCGCCAGGCAGAGCCATTCCGCGCAGGGCCGAATTTGCCTCCCCATGTCTCAGCTTGCGGAGAAGAGGCTCCAAAGCCAGGACATAAAGCAGGGGCGACAGCGGACAACCCTGACGAACCGACCGAGAGATAACAAAGGGCTTCGAGCGCTTTCCGTTTACTTGCACGACAGCCATGGGCTGCCGATACATTATGGAGATCCACTTGCAAAAATCCGGTTTAAAACCGGCGGCCTCTAAGACAGATGCCAGGAAACGATGGTCGACCCTATCGAAAGCTTTGGACTGATCTAAGTTTATCAGCGCGGCTTCTGTGTCGTCATCTATTCCCCCCTCTAGGATCATGCGGATCAGGTGCAAGTTGTTCTGAATCGATCTCCCCTTCACAGCGTAGTTCTGTTCTGGTTCAACCAACTCGTCGATAACAACCTGCAGCCGATTCGACAGGACCTTGGCCAAAATCTTCAACTCTGTGTTTAGCAGAGTTATGGGCCTGTAGTCATCTAACTCTTCCCCTCCATGCCCGTCACCTTTCTTCAGCAATGTGATCACTCCCTTGGTCACCTGCCCTGGGATGGATCCCTGAGCAAACCAATGGTTGAACATATCCGTCAGAAGAGGCAGAAACATGGGCGACAGCCTCAAGTACAGTTCGTATGGCAGACCATCAAGTCCTGGCGATCTGTCACAGCTGACCTGCTTCAGCGCAGTAAAGACCTCCTGCTCCGTCACCCGGCCCTCGCAACCAGCCGCTCTAGCCGCCTCGAGGCGGGGAGAGTCGGCCAAATAGTCGCTAAACTCAAGGACCGGAAGATCGGGCTGCTGCGTAAAACGCTCCTCGAAATGTTCTCGAAACCCCTCGCAGATCTCCCGAGTCGATTCCAGGGTGCGTCCATTCGGATGTTTGATTTTTGCAATATATTTGTCCGAGCCACGCCTAGAAACCTCACGGCGCACGTCTGCATCAGAATTGACTGCTTCGTTGCCTATCTTTCTAAGCCTAGCTCTAACTACTTGGCCTTCGTAACGCTCGCTAGTCTCGCGTAGAAGGTCCTGCTTAGCTAGTTCCTGACTAACCCTATCACCCTCCCCGGTAGCCTGGGCTAGTTTCTGCTCTAGCTTCTTCTTCGTCTTGGCCTTATCTAGTGCGAGGCGCTGGGCATACTTGACGGAGAAGCTTCTGATCTTGGCTTTGAGACCTAACCACCACTTACTCCCGGTAACCGCCCCCACTAGTGCCTTTTTAATCAATTCTCTTAACTGATCTTGGAAGTCTTGTCTCTCCAGAAGGGAGGTGTTTAACTTCCAGTACCCCGCTAACTTAGGCCTATTTCCTAGCTTCAGCCGGGCCATAACTAATTTATGGTCCGTCTGGCCTAGCCAAGTGAACGTGGGACAAGATAAGAAGTCTACTTCGCCTCTCCTAACTAACATCCTGTCCAAATAAGTATTTGGATAGGAGGAAACACTATTGGTCCACGTCCACATCTCCCGCCCTGGATGCTCGACCCGAAACCTGTCGACCAGACCGCATCTAGCCATCAGATCAGCCAGGCTGGACTCGCACCTCTCCGATCCTCTAGCTCCGCCTCCTACCTTATCTATGTCGGGGTCTAAGATGGAATTCCAATCCCCCATTAGCACTACCCGCTTCCGACAATCTACAAACGCGTCAAGCTGACTGAAGAATGAGACCCTCTCACGAGCGGTGCTGGGCGCATGAACCGCAATCACCCGAAACACAGAATCTTTTACGGCAACATCGGCCACAACCAGCCTACCCACTGCATCTCTATGGACAACGTCGACCGTCGCCGACAGGGTACGTTTAACCAGCACGGAAACTCCCTTCCCCCGCGGGCTGCCATATGCTGAGAAAACCTCAAAGTCTCGGGCCAGCACCTGACAGTCCACAGAGGAAACGAAATGCGTCTCCTGAATCGCAGCGACATCCACTCCCAGGGACAAGAGGTCGTGCCGGAGGCGAGCCGCCCGGCCCGATGATCTCAAGCCCCTCGCATTCAGACTAGCCAAATTCAAAGCCATGGTACCTACCTTAAGGTGTGTTACACTCAGCTCCGAAGTCAGCCGGGGAAAGGACACCGACGTTGTGTGCAATGCTCAAGGTGGTCAGGTTTTTCATGTCCTGACCTTCTCTCACAATGCCGCCGACATCCAAAGGGTAGGTCAATTTAAGGGCCCTATAGAGTGACGGATGGACCAACACTGGGACCCTTCCCTTGCATTGTTTTGACAGTTCATCAAGAGAAGGGTCATTTTTTTTAACCAGTTCAATTCCCGGAAACGCCCCTTCAGCGGCCTGCAGCCTTGTCCACAAGTTGGTCTTGCAGGCCTCTGGAGTTCTGACAAAGGTTATTAGGAGTGGGGCGTCCGGGAAATTATAGGGGATATTTACATCTTTCCCCTCTATCTGTTTGTAATCGAGCAGAGGTTTTAAGTTTTTCCTCTGCCGATGGGAAATGTCTGTGGCCACAGATAGAGGGTCTACATAACATAGTTCCTCAGGGGCAAGGACCTTTGGTCTGCAAGAGGCAGAGGAGTCTCTCCTCTCCCTCGGTTCATTCTTTTCATTTTCTTTTTGGGGTAGTGGCTCAGTTTGCCTTGGTGTGGGGACGGGTGTTTGTGTGGTGCCTGGTGTTGGTGTTGGTGTTGGTGCAGTGTTTGGTGTTGGTGCGGTGTCTGGTGTTGGTGTTGGTGCGGTGTCTGGTGTTGGTGTGGTGTCTCGTGTTGGTGCGGTGTCTGGTGTTAGTGCGGTGTCTGGTGTTGGTGCGGTGTCTGGTGTTGTTGCAGTGTGTGGTTTGGGGGTGGAAGTGGATTTTGTTGTTAGGGGTGGTGTATGTTCACAGGGAGTGGGGGCCACCTTTTCTTCCTCTTTTCTTCTTTTGTTTTTCTTTTTCATTCTTTCGAATGAACCGGGGAGAGGTGAGGTTGAGTTCCTCTCCCTCTCACTTGCGGATTCATCCTCAGAGGAGCAGTCTTTTCTCCGCTTGATCCCCGTCTCGATTGGTGTGGGGACCGTTGGTTGTGTCTGCTCCTCTATTTGCTGCTGCAGCTGTTTTTGTTGTTGCTGCTCTCGCTGGTGTCGTTGCTGCTGCTGCTTCTGCTGCACTTGCTGATTTTGCTGTTGCAGTAGTTGCTGCTGCAGTTGTTTCCGCGGCATTGGCTGCGGTGGCTGTTGTTGTTTCTGCATTTGCAGAGGCTCCTGCCTCGATTTTTGGGCTGGTGGTGGGACGGTGGCAGAAGGGATTAAGTGTTTCCGCTTTTGTCTCACTACCGTGCTCCATTCTTCCCCCTTGGCCTCCTGGGTGGTTTGAGTTTTCCTTGGAGCTGGGGTTGGTGCTGCAGTTGCAGGGGTTGTTGCCGCCTGTTTTGGTGCGGGCGTTGTCTCAGTGGATGTGACCGCCTTTTGGGTTATTGGATTAGGGGTTACCCTTTGGGGGCAACTCCTAGCCATGTGGCCCTGCTTTTGGCAGAACCAACAGTGTGGACGACGGCCCTCCACCACTACCGTTATGCTGGCGTCTTTGTATGTCAGCAGCGGTGGTATTGCCTGAAAACCTTTCCTCTTCAGCCTCATTGCTATTGTGTAGCAGCCCAGGTGAGTCCCAGTTTTTGACCGTATTGGGGTCACCTGTTCTACCTCACCGTACTGGCTGAAGAGGCATCCTAATACTTCCGCAGGTATTTGGGTTGGCACATTAAATACCTGCACCCGAGTCCTTCTCTTGCCCTGGTATTCAGGTGTTAGTTTGACTCTCCCATGCTTTATTTCTTGGAGGGAGAGTCTCTCTGCATCTTCCTTGGTGGGTAGGAGGATGTCCCACATGGCGTAGCTCCTCTGGTACAGGTATAATACCGGGATATTTAGCTTATGTAGGAGCCCTGCCATGTCTTCCTTTTTCATCCCTAGGAGGCGGTTTTCCGGCATATCCGAGATGATGAGGGAGAGCACTCTGTCTTCGATTGCCTCCCAAGCGCCTGGCACTGGTTTAATTTCTGCCCCCTCTATGTATTGTCTGTACTTGGTCAAGTACAAGTCTTTATACTCTTGAGGGGACAGTTGCTTCTCTACAGTCTTCCCCCATGCCAACCCTCTTGTTGGTGTTGGATCTTTGGTGAGGTTGGACTGTTTTTGCTGTTCCTTGGCGGAAGGGTTGCTATTTTGAGGGGCATTTCCCTTTCCGCTTTCCTTTGGGACCGACTCTCCCTGCTCTATACTTCTTCCAGGAAATACTTCCCTTTTTGGGGAGTCGGCCTCCTGGGGAGCATTGTCCTTGGGAGCTTTTGCCCCTTTTGTTTTGGGGAGGTTTAGGCTGTATGCCCCCTCGTTTTCTTGATTTGCTCCCCTTTTGGGGCAGTAGCCCTCCTGGGGAGCACTGTCTCTCTTATCGTCCTTTGGGGCTACTGCCTCTTGATTTTTGTTGTCAGAGCGGGATGCCCTGTCCAACATTGTTTTTTCTCCCCTTTGTGGGGAGTCGCCCTCTTGGGGAGCTGCTGGTGAGTTTTCTCCCTTCTGGGGGGCGTCCTTCGGTTTCGTGTCCGGGCGGTATGCCCCGTTGCTTTTTGCTTCCCCTGTTGGGGAGCCGTCCTCTTGGGGAGCAGTTTTTCTTGTGGTAGCCTCCTGGCTGGGGGTATCTGTATTGGTGGTCCCCGGGCTGGGGGTGTCCATTTTTGAAAAAAAGCTCTCTCTCTTCTGTATAATTCACCAAAATGAGTGACGTGGAGTCGGCGTCCAAATTGGGAGCCGACTTTGGCGCCAAAAAGAAGTGGCGCCAAAGGCGGCAAGAGGGGAGATAGAACTGAGAGAGGGAGTGGGAGGTTAGTGGAGGGAAGAGAGAAAGTGTTTCCGACCCTCCCTCGCGGGAAGGTCGTAAATTATCAGCTCGGATCCCCCCCCGTGGGGGAGGGGGGAGAGCAGAGAAAGACAGACAAAGTGGGGGTGCGGACAGAACGCTACCCAACAAGCTCTCCGGGCACGAGAATGTGTCGCCAGAACACGACTGCCTATCGCTGTGTATGTATCAGAGAACAGATACTACACTTTGATCTTGACCTGAAGGCCAAGTAAAAAGTTTGCATTCTGTTTGAGCTGACTTTAAGTTGAGTATGTTACAAGAAAGGCTGCCCCCTTTTCTTGCAAATAAGAAAAAAACATTAGATAAGTGGAAGATGAGATTAGGATAGACTGAGACTCGAACCTTGTAAGCAAGGTTCAGAGATAGATTCAGAAAATGGAATGTTAGAATTTCGCTATTGTTAAATTTCATATACTGTTTGTGTTGTAAAACGAATTTATTGTTCATTCTTTTTTGAAAGCTGAATTAAAAAGGACAGCTAGAATAGAATGAACAATACAAATTAAAAATATATTGGAAAAATAGGTTAGGTTGAAAAATAGGTTAGTTAGAATTCTTTATTTGCAGAACTGTGTTTTGGAAAGGTATGTTTAGCCACTTGAGTAAGTCACGTTTAGAGCCATAAATCTGATGTCATAGCAGAAAGCGAATTTCTCAATATATGAGCTAGGATTAGCAAATTAGCTGGACAGTCGGGCGGTCGAAATCCGAGTCGGGAGTCAGAGTCGAGAGTCGGCTGTCGAGCAGAGGATGGTCCCTTTAGAAGCGAAGGGAGAACATTTAACCATGTAGAAACGAATTTGAATTCCTGACGGAAATCATTGTTTCGACTGGTTAAATGAAATAAAGAACATCATCGATTTTTTAACTTTATGTAACCCCTTTCCAAGTAATGATTGCCCCTCTTGTGTTAAAAGAACTGGTCACCCTCTCTCATCGCTAATATATGTTATAAGAATCCACAGACAAGTAAAATGTATAAATTGCTTCTCTCCCCCCACATCATTGTTATATATATATATATATATATATATATATATATATATATATATATATATATATATACATATGTCCGCCGTCTCTTTCCAACATGAATGTTCCCATTATATCTCTTTTAATATGAAACAGCGTCATCTCTTTAATATGACTTCACCTATATAACAAGTGGAGCTAGATAATTATATCTCTTTTAACGTGTACACAAAACGTAGACTACGACGCCTGTTGTGAGTATAATGTTTATTTTTGAAGAAATTGATGTAGATGCATCTAGACTTAAAGTTGAAGAAATTGATGTAGATGTATCTAGACTTTAAGTTGAAGAAATTGATGTAGATGTATCTAGACTTTAAGTTGAAGAAATTGATGTAGATGTATCTAGACTTTAAGTAGTACCCCGCTTCAACAAATTTCTTGGACCGACCTTTACTTCTGACATGAAACGGAAGTATTACATGAAATCACTTGCAAAAGCCGCTAGAAAAATGGTTGCATCATACTATCGCTCCAGAAAATATCTCATTCCTGACACAATCATATACTTGTATAGGAGCCAAACACGTCCTAAAATGCACTACATTTATGCAGAAGCCGCTCGAAATACCTTATCTTTAATATTGGCTTCGAAATCTGATATCTGCTTCCCCTTTCTCTTCCCTACAACCTTTTTTAAGCATAGACTGGCTCTATCCTATTATTATTTTCACGGCAAATGCTCACTGGAGTTTCAATCTATGCCCCCTCATTGCAAGACTTTCTCAAATAGCATTCGTCTAGCTATAACCACTATCAACAATTTCTCCACTCTCTATATGTGTCTAAATCCAAACACAAGTCCGATGAACATAAAATTTACCGCCTGTTAAACTCCATTCCGCTAGCCTGCTTTTCTAGCTGACTATAACATTGTCATCTTCATGTCCAATGTAAACAAATTCTAGTTTACCCGCTCCCTTAAATAGTCAAGTCCTACCTATTTTCCATCATCGTAAATTCATTAACACCAATCCTTGAGTAGCTTTCGGCCTTTGATAAGTGGTGACTTCCTTGTAATTTCTACTACTATATAAAAAGAAATTTGTCTGTCTGTATGGAAGAGACACCTCAAAACGACCATTTGTTTTATTATCGTTCAATTCATGCGGCATCCATTTATTCAAATTTTAAACTTCCCTATTTGCGTTAAATGACAAACGACTACTGAGTCGTCGACCTCGCGTTCAGCAGCAACTTCTCGTGTGTTTTTGCGAGGATCGACTTCAATTAAGACTTTCAAATGTTCGTTATTTGTACTTGCGTAAATCCATTTTCAAAATGTTCGGTCCTGGATATGACCTTAAACTATATCCGATGGTGACGCCCCAGCTTGCGGACTTTGGGAAGTGTAAAGCCATCCTTTAATTGCCATTGCTCCCGGGTTCACTCTGACTCGAACTGGTAGTACCTGTTAGGGTCCCAACTATGGGTTAAATAGAAACTGACTTAAAAAAACAAAAAAAAACAAACAAATATACTCTATTAAAAAATTGTTCCTCAAAATCACTGGATTCCACATTAGATAACCTGAAAAGGGTTGATATGCCATAAAACAAAACCAACCAACCAATCAAAATGTTCATTTTGTTCTCACTTTAATTTGCAGGGTAAAATATTATAAATTATATGTATCTCTTCAACGGCACAATATATTCTCATCAACATGATGCAGGTAATATTTAACTGTTCAATAGTTATGAACCCAAAACAAAAATATCCGTCATTTACATTGCTATAGATATATGATGGGTATTGTGTATGTGTGTTTGTGTGTGTATTGCGTATGTGTGTTTGTATGCGTATTGTGTATGTTTATCTGTATGTGCATTATGTATGTGTATTGTGTATGTGTATTATGTATATGTATTTGTATGTGTATTGTGTATGTGTATTATATATGTGTATTTGTATGTGTATTTGTATGTGCATTGTGTATGTGTATTTGTATGTGTATTTGTATGTGTATTATGTATGTGTATTTGCATGTGTATTTGTATGTGTATTGTGTATGTGTATTTGTATGTGTATTGTGTATGTGTATTTGTATGTGTATTGTGTATGTGTATTTTGTATGTGTATTATGTATGCGTATTTGTATGTGTATTTATATGTGTATTTGTATGTGTATTTGCATGTGTATTTGTATGTGTATTGTGTATGTGTATTTGTATGTGTATTGTGTCTGTGTATTTTGTATGTGTATTATGTATGTGTATTTGTATGCGTATTTGTATGTGTATTATGTATGTGTATTTGCATGTGTATTTGTATGTGTATTGTGTATGTGTATTTGTATGTGTCTTGTGTATGTGTGTTTGTGTGTGTATTTGTATGTGCATTTTTATGTTTAAGCGCATGCAAATATTCGAATTTGTGAGATGATGGGCAGAAATACGATGCTGATATTTCTCCATCTCAAGCCATGGCCATTTTTCTCGATGCTTGAGTTGATGTAAAATGCACAAAATAGATTAGTCCAGTTGAACTCAACTGAAGCGCTCTGTTCCCTGTCGGTGTCCTCGAAAATCTGTAATTAACCTCTGGATCCAAGACGTCTTTCAGCGAAAAACGGGAAGGATGAACCCTTTATAAACGATCTTATTGAAGTTTCGCCTTTGCGAGTTGAGCTTTTAATTGTGCCATGCTGTGCCGTCGCCGCCCGCTGAGGATGACAACCAACCAGTAAGCACATCAAAAGTGCCCCCCTAATATGGCCGCCTTTTTGGTAAGCTTTAAAATAATCACAGTCAAAGAACGTATCGGAACCTCCAGCTTCGTACGGTATCTCAAGTCACCGATTAATAAAAGAGAAGAGAAGAAGAAGAAAAAGAAGAAGAAGAAGAAGAAGAAGAAGAAGAAAAAAGAGGACAGTAGATGTTATAAAGGAGAATGAATTCATCTCGTGAGGTTTGGAAGCCAGATGTTCCTGAAATAAAGTTAGTAATCTCCGCCATATTTAATTCTTATAACAGACGGTGAGCCGTTCATTTAAAAGTACAGGGATTTGAATAATATATTCTAAGGTTTTGCAGATAATTTTAATTTTCAAGTAATCCATCTGTATTCAATCTGAACATATTTTGTCATCTATATGTTGAGCAAGTATACAAAAACTGCTCGTCAGATTGCTAGAAAAAAAAACACCTATAATTTCCAAAACGATTTGACCAAATTAATTAACATTTTGCATACCACATCCCCGAATCATCAGCGGTATACATTAGAATACCACAAATGCTACACTTATTATTACTAGATATTACTATTTCTACATATAAAGTCGATGCGCTATTTATACTAACAATGCAATTTGTACAAATAAAAATACGATAGTAAATATTTATTGGATTAAGAGTAAATTTATAATTTTACTAGCAGGATCCGTGTATCGGCGCTGCCGAGGAAAAATATAAAATAATAATGTAGCAATACGATACCCATTAGAATAATAATTGTTAAAAAAAAGAAAATAAATGTGGTTTTTAGATGTATAAAATAAGATTATCAATGCTTTAATATTGACCAGGAAAATAAAAACAATAATGATTTGATTTAATAAAAATGAATGTTAGCGTATCATTCAAAAGCTCAAAAATGTAAAACAGTAATTTTGATGATTAGCATGTTAAGCAGATTTGAAAATATAAATTTTAAATAAACTCATAATAAGCCATTTCAATATTAGTAATTTAAGTGAATGACATAGGATTTTTAAACAAAAGTATGCAAATATTAATATTTTTTAAAATCCCGTATGATAGTCTAATATATACCTATCTATACTCCTATGAATTCTTTTCTCTTTTGTGTGCATTGATATTCATATTAAACACCCCCTTTTCTATCTATTTAAAAAGAAAATGTTATATATGGTTCGTAGAAGTGCATTCACTAGCAAAAGATCTAGCTAATTTGCATATTCTTTTAAACATTCATTTTAATTAATCCCCTATTAGTTTTTTCGGTTTTCTTATGGGATGACCATCTTTAGTTCACTATTACGTGTAATTATATTCATGCAGATATTCTACATGATTTATACTTGTATAATATTTGCGTAAAAAGTGTGCAGTAAACACAAAATTGTTTCCATATATATTTATCTATACGTATATATTTTTGTTTTTCTATCTATCTACCTATCTATCTATACGTATATATTTTTGTTTCTATCTACATCTATATATCTACAAAAGTGAACGTGTCTCTGTGTGTGTCTGTGTACATTTCCCTACGCAATAACTCTGTCAATTTTTAGTCTACAGACTCGGAATTTTATATACAAGGTACTGAAATTTTGGAAAATTGGTGATCGGTTTTGGCCAGAAATTTGGCGATTAAGGGGTCAAAGTTCAACGATTTGACCTTTGAGAACTCTACCAACTCCTCCGACAACTTGAAGTTTTAGATATAGGTTCCTTGGACAGAGATCTAACTTGATAACTTGATTTGAGCCGAAAACAATAAATGTTAAGGGGTCATAATAAGAATCAAACTTTTAAAAAATTGACCTCTGCGGACTCTTCCAAATTACTCAGACTAATTACTGGTGTAAATATTTGAAATTTAACATAAAGGGTATTCAGCGATAGGGCAAGCTTTTTCATCTGTTTGGGTCGAAAATTTTTAGTTACCTATATATAAATGTATGTATGCTTGTCTGTCTGCATGTCTGCCTTAAACTTTCAAGAGAGGCGACGGATTTTACCAAGATCTGGATCGTTTTAAAGTTCGACCTTTCATTGACAAATATCGAAAAATTGGCTAAAAACATTAATATATGCCCTTCAACTAGGCACTTTTCTACAGGGGGCTACTTTTGTCCCCTATATTTTTGAAAGTTATCCTCTCCTTTAGATTTTCTAGCCTTAATTTTAAAAAATGTCGCTTCCGGTTTGGCGGTGGTCGTAACGGCATAAACGTTAGGTTATTTTGCTCAATATACACATCCAAACACCCGGACAACGCCGGGCTGAAATATACATATATATATATATATATATATATATATATATATATATATATATAAATAAATGTTTAGAGGTACAGAATTTATATATGGTTTTAAATAAAATGGTAGGCGGAAGTTTCTCGAGAGCTCTTTCGGCTATCATCTCTTCAGGAGCAAATCGATAGCAATCTAAATAATATTGTGGCGAAAATAAAGAGTTCTATAGGGGGACTTATTTAATGTGCCAACGTAAGGGGGCATTAATTAAATTTATTTACGTTTAAAAGACGATTAAAAATGTTGGCACAACGAGGGAGAAAAAAAAAAAAAAAAAAAAAAAAAAACGCGGGAGAAAAAATTAAAGTTCCCCAAAGAGAAACAATGCGTTAGATGTTTCTTTTTGCCGGCACAAAGAAGGTTGACGCACCGCGATAGAGACGGCCTCCAAAATCTTTAAATGGTTTTTGGAGTCCGCTCTATGTAGCACCTCAACCAATCTATTTTATATCTATCGGCACAGCACGGGTTGTCAACCAAATGCTGGCCAATAGCAGAGTCCAAGGCTGCAGAAGGAGGGAGACCTCCGAACCCCATCCTCCCTTGTCTGATCTTCGATGGAACATGCTGGTTTATACGAGTCAAAAGGTGCAAGGATGTTCGCCCAGCATAACCAGCATCGCACTGGCATTTAAACTGATATACAATATTACTATTTTGGATGTAAGGCAAACTATCCTTGCGGAAAGACGGAAAAGCAGGTCTCGTAGTATATACCACACGCAAGGTCACCGAATTGAAGCAATCGTAAATACTTCTTCGAATCTGTTTTGAAATTATATTACTCCCCTCCCCTATCCACGGTAATTTCAAATAAACCGGGCATTTCAAGGGTCCAAACTTTTTAGGGGATTTAAAATCCGCAACCTTTTTGAAAATACAATCATCAATAAGGTCAACAGGATATATATACTAGCATTTCAGCCCGGCGTTGACTGGGTGTTTGGATGTGTATGTTGAGCAAAAATTTAAAACAGTGGTAGTAACCAAACGTTATATATATATAATATGAAACTGAACGTCTGTGTGTGTGTGTCTGGTCACGAATAGGCTCCTATATGGTTGACTATTATAGAAAACTGATCACATATAATGATAGAAGATGTATCGAGACACAGGAATTGGTATACTTGATTTGGCATAATAGTGATTCATTAAAATTTTGGCTTGCGTACGCGCCTGGTCTACAAAATATGGAAATGAAATATTTAAAAATTTAAAAAAAAAACGTTTACAAGTGTTTTTGATATAGATGTACATAAGAATACTTTGATAAGTATGTTTCAACTTAAATAGGGATGGTGTAATAAAATTGTGGGGGGTCTGCGTTCGCGCCTGGCCTCCATAGAATGGAAATAGGCACACACTTTAATAAAGACTTTTCATATCTATCTGCGTAAGTATACTTTAATAATTATGTTTCAGTTTGAAGAAATATGGTATAATAAAATTATGGGGTGTTCGTGCGCGTCTGACCTCCATAGAATGGAAATATGTCACAAAGTTTAACAAGGTTTTTTAACATAGATCCACAGAATATTATGATAAGTGTTTCAGTGTGAACAGATATGGTATAATGAATTATGGTGTTTATCTATTTTATTTTTACTTTCATTAGATTTTGCTTTGGTTTTGATACCCCCACATTCGAAGCTATCTCTTTACAGCCCTTTCTTTTCATAACCTATCATAAATCAGAGTCCATTTTCTGTAGGCTGTTTTTGAACCCAGTCAACGACAGGTACATTTGCTAGTGATGATAATGATTGCAACGTGTTGTCAGACGAGTGCCACTCCCTCAGACATTTAAAATCCATGAGCCCAAATACCTGAGAGAGTATCTATACAAAGATGATATTACAGAGTCTTAGCTTTGTATGACAGCTAAGTCTCTCTCTCGGTTCAAAATGTTGAGATCCAGCAACAAGCAAGAGCAAGATAGCCAGCAACAAATTAAACTGCAGACCAGCTTAATGCGGGTAATGGTTTTCCGCTTTATGGTTTTTTAAATCAGAGATTTGCTTCTCCTAGAAAGGTTGCCTTCACCACGGCTTACGGGAGCCCTCTCCACCCCAATACACATATACACACACACAAATATACACGGTCCTAGTTGGCCGTTGACCCAGAAAAAGAGATCATTCGCCCTTTGGAAGGTCTTGTTTTTAATCCTTCAGGGAGACTAGCCGCCCTCCTCACCAAACAAGTCTGGTGGGGGAACCAGTTTAGTCGCCGGTGACCCGACCATGAGGCAGGTAGTACTGGGTTACATGGTACCAGTAGCATATGACATGCCATTTGCTAGTATATACATACCTACATACATGCATACATACATGCATACATACGAGCAGGCTGCCGGGTATCGCCCGGCGATCGTAAAATACGCGTAATCATATTTTGATTAATACAGTAAAAGTAATGAAACCAGAAGGATGTAGTGTTTACCTGTTATATGCAATGGTACACTTCAATCTAATATAAATACCAGTGTTTGTATATAGATAATTTAATCCCAACGAATAAAAAAGACCAATACGCAATAGAGAATAGAGCTTATTATAAGAGAAACAGAATTAAAAAAGAAAGAAAAAAAGATTTGAAACTCCGCGCAATAAAAACTTGTAAATTGTGTACAATAAATTTTGATTGTAAAGTTCGACTTATAGTTTTAATTTTCTTTCTCTTATATATATATATATATATATATATATATATATATATATATATATATATATATATATGTGTGTGTGTGTGTGTGTGTGTGTGTGTGTCTATAAAAGTGAAAGCGCCTATCCGTCTGTGCGTCTGTGTGTCTGTTTGTGTACATTTCCCTACGCAATAACTAGGTCAATTTTTAGTCTAAAAACTCGAAATTTGATATACAAGGTATGGAGATTTGGGAAAATTTATGTGATCCGTTTTCGGCCAGAAATTTGGCTGTTAAGGGGTTAACGTTCAACGATTTGACCTTTGAGAACTCTACCAAACTCCTCCGATAATTTAAGGTCTAAACACTTGCAATTTTAGATATAGGTTCCTTAGACATGGATCTAACTTAATAACTGAATTTGAGCCTAAAACAATAAATTGTAAGGGGTCATAATAGTGATCAAAATTTAAAAAATTGAACACTTTTTTTTTTTGCTCAACATACATCTCCAAATACCCGGGCAACCCCAGGCACCCATGCTAATATATATATATATATATATATATATATGTATATATATATATATATATATATATATATATATATATATATATATATATATATAAATGAAGTAGTTATATATATATATATATAACTACTTCATTTATTCACATAAATTTAATATACGAAAGTATAGATTTATGCGTAAACTTGAAGTATTTACTTCAAAAGTGCTCAATACGTAGGTAGAGCATAAGCCTGACGAATCCTATAGTTGGATGAAACGCAGAATATTCAGTGTAGCTTAATCGCCATATATATTTTATAAATTACTATATATATATATATATATGTATATATATATATATATATATATATATATATATATATATATATATTATGACCCTTTAAGATAAACAGAACATGGGAATAGAGTAAGAATAAGTATTAACAAGAACATACTAAATAAGAGTTGCTCGTCCTGCTAACAGACAACGTTTGTTGGGTCACCGGTTATTGTCTCCGGTCTTACGGATTTGTCTTCCGGTATTTTTTGTGTATGAATCAGTTTATAAGTAGGTAACACAAGTAGTCCACCAGAACACCTCCTTCCAGGCTGTACCATTTTCCTTGTTTTTGTTGCATATAAAAACCTTTCTTTTTATTTTGTAATTCTTTCCAATTGTTTTTCATTTCACTTCTAGTCGACGTTGCTGCTCTTAATAATATTCAATAATGCTCAAAATGACATTCTTAAATTCCTCCATATTCAGCCATTAAAATATACTTTTTAAAATGTCGTAAATTTTCACTTTTATACGAGAGAAAAAATTAACTGGTTTGAACTTGATTAAATAATATAAAAATAAACAATGCTGACAAAATCGTCAGGATAATCACTATTTATGTTTGGGATTTTACATCGTTTCTATATGTAATATAACAAGATAAATACATGAATATATATATATATATATATAAGAGAAATGAAATTAAAACTGTAAGTTGAACTTTACAATAAAAATTTATTGTTCGACTGAATACTCCAAAACAACAATTTTTGGAGTATTCAGTCGAACAATACATTTTTATTGTAAAGTTCAACTTACAGTTTTAATTTTATTTCTCTTATATATATATATATATATATATATATATATATATATATATATATATATATATATATATATATATATATTATTTTCATTCTCTTATAGTAAGCTCTACTCTCTATTGCGTATTGAGTTTTCTTATTCGGTTTGGATTAAATTATCTATATATAAATACTGTTATTTATATTAGTTTGAAGTTTACCATTGCGTATATCAGGTAAACATTACGTTTCGTTGATGTCATTAATATATATATTTCTATATATATATATATATATATATATATATATATATATATACATATATATATATAAAACTACTTAATTTACTCACATAAAATTAATATACGAAAGTATAGAATTATGCGTAAACTTTAAGTATTTACTTCAAAAGTGCTCAATACGTAGGTAGAGCTAGTTAGTAAATTATAAAATGTATATGGCGATTAAGCTACACTGAATATTCCGCGTTTCATCCACTCTAGGATTCTTCAGGCTTATGCGCGAATTCTGTGGTTGTTTGTCGTTTTTATATGAGCATCTTCTATTTAAATTTTAGTTAACCAATCAGCTTTCTAGTATCCACCGGGCACGTCCTATCAGCCAATGAGACTGCATTTATCGGACAAATGCCTATTTGACCTCTAGTTGACCTGTTCCTTTGTGTGTGCTCTATTTAGCCTGGATATTTAGCTTCTTGGTCTGTTTTTAATCGAGGTTAGTGTTTTTTTTATTAATGTTAGTTTGTATATAAATATAAATATAAGTGTACACACATATATAAAGAACCCCAACATCTATTAAACTGTAAAAGATAAATAGCAAACAACTGTGTTCACAAGATAAAATTTACTCTAGGATAGCGATACAAAATAGTTTTAAAACTAACAATAGCAAATAAACAAATAAATAAATTAAATAAACATGAATATACATAAACGATCACACATATATGTATGTATATATATGTATATATATGTGCATATATGTGTGTGTACACATATACATATATTTATATATAAACTAACATTACAACTAACATATATTATATATATATTCATATATAAACTAACATTAAACTAACATATATATACATATATATTTATTTATATATAAACTAACATTAAAACTAAAATAATATATATATATATATATTTATATATAAACTAACATTAAAACTAAAATATTATATATATATTTATATATAAACTAACATTACAACTAACATATATTATATATATATATATATTTATGTATAAACTAACATTAAAACTAACATGTGGTCTTTTGACACAGTGGACGCACTAAGTTCCACCCGTCTGTCCTCGAGGCGCTTGCTATTAATTTTAGCTCCCCAACCTACTTTTTGCAAGCAGATAAACCTTCGGTTACAGTTGGAACGATTTGGGGGACAAATTCCATTAAGTACTTTTTTTTCGTTTTTATCCCTTTCGCATACTAGCATTAGTATTTCTATAAAATAAAAAAAGGGTTCTTTTCCTTCTTTCTGGCATATACCCTTGAAAAGTTTGCCTGACGAAAAGCGCTTCGGGTTTTATTACATTTCGTGATTCTTTTAATCGACATATTTATTTTATGACATCCGAATATGGTTCATTTCTTTTTCATCATTTTAACATTATACCATTCTAACGAACACACACACACACACACACACACACACACACACACACACACACACACACACACACACACACACACACATATATATGTGTATATGCGAACAATTAAAAGGTAAATATTTATTAGATATATATTTATTTATTTATATATATATATGTGTATGTATATATATGTATATATATGCATGTATATATGTGTATATATATATATATATATATGTAAAATTCTTAACTTTTATTAAAAACATATTATTATAACCTTTTATTTATTAAAAACATATGATTATAACCTTATATTTAAACCAAATTCAGATTTATAATTTTATTCTATTTTTTATTCGCAACCCATATTACTTTTCTCATCAAGTAAATATTTTCCTTTTTATTTTAATTTTTTCCAGATACATCTGCCTTACTTAAAAATTGCTAGGTTTATTTATGGTGTCTTTTACCCACCGAATACTTTTGCTGATGAGGAGACTTTGTTTAAAAAAAAACTATATGTCAAAATGATTGTCCGTGGCTTAATGTCTATCACAATGAAAACATCGTTTCCGAAACGATCGTACAAATTATTGACTTTATTGCTGTTCCTTCTTATGAAACAGATTTTTAATTTTAATTCTAATTTAAATTATCAATCACATTACTAAATATATATATATAGGTAGGCTCTCTCTACCGTGCTAGAAAACTACTGGCACCTGAAAGTATCCTGTACCTCTATAAGGCCACCATTCGCCCATGTATGGAGTATTGTTGACACATTTGGGCTGGTGCATCTGCTACTAGTCTCTCGCTCCAAGACAAGCTTCAAAAGAGAGTCGCCAATCTGATAGGCCCTGAACTGGCATCTAAGCTCCAGCCTCTGTCCCATCGCCGAAACGTTGCATCCCTCTGCCTGTTCTACAAGTATTTTAATGGTGAATGGTCTGACGAACTGCAGAAACTTGTGCCCCCACGACGTAGACACCCTCGACAAACCCGACAGGCAGCTAAATCCCATCGCCACAAAGTAGAGATCCCTAGATTTAGAAGATCTTTCTACTCCAGTAGTTTCTTCCCCAGAACACCTAGACTCTGGAATTTCATTCCAGGTTCCTGCTTCCCTAACTGTACTGACATGCAGAAGTTCAAGTGTAACGTGAACCGACATCTTGCTGCCCAAATCCCAACATAGTGCCCCAGCAGTTGCTGCCCCTGATAGTAGCCCGCTACACCAAAATGGCAATTTGCCTTGTTTGGTGTGAAAATGTAATAATATATATATATATATATATATATATATATATATATATATGTGTGTGTGTGTGTGTGTGTGCGTGTGTGTGTATCTATATATATATATATTTATATATATATATATATATATATATATATATATGTATGCATCTGTGTGTACATATATTTAGATAGATGTATAGATAAGTAGACATAAAGGTAGGTCGATAGATACGAGATAAAATTTTATTTTACAAATAACCTGGAATGCTCACTTTATAAAATTTGACATTTTTACTTAACAAATAATAAGGAAGTTTTATATTATAAAAAATAATTTTTTACTCCATATATAATATGGAATTTTACTTCAAAAAATGACATTTTTACTTCACAAATGTTACGGAATTCTTTTATTATAAAAGAAATGAATTTTCTATTTCACAAATTTTATGGAATTCTTACTTTAAAAAAAAACTGGATTTTTACTTTTTTTTTACACAGTGATCACCACTTATCAAGGCCCGGAAGCCACTCAGAGATAAGGGTTACTCCATAGATTATATAGACATTTTCCATCATTAAATATGAAATGTTTATTTCATAAACGATATGGAATTTTAATTTTTTTAAAATAAAATATTAAAATATTTACTTTATATATATTATATTCATAAATATTATAGAATTATTATTTAGAAAATAATATTGAATTTTCACTATATAAATAATATGAAATATTTACTTCATAAATATTGTAGAATTATTACTTCATAAATAATATGGAAGTTTTGCTTTTATAAATAATATGGTATTTCAAGTTAATAAATAATATGAAAATATTCCTACGTAAATAATATGGAAATTTTATGTTATAAAATATTTCATAAATAATTAGAAATGTTTACTTCATAAAAATATAGAATTTTTGCTTCATGAGAAATATTGGATTTTTATTCGTAATTGATATGAAATTTTTATTTCATGAATAATACTGAATTTTATTATATTTATTTTTTATATTATTTTTTATATAAGGGGGTTTAGTTCATTATAACATGAAATTTTAATTCATAAATTATAGGGAATTTTTACCTAAAAATATAATTTTTACGTCATAAATAATATGGAGTTTTTACTTTATAAAATATAGGTTTAATTCATGAATAATACGAATTTTTACTTCATAATAAATCTGAAATTTATATTTTATATATGATTCGGAATTTTTTATATAAATATGATTTTATTTAATAAATGATATGCAATTTTTACTTTATAAATAATATGAAATTTTTTATTCATAAATAATTTGGAATTTCTATATATTAAATAATATGAAATTTTTTATTCATAAATAATTTGAAATTTTTATATATTAAATAATATGAAATTTTTTATTCATAAATAATTTGGAATTTTTATATATATATTTTTTTATTCAATTTTCACCCCAAACAAGGCACAGTGCCACTTTGAAGCAGGGGGCTACTATCAGGGACTTAATTAGCGAGGTCATTATGAAGGGAGATGAGTAGAAAGATGTTTGTTAACATTACACTTGAACTTTTGCATATCATTGCAGTTGGAAAAGCAGAATCCCGGAAGGGAGTTCCAAAGACCCGCAGTTCTGGGGAAGAAACTATTGGAGTAAAAGGCTTTCTTGCACCTAGGGATCTCTACTGTAAAGGGATGAGACTTAGAAGCTTGTCGGGTTTGTCGGGGGTAGTTACGTCGGGGAGGTACAAGTGTTTGCAGTTCGTCAGAGCATTCACCATTAAAGTATTTGTAGAACAGGCAGAGGGATGCAACATCTCGTCGATGGGACAGAGGCTGAAGCCTAGATAACAGTTCAGGACCTATCAGTTTGGCGACTCTCTTTTGAGCCTTGTCTGGGAGCGAGAGACTAGTGGCAGATGCACCAGCCCAAATATGACAACAATACTCCATACATGGCGAATGGTGGCCTTATAGAGGTACAGAATACTTTCAGGCGTTAATAGCTTTCTAGCACGGTAGAGAGAGTCTACATTCTTCGCAGCGTTCCTGGCAATGTTCTCAATGTAATTGTTCCAACTCATTTTTCCTGTGAACGTTAGGCCGAGGAGTTTAAAAGATGTACTTTCAGATAAAAAGTCATTTAAAAGGAGTTTAAAAGAAGTACTTTCAGGTAATGTGTATTAAATAATATGAAATTTTTTATTCATAAATAATTTGGAATTTTTATATGTCAAATAATATAAAGCATTTATTGAAAACCATCAAGCAATTCCAATACAAAAAACGAGTTTTTCTTGTATTTGATTTATTCAAACCATAGGTTTTTCTGAGATTTTTATGCACACAACTTTTGGAACGATGTAACCTCAAATCTTCTTCAAGTGTATCTTGTCAAACTGGAAACATTTCTGTCAAACTCATGAATCTGCAAATTTTCGAATGAACTAGAAATATCCTCATCAAGTAGCTAAGTTCCTATTTAACCAAATATTGTACAGTTTACATCTTTTGCAAGCCTTAAGCGTTGTAGTACCATTGAGATGTAGTACTACCTAGTAGTGTGATGAGCAGAGATTACCCGTCCATCATAAACAGCACACGATGCATAGAGGTTTCTATCGTCATACGATACGCTAATAAACATAGTGGCTTAGCTGCCAGTAAAGGAGGCAGTCAGTTGTTCTCAACTGGACAGAACCAAAAAAAACAAAAAACAAAAAAAAACATGGAAAGAGACACTAGTGATAACGACTGGATTTGGAATTACCTTTTCTGAACATTCGGAACCTGCGAATTTATTAAAAGTTCTAAACATGTTGGGCAGCAGAAATTGTTTTTTTTTGCTTTTTTTTTTCATGCCGGATTTTGCCTATCATTCCTAATGTGCGCATATCAATTAACCTCTCCCGTTTTCTTTCTCTTTAAATACATATCTATAAAAGAGGGAACGTGTATAAGGACACTTCTAAGCCTATATACTCAACCAATGTTTGGTTTATAGATTTTCAATTTGGTATATGAGATAATCAGACAAAGGGGAAAATGTTTAATCGGTTTTCATCCCAAAGAAAGAACTGCTAAGAGGTAAAAAAAATGAAAAATTGGTACTTGGGAGTCATGGGATTTTTATATATTTGTAAACTCTTTCATGAACGAAATTTTTTGTCTACTTACAGAAAGTGATGTGTTTAGAAAGAAACGTAATACTAGTATGCACCACGTGTCTCAGTTTCTTGTTTTATTTTATTTTGTAAATTAATTTAGCGTTGCGTTTAATACCGTATGACGTTGGGTACATATTCACACACACACACACACACACACACACACACACACACACACACACACACACACATATATATATATATATATATATATATATATATATATATATATATATATATGCAGGGTGACCCAAAAAACAGAGTAATTCAATTGTTTTTCTGAGCATTTTACAATCAACGGAGAAAAAAGACAAAAGACCCTAGTGTTTTGATGTGATGTTTTGAATATAATAAACTACTTAAGACCAAAGTTTCATTTCATTCGGACAAAACACTAAGAAACGGGGCCTAATTAGAGTTGGGGCCCGTTTTTTGGGGTCACCTTATATATATATATATATAAATATATATATACATACATATATATATATGTATGTATATGTATGTATGTTCTAAAAATATACACGGCAATTTAAGCTACACGGACTAGTCTGTGTTTCATCCTCGTGAGAATACGTCAGACTTATGTAGCTCAAATTGCCATATATATTTTCGTAACTTACTACCTGTGTTTTGAACACCGTTGAAGTAAATACTGAAAATTTACTCATAAAATGTTATCTTATATTAATTTATGTGATTAAATGAATTAGTCAGACACACATACACACACACGCACCCACACATACACACACGCATATATATGTATATATATACATATATGTGCATACACATATATATATGTATATATGCATATATATAAATATATATAAATATATATATATATATGTGCGTGTGTGTGTATGTGTGTGTCTGCGTGTGTCTGTGTCTGTGTGTCTGTGTGGGTGTACTGGGTGATTAGACTGTTAGTCTATAATATTAAGGGCTTGTAATTTAGTATTGAAATATAATTCTTACAATATACGAATATACTAGAAAAATATTTAGCCTGGTGTTTATTTGAGAATTGAATATGGGTGCCAGTTCGACACTAGCTTTTTAAAGTGCCTGGCAACTACATCAACTAATTTCACAAGGGACCGTGTTTTTGTTTTGTTTTGTTTTGTTTCGTTTACCGATTCAACACTTATCAAGCATAATTTTTTTCTGAAGATGAATGTTAACAAGATTGATAGATTTCCTTAGAAATGGTGAAGAATACTATGAAGGGATTTAAAATTTCCACCGACCATCAACTGAAAACGATATTTTTTTTACCATTGTTAAAAATATCGCTCATGGAATATGAGTTCCAAAACAATAAATAGCGAGGCAAACCCATCGCTCCACTCCGCAGTTTATTTCTTGTAAAGAAATATATTTAAGTCATACGTTTCAGTTGTGGGGAGTTATTTTCCGATCACTGTGTATATATCGATATATCTATGCTTTTCATGAGCCTCGCGATGTGTGTCATTCTCTTGATGTCCCGGTTCACAAATCCGATCCGCATATGACTTGTGTTCTCTGCCTCGATGAATAGCGAGAGGCTATCGATTTTGTTGTAGGTCGACACTAGATTAAATATTCATCGCTGTTTTATACTCGCTTTTATTACAGTAAATATTTATAGGCTGGGTGGTGCGCACACACTCACAAAAGTGTACGATTTTATCGCAGACGATGGCGCACGTACAAAAGGCAACCGTGAAAGAAGTGGAGACAGGCCAGCTATTAAATAACAAAACGTGTTGTCTTCCATGAAAAGATAACCGTCGTAAAACAAATGCCGAAATTATTTCTGTTTTATTTTTAGATACTTGCGCGGGTCTCTTTAGAAGGAAGCTCGTCCGTCGTTCGGTGAGTAGCTTGCTCGATTCGTTGATCTGTCTGACATAAAGTTTTTCATCGATAAACGCAGGAATTTGCGGTGGCGGAAAGCGTAACAACGTAGCTAAATGAGCTCGATGTGTCACGTTCGAATCTAGTCGGTTTGGTAGCGGAAATTCGATCTGCCACTTAAATACATTCACGTGGTCTCTCTGGTGAGTATCTGAATGAATCGGGAAAACCAGTGCCAACAAAAGAATCGGGCAGGTCAAAACTGAATTGGCCTTATTAATCTTCTTAAGCTGATGCAATTAGTCAGAGAGAGTTGAAATTATTTATTTTGCTAGATTATATATATATATATATATATATATATATATATATATATATAGAGAGAGAGAGAGAGAGAGAGAGAGAGTAGCATTTCGGCCCGGCGTTGCCCGGGTGTTTGGAGGTGTATGTTGAGCAAAAAAAAGAAACAAAACAAAAAAAAGGTCAACTTTTTAAAAACTTTCACCCCTATTATGACCCCTTAAAATTTATGATTTTGGGCTCAAATCGAGTGATTAAGTTAGATCCATGTCCAGGGAGCCTATATCTAAAATTTCAAGTGTTTAGACCCAAATTGTCGAAGGTTTGGTAGAGTTCTCAAAGGTCAAATCGTTGAACTTTAACCCCTTAACAGCAAAATTTCTGGCCGAAAACCGATCGCATCGATTTTCCCAAATCTCAGTACCCTGTATATCAAATTTTGAGCCTATAGACTAAAAATTGACAGAGTTATTGCGTATATAACTACTTAATTTACTCACATAAAATTAGTATACGAAAGTATAGATTTATGCGTAAGCTTTAAGTATTTACTTTAAAAGTGGTCAATACGTAGGTAGAGATAGTTAGTACTAGTTAGTACTTACTATATATATATATATATATATATATATATATATAGATACATAACTATATATATATATATATAGATACATAACTATATATATATATATATAGATACATAACTATATATATATATAGATACATAACTATATATATATATAGACCGATAGATAGATACATAACTATATATATATATATATATAGACCGATAGATAGATACATAACTATATATATATAAATAAATAAATATATATATATATATATATATATATATATATATATATATATATATAAGACATTATTTATTGAAAATGTATTATCTGCCTTGCCAAAGTAACCTAAAATATTTCCCTGTAAAAATTCTGTTTGATCTATAAGAAAAACAGACTATTTTTACGATCGGATTATTTTCGATGTACGGTATTTATCGAATGAATTTCTGTATAAATCATATGTAAGAACACTGCCAGACATATAAATTACCTTTGTGTAAAATTTGCAGAAGATAGGCTCGGCCGTTGCGGAACTTATAAGGACAGAACTCTCACAAAGTTATTTATATATATATATATATATATATATATATATATATATATATATAGTTTTGTGTATCTACATAAACGTTTATGTAAATATTTCTAGCGCTAAGTAGTAAGTTTTTAAAATATATATGGCAATTAAGCAACACAGAATTTTCCACGTTTCATCCTGACGAATCCCCATGAAAATGAAACGGGGAAAACTCTATGTAACTTAATTCACACACACACACACACACACACACACATGCACACACACGCGCACACATGTATATATGTGTGTGTGTGTGCGCGTGTTTATATATATATATATATATATATATATATATATATATATATATAGACAGTAGAGTTTAGTTTCCTAGAAGTACATCCAATGAAACAACATGTGTCTACCAAAATAGTGCTCAATGAGTGAACAGAGCAGGTATACTAATTTTATTCATACAAACATTAATGGCTACATATGTGCATACTTTCGACGGTAATTCTTAGCCTGAAGACGTAATCCCCCAACGTCGGTGATTACAGAAACATGTATGCACATATGTAGCCATTAATGTTTGTATAAATAAAATTTATATATATATATATATATATATATATATATATATATATATATATGAGACTTAAGTATATATACATATATATAAGTTTCGTGGGAAAGAATGCCATCCTCGCTAAAAGCAAGACTAGAATAAGAGCGTATTATTTATTTATATTTATGTAAGAGATCAGAAAAATGTCGGTTTCTGCAGACTGTTTCCTCGGAAATGGCGTGTCTCCCGCTGTATTGGGACTCTGTTATATTTACACACGCCGATTTTATTTTTATTGTTATTTTTGGATTTTTGGAATTTTGCCGATGTACGAGTGATTGAATGAGAAAGGTTTATTTATTTTTTTTAATGGATAAACTTGGTTAACATATTTCCCGACAGATTTCATTATAACTTCCCGTCTTGGGTAAGTGAAAGATTAAAAAAAAAACTCAGATGAAGATAACGACGTTTTGCTCATCTTCAGTAACACACACACACACACACACACACACACACACACACACACACACACACACATATATATATATATATTTATTTATATATTATTTCTTTACATTATTCTTAACCGTGTCCAAGAATCTCGTAATTTTTGAAGGAAGGCTTATTTGCCTTTGGAGAAATGCTTGGGTTGCAGATGGAAAGGATATGATGATGTAAAAACCACAATATGCAGTGGAACGAGTTCATTAGTGACAACGATGGGTATGTGAGCATCAAGAAGATGCGGTGTACGATAATTCTCAATTTGCATCCTATTATTTAAACCGGCCAAACAAGTGTAAATTAGATGGACACCAATTTATAAACGTCATTGCTTTCAATTATTCATTCTAACTTATCAAGTCATACTCGCTTATCACAGAAAGTCGAACTTCAGTCGGTCAGTCCACACCTCTTACAATGTGCACACGTCTAGAAGCATTAGATATGCCACCTCTGACATGCAGCGATTAAGCAATTCTTTTGCTCTCGCAGTCCCTAATCAAATCGAAAATTGAATCGAAATCAGTCATTTATTTGACAACGTCTCAATGGTAAATCATGAACAGAGAATCTTAGACTTTGTATGAAATATTCAGAGGAATTTCGCTAGACACGATTGTAGTGAGTGTCGGGTGTATTTAGAAGGAATAATAATTTGCATGCGGTGCGTTGAGAAATGAAGAGCTCATTTTCTGGTGAATAACATATCAGGAGCGGACACCAAAAGAAAATATCCCGAATAACGTAAAGTGTTAAAATTACTTGACCATAAATGAAGGAACCAAATACTACAGATATAATGCCAGCAGCGAAAGAAGGAATTCAAATTTGATTTGAAAACAAGCCTATAAAAGTTTGTGAAGTTAGCTACCTCTTTATTAGGCACCGCCAAAAATGGCCGAAAAATCAAGTTGTTTTTTAAAACGAAATTACATTTATTAAAATCCATTACTACTGAGTAACTTTTTTTTTTCCAGAAAGATAAAACCCTGAATTTTATCATATAGAAAACAGAATAATGCAAAACTTTTTCTACTATTTTTTAATTAAATTTTAAATGTTAAATTTTCCCAAAAAGTTAACAATTGACATTTTTTGTCTTGCACAAAAAACGTACATAAATATTAAAAAAAAGGGTTTTGAAATAATTACTTTATTTATTTGTTGTCTAACTAAGATTTAGGATGATTTTCTAAGAGAATATGCAAAAATATTATAATATAAGTACCCGGATTTCAAATAATTCCACTTATTCATATAGACAACCAGTTACTTCGCGTCGATCTAGAGTCTAGATCGACAATGTTTATGTTTGCATCTGATAAAAACAGGCCCCAAAAAACTTTTTTTTAAGTGACGAAAATTTCAATGTATTATTAACGCTGAGGCTGGCCAGTACCAGATGGGTGACCATTTCTATGAGTTTGGTTTTTAATGTGTATGTGTGTGGGGGCCAGGCTCCCCAAAATGGGGGGGGGTGCAATTTAAAGCAGAATATAAAAAAAATTATTTCAGCGCGTTTGGTCCACCGTAGTCGAAAGGCGGCAAACGTTTTCAAACGGGATCGAAAAAATGATGCAATTTTTAACACAAAGGGCACTATATTTATTGAATTTTTTTTTTGTATCGATTCTTCAAAGCATGCCCTGTTTAATAATGGTCATGCATTATTCGGCTCGCTAAAAAAAATTGTTAATTTATTTATCAAAGATTTTAAAATGGCTTTTTTCGTATAAATATGAATTTTTTTTTTTGTTTTGCTTAACTTAAATTAATTATTTTACTTAACATATTCACCGAATTTCACACTTCAAAACTTAAAAGCGGGATAATTAAACACAATCGAAGTTCTGATATTCAGACGTCAAAATAAGGTATGCAAACAATTTCTTTCTTTTTTAATATATAATTCTATCCCTTACAACACAATATGTTGTGTTCAGTTTCAGATGATTATTTTAAGCATATTTGTACCCCCTCAAAACAAGGGGGGTTTTGTAAGCAAAAGTATATATATATATAAATATCCTTTATGAAAAATAAGTACACTGTTATAAAGTTCATTCTTCTCTTAATAATCGCTGAAAATTTCGTATTGATCGGATAATTACCTGATTTTTGGTAGATTTTTTAAAAGACGGTCCGTCAAAAAGTACTTACCTGCCCCCCCCCCCCAGTTTTGGCGGTGCCTACTCTTTATCATGAAAAAAAATACTACTAATACCAGTGCTGTTTCTGCTGCTACTACTACTACTACTACTACTACTACTAAAATAATACTAATATATTTTTTATTATTGTCACTAAACTTCCAGTGAAGACCAATGTGAATTTTTACAAGGCTTATACTTAGGTCATGGTAAGGCAGATTTATAGATTACAAAGCAGGAGCAACAGGTCAAATGGTAGACAAAACAAAGTCGCACGACGACGAATGACATCACGCTCTCGAGTTGAGAGAAACAAAGTTTTTAAAATGAGTCTCTTCGTGGCAGCCGAACAGTCCTCCGCCAATGATTAAAAAAAAATAATAATCCCAGCGAAAAATGCTTCGATGTCTGTCCGTCTGCGTCACTTTGTTCCTCAAGTTAGAATGTTAACGTTAAGAAGTAAATAATTAGCTAATAAACACTGTTGCTGTCTCTCTATGGAATCAATTTTTTCCCAACTAACGCCTTGAAGGAAACTCAGCAAATGTCTCTTTGTGTGTTTCGTGCATGAAATGTGTTTTGTCTGTTTCAGTTAAACGTGATGATCCACAACCACTCATGAAACGCGACGAAGATAAACAGCAGCATTGGATAAAGCACGATAAATAACAACACGTAAAAACACCCGGATATCTTCCAAACATTTATATCAGATATACTTCTGCACTCAATGTAAAAAACGTGTCCTCTATGTTATCTGACGTGATTGAATGGTTAATTGTTAGCATAGATAGCTTCATACCCTTCAAGAAATTCCAGTAAAAGCCCAACAACCCAGCAGTCAGCCGTGATTCATCCTAGACTGTGCTGCTGCAATTGCGCACAGAAATCACTATTTCCATTGCTTCCATTAGGACTGCCAGCACCCATTGTAAAAGAATAATACTGAATGCAAGAGATTCGTATACTCAGTACTCAAATTTAAAGTAGCTGAGCAGCGGCTTGGTTTCCACTAATTTTGGCGAATAACAAACAAACAAACAAACAAACAAACAAGCAAACAGTTCTCCATCCACACCATCATCGATGTACCTGAGGTAATTTCGTCAGCATTTGTCACAGCAAAACTATTTACTAAGAAAGTTGGAGCAAATTCTACCTTTGCTACCTCCCATATTTTCTCCTGTGACTTAAAAAAAAACGCTATTCAACATACAAATATCTGCACATGATGTTGCCAAGCTTATAAGAACCCTTGATTCCGGTAAAGCAACTTGTCGCGACGGCATTCCAGCGATAGTGCTCAAAAAGCTTCAACCAAAAAGCTTCAACCATACTTACAAAGCTGTTTAAACGTTGATTTAAGGAGAAATACTACCCAACTATCTGGAAAACTGAATCAGTCTGCTTCGTGTTTAAAAATTCCGGAAGTCGGTCCTCTCCATCTCAGTACAGGCTAATCAGTCTTCTGTACATCATGAGTAAGTTGCTGGAATCTGTGATAATCAGAGAAGAGGTCAACCACGTAGAAAAATAACCCGCTCATTGACATGCAGTATAGCTGATGTATTAACAGTTATATCACATGGGATTAGTGAATCTCTTGACAGAGGCGCCGTTTCTAGAGCAATAGCTTTTGATATATCAAAGGCTTTAGATAGAGTATGGCATAAAGTTCTACTTCACAAGATCGCTAGCTATGAAATGGCTGGAAATATCCTCTCAATTATTAAATCCTTTCCCTCCGTTAGGCTTATAAGAGTAGTCGTTGATAGGCAGAAATAAGGACCTCATATTATTAACGCTGACGTCTCTCAAGGTTTCATCTTGGGCCCAACCCTCTTCCTAATCATCAATAATCTCTCAAATCGCATTCTTAGCTCATTAGTAGATATTTATGCAGACGAAACTAAAAAATACTGCAAAACTTCAAAGGCCGATTCTTTCTCTTCTGATGCAATGGGTCATAAGGTGGCTGGTTAATTCTAATGCATCGAAAACCAAACTTCTCTCCTTTTATCACAATCGCTCTTTCCCATCAAAATTCAATTGAAATTAATAGCTTCCGTGTTGAGGAAGTTACATGTCTTGACAAGCTTCTATAACTGACCTTCACTTCTGATCTGAAATGGATCACATGCATAAATTCTCTGGTCAAGATCGTTGGAAAAATTGTTGGATCACTCTAGCGCTCCAGCAGGTATCTCCCTGTCGATCCAATCAACTATCTGTATAAGAGCCAAGTACGCTCTAAGATGGAGTCACATCTAAGCAGGAGCTGCTCGACGAGCCGTATCTAGCCTTGATAAAGTTCCAAACGGCTTCGAAACCTATGTTATACTCTTTTCTCTTTCCTGCAACCTCTTTACCACAATATCTGCTCGATCGTTATTTTCATGGCAAGTGCTTTACTGAACCCTATTCTATGCCCCCTCTCAGAAAACTTTCCAGACTCAAAGGAACACCACCGGTTATTATCAGTGAGCAGTCTACCATGATGATCTGTATGAGAACTCCTACAGAATAACCACACTCACTATAAATGATTTCTTCCACTCTCTATCTGTACCTAAAACTAAACGCAAATTCCATGAACAAACCTTCTTTCCCAGAACTGTCAACTTGTGAAACACTGTTCCACTGTCCTGCTTGCCGGTTGAATACAACAGGGTGGCCTTCAGATCAAATGTAAATAAGTTCCTGTTGATTCGTCCCCATGAATAATAATTTACGACATTTACGATTACTAAACCACCACCTTACATTCATTAATCCTGATCCTCGAGTGGCCTTCGGGCTGTGATAAGTGGTGACTCAAAAGCAACACAAACAAACAAAAAAATACCCCACGCAGGTATAAAAACATGCACATATTATTGAAAATTTTACACGAGAAATCAATAGTTCGATTACGCAGTCATTCTCAAAGGTTATCGAAAAAGGTGGAAAGTACTGGAACTCTGGTATGACTTGTCATCCAGATTCTAGGGAACACCACGCATAATTATCAGTGAGCAGTCTTTCATGATGACCTGTGTGGGAATTCCTAGTGAGTACAAATAATAGTTCATATCTCTACTGAAATCTTGAATAAACTTATTGTCATTTAAATTCCAACGTTAACAGCGAAGATTCAATAAAACTCAATACAAAGACGTTAAAAGTTTTGATCGCCTGAATCTATTGTTGAGAGCAGACAAGTTGAATCTGAATTTATTCTTCGTAACCTTGCGTTACTCTTGCTTTTTAGTCTTCACATTCCATAGACGATATTTCGGGCAAAGGGGAAAATTACTGTTTTCTGGTTTGTAGTTGTTGCTATATACATATTTTCAACATTCTTATTGTATTATTATTCATTCAACAATTAATCTATTCATCGCAATAACATTTAACCTCTTCGGGTGGTTTTCACCTTGAAAAAACGTTACTTATTAGTAAAAACCAATATGATTCTGCATTTTATTAGTAGTAACTATTAATGAAATACGAAATAAGTTTACACCATGTTGTTAAGCATAGAGTGAATCAATATAATTACAAAACTGTATAGGAAACAATAAATGTGGTTGAATTGCATTGAATTATGTATATATTTGTATGCATGCGGGCGTGACCTAGAGGCTAAGGAATGAGGGTGAAGAGTTGTATGTTTTGGTTCCGATTATAGTTAATGCCACTTCAGTCCTATATATATATATATATATATATATATATGCATATTTATATATACATACACACAGATATATACATATATATATATATATATATATATATATATAAAAGTGAACGTGTCTGTACATGTGTCTGTGTACATTTCCCTACGCAATAACTCTGTCAATTTTAAGTCCACAGACTCGAAATTTGTAATCGGTTTTCGGCCAGAAATTTGGTCGTTAAGGGATCAAAGTTAAACGATTTGACCTTTGAGAGCTCTACCAAACTCCTCCGACAATTTTTGGTCTAAACACTTGAAATTTTAAGTATGGCTTTCTTGGACATGGTTCTACCTTAATAACTTGATTTGATCCCAAACAACAAATTTAAGGGGTCATAATAGGGGTCAAAGTTAAAAAAATTGACCGTTTTTTTGTTTGCTCCACATACATTTCCTAACACCCGGGCAACACCGGGCTGAAATGCTAGTATATATATATATATATATATATATATATATATATATATATATTGTAATGTGATTGATAATTTAAAAATCAAATTATAATTAAATTAAAAATCCGTTTCATAAGAAGGAACAACAACAAAATCAATAATTTGTACGATCGTTTCCGAAAACAGTGTTTTTATTGTGGTAGACATCAAGTTACGGGCAATAATTTTTACATATAGTGTTTTTAACAAACAAAGTTTCTTCATCAGCAAATATTGGGAAGGGTTTTTATTATATGTAAAAGACACCATAAATAAACCTAGCATTAAAAGTAAGGCAGATGTATCTGGAAAAAAATAAAATAAAGGTATGGATTTAACTTTATAAGAAAATTAATATGCGTTAAAGATAGAAATAAAATAGAGTAAAATTATAAATATAAATTTGGTTTAAGTACAATATTATAATATTATTTTTCGATAAAACTCATAGACACATACACATATATATACATATATGCATACACACATACACACACACATATATCTTCTTCTTCTTCTTCTTGCTCGTCCGTCGGAATCGACGATGACCAAGGTATCAATCAATTCGGCGTCAGGGGTTTGTGGGTCCTGAGATGGCTGATGAGGCCAATCCGTGCTCGGCAGACTCTTCCACACTCTGGACACGTGAAGGCGGTATGCGGCAGGCTGTGAACAGGCAGCTCTCTCCTTCCTCCTCTTGCGCTTCTGCTGGTCGTGTGTCATGCGTTGATTCTCTGCCCTGTCGGCTCCTAGGCTGATGACGCAACGCCAGGCCGAACGTTTAGCAGCGCGACTCTCTCGAGACTGGGGGCTGATGTCAAAGTCTTTTAGGGACGTTCTCAGACAGTCTTTATATCGTTTCTTTTGGCCCCCTGCATTCCGCTTTCCCTGGCTGAGTTCCCCATAGAAAAGTTGTTTGGGGATTCGGCTGTCGTGCATGCGATAGACATGGCCTGCCCACCGGAGCTGGGTTTTGCGGATTATGGTGGTGATGGTATGGAGCCCCGCGCGCTTTAAGACTTCTGTGTCAGGAATTCTGTCTTGCCAGCGGATGTTGAGAAGATTACGGAGGCATCTGAGGTGGAAGCCATTCAACTGTTTTTCATGTCTTTTATATGGCGTCCAAGTTTCGCAGGCGTAGAGTAGGGTTGTCAGGACGACTGCTCGGTATACTTTCAGTTTGGTTGCGAGTGTAATGCCTCTCCTCTTCCACACATTGTCTCTAAGTCTTCCAAATGCACTGCTCGCTGTGGAGATCCTATGGTTAACCTCAATGTCAATGTTGGCGGTGCGGGAGAGGGTGCTGCCAAGGTAGGTGAATTGCTCCACAGCATGGATCTTCTGTCCTTTGACAGTGATGCCGGGTTCATGGTATGCATTTCCTGGGGCGGGTTGGTACATAACTTCTGTCTTCTTTGTACTGATGGTGAGACCAAAGTTGTCACAACTGGTGGAAAATCCGTCCATTTGACGTTGCATCTCTATCTCATTTGGGGCATTAAGGGCACAGTCATCGGCAAAGAGAAGGTCTCTGATGATGGTTTCCCTCACTTTCGTGACTGCCTGCATTCGCCTGATGTTAAACAATTCCCCGTCACATCTGTACTTGATGACAATGCCAGAGTGACTGTCTTTGAAGGCGTCCTGGAGCATGGCAGAGAAAACCATGCTGAAGAGCGTCGGGGCTAAGACACAGCCCTGCTTGACCCCGCTGGTCACAGGGAAGGGTTCTGAGGGGTCGCCGTCATCCAGGACACGAGCGGTCATGCCCTCATGGAACTGCCTGACAATGGCGATGAACCTGTCTGGACAACCAAATTTTTTCATGATCCGCCAGAGGCCATTTCGGCAAACAGTGTCGAAGGCCTTGGTCAGGTCGACGAACGTGGTGTAGAGGCCCCGGTGCTGCTCGACACACTTCTCCTGCAGTTGGCGTGCAGCAAAGATCATATCAGTCGTCGCGCGGCCCGCTCGAAAGCCACACTGGCTCTCGGGAAGAAGACCATCCTCAAGGTGCACCAGCAGGCGGTTGAGAAGGACGCGGGCCAGGATTTTCCCGGCGATGGAAAGAAGGGATATCCCGCGGTGGTTGTCACATGACTGACGATTTCCCTTGCGTTTGTAAATGTGAACGATAGTAGCATCACGAAAATCTTGCGGTAATTCTTCACTCTCCCACATGGATTGGAAGAGTTCTGTTAGTCTTAAAAGCAGTGTAGGTCCATCAGCTTTATATACTTCTGCTGGAATTGAGTCGGGGCCGGGGGCCTTCCCAGAGGAAAGTTGCTTGATGGCTTTGCTTACTTCCTCTGACGAGGGTGGGATGTCGAGCTCCTCGTTGATAGGCTCCTGGCGTAGTCGATCGATGGCTTCATCGTTGATGGAAGATGGTCGGTTTAGCACACTGTTAAAGTGCTCCGCCCATCTATCAAGGATCTGCTTTTTGTCATTCAAGACAGTTGTTCCATCGGAGCTAAGCAGGGGGAGGGGCTAGAGGACTGGGGACCGTAGACAGCCCTCAGCGCATCGTAAAACCTCCTCATATCCTGGCTATCGGCATGCTCCTGGATCTCATCTGCTTTGGTGCTGAGCCAGGCATCCTGCATGGAGCGGAGTCTGGCCTGCACCTTGCTGCGGATGTTGATGAAGGCAGCTTTCTTTGCAAAACACTTGGGGTCACTCTGATGTGCACGGAGAAGTTGGCGTTTCTCCTCCAGGAGGGGCTGAATCTCAGAGTCATTTTCATCAAACCAGTCCTGGTGCTTCTTTTGCTTGGGTCCAATGATTTCGAGAGCGATGGAGTAGGTGGAGTCTCTGAGGTGTGTCCACTGATCTTCGATATTGTCCGAGATGGTGAGGGGGACAGATAGCTTGTCTTTGATTGCTTCCTGTAGCTCATGGATGACATCTGGACTTTTAAGTTTTTCCAGGTCAAGGCGCTTTGTGACTTTCTGGCCCTGAGGCCGCCTCTTGGGTTGGATGTAGAGGCACATTTTGGATATGATCAGGCGGTGGTCTGTCCAACAGTCGGCACCACACACAGCCTTGGTCAATCTTACGTCTCTCCTGTCCCTTGCCCTGATGATGACGTAGTCAATCAGATGCCAGTGGTGGGAGCGTTGGTGCATCCACGACGTCTTGTTACGGGTGGGTAGGCGGAACATGGTGTTGGTGATGGAAAGGTCGTGTGCAGCGCAAAGGCTGAGCAGCCGTAGGCCGTTGCTATTGCACTTGCCCACTCCATGGTGGCCAAGGACCCGGTCCCAAGTGGAATGGTCCATGCCAACGCGGGCATTGAAGTCGCCGAGGACGATGAGCTTCTCTCTCTGCGGAGCAGCGGAGATGAGGCTTTCCAGATCTTCATAGAACTGGTCCTTAGTATCTTTGGGGTTAGTCATGGTTGGTGCGTAGGCGCTGATCAGTGTGGCGGTTCTTGCCTTGTTAAGCGGGAGTTGCATCTTCATTAGCCGGTCATTGATGCCGTCCGGGATGCTAACCAGCTTCCTCACGTGCTCAGTCTTGATGGCGAAGCCCACGCCAGCCTCTCTGCGCTCCTCGCCGCTGCGTCCACTCCAAAAAAAGGTGTAGCCGCCCCCTGACTCTGTCAGTTGACCCTTGTCTGAGAGGCGAGTCTCACTGAGGGCTGGGATGTCTACCTTATAACGGGCAAGCTCCCTTGCTACGAGAGCAGTTCTTCTCTCGGGTCGGTCAGCTCTGGTGTTGTCGAGCAAAGTACGGACATTCCATGATGCTAAGGTAAGCACCAACCCTTTCTTTCTCATGTCTCGACCACTGTGAGGGAAACCCCGCCAGCCGCGGTATGCTGGCCAGGGGTGATGGTGAAGCAGCTATGTTTAGGGCTCCTTTTATCGCCCCGTCCTCATTCCATGGAGGCGAGCAGAGTGATCCTGAAAAGGACTGCTCGGTCGGCCAGCCAGTTGCCTGCACCCCCTCGCTGCTTCGGTCGAGTGGAGTACGACCAGTTTCTGGGCCGCCTGTGTGCAGGTTTGCAGCTACAGCTCCCAGTGATTTCCACACCTGCTGCTTTGCCGCTCGCCCATCGCCACAGGGCTTGTTGTTGACGCAATGCTTGACACCCTGACTTGCGCTGGATTTGGATTATAGTGAGGGGGACTTGCGCTGCATCGTCCTCACTCTCTCGTCCTGGCCCGCCCAATTCCAACGACAAGACATAGTCGAGACGGCTGGGGACGAACAAGGGTGCAGGAGCTGCCGGAGGGAGGCAAGTATGCCATCCAACCGCCTAAGGGGCTCCACTCCATCGTTTCTGTCGGGGTTGCTCCCCTAGCCTTATCCATTTCCATGGCTCTCACAAGGCAGTGAGGCCATTTGACCCATGGCTGGGATAGGGATTGGTAATGTGTCAGGGCATGTCCACACGTCGGTGGGCCGTAGCACAGTCCCTCTGGGACTCCCTACTGTTCCGAGATCCTCTACTGATTCAGCCTGGAGTCGCATGACAACCAGTTACCGTGTGTGACCACGAGGAGGCACAGCAGAGGTCTTGATGATGGAGAGGCTGTGTACTGACAGGAGAAGACTTATGCACTCGGCTTCTCGTTTCGCGCAAGGCTAGCCAGTGGTGGTTGCTGAGAGCGAGATGGTGCGTAAGCCAAGACGCTGCCTTATAGCTAACACACTTGCGCATCACATCACCCTGTGTGCATTGCACACACACACACACATATATATATATACATATACACATATACACATATACATAAATACACATATATATATAAAAATACACACATATATACATATACATACATATACATATATATAAATAAAAATATAGATACAAATATTAAAATATTATATTAAAAAATATAAATACAAATATTTACCTTTTAATTTTTCGCCTTTTGAAATCAGGAACTATGGTCAAAGTACTCATATAGATGCTTGTTATAGCTTTTCAGCTTATGAAATGATAAATTTTGGAAAAGAAACGCTTGTGGAATATTTTATATCCGTTAGCATACTTTTGATTAAAGAACGCCAAGATTTAAAATTCGAAAGAAAGGGGAGGATAATGTTATTTGTATAATTAAATAATGCAAGGGGGATAATTAGTCATATTTTTTAATTAAAGAATCCAAGGGAGATAATTAGTCTAACTTAATTTATTACAGAATAATAAAAAAAATATTATCATCTATTTTTATTAATAAGTATTTTTTAATGATTTAAGGTGGTTTATATTTGTTAAATTTAAACCAACGTTTATGACTGCCTGTGAAGATTAGTTCCTCTCTTGAATTTAATAGGGTGGTTGTATTTTTTATATCTTCATATTTCAAAATTTTTAGGGTCTCTTTTGTACATAGTTCCTTCTTATGAAACGGATTTTTAATTTAATTATAATTTGATTTTTAAATTATCAATCACATTACTAAATATTAAATTAGCTCTAGGATATTTACCTATCGAGCTTATTATATATCTAAATTACAACGAGCACTTTTTCTTTCCCTGTATTTTAATTAAACTAGTAATTTTACTATTACATTAAAATACACTCTGCTCTTTAGACTATTATTCTAATCTCCTTTAAATTATATATATATATATATATATACATATATATATATATATATATATATATATATATATATATTGATCTCCTTCCTACATATTAGGTTCAATAAACTAATCGATAGAGAATCCTCTCTATACTAATAATCTGCATGAATCAAAATATATTTAAATGTATCTTACGACCGGGCAACGCCGTGTGGCCTGTTAGTATAATTATAAAACTCAATTCTGTGAACCGTCCGACTGCCATTGCTTGCATCTTGTCTATAAAAACATTGTTGTCATGGAAACCAGCTTGTATTTAATAAAACTCACACTCCTTTTCACAATCCAACCATATTGAGTACACATTAAGTTCAGTCTTTGCTTGTAGACATCGTTCCAATCATGAAACTATGTTTTGCTATGTTTTGGTGTGGGTTTCGATTCTAGCTGATAGCATTCAAATCATTTTTTTGTTACTTTTGAAATTATGACTATATATTGGTTGCAATAATATGAAATAATCGACTCTATAATAATAAATACACACTCTATTATATTTAAGCGTATTTTACGACCTGGCAACGCCAGGTTTCCCTGCTAGTAATTTATTAATTGTCTGCGAATTTTTCAACTATATCACTCTCCTCCATCAACTCCATCTCTTTCACACTATGGTAGTGGTGATGGAAAATTCTTAGCGTCTGGGCTACTCGTCTAACAAAGTCTTGCTTAATATTCAGGTGTAGTCGACATCAGGATCCGTCATTCTCTGGTTGTCTCTTCTTTATATGGCATAATCACGTTGACACACTGGTTCTCGTTAGATCACCGAAGACAGTAACGTTGAGCTACGCTGGTACCAGATGAGTGACTATTAAGGAATACCAGTAGGTGTATGCAGGGGGCTGTCGACACTTCAGCTCCTGTATCCCACCTGGCTTCTAGCTATCTTGACTCGTTCACGCCGCTCCATGCAAACCAGTTCCATTTTAAACAAATTCCCCGCGCGAGTCATTCATGAGCTCTATGATGGTCGTATGATCTTCGTCGCTCCGGTGAACGAACCGGCTTTTTTTATATCGCAAACAAAACGTCTCTCGATAAGAACCGCAAATCAGCCGAGTTATACTGGCAATGCTTTATGTGTTCTGGACAAACTATTTTTAACTTTGCATGTAACTGCAGGTAGGAATGGCTGTGATTAACGAGAACTTTATGCAGACCAGAACGAACTGAGACAATACTGCCTGAGGTCGATCTTATCGATCGAGATTTTAAAGATCTATAAAAGATTTTAAAAATCCATAAAAGATTTTAAAGATCCATTTAAGATTTTAAAAATCCATAAAAGATTTTAAAGATCCATTTAAGATTTTAAAGATTCATTTAAGATTTTAAAGATTCAATACCAGTTTTAAAGATCCACTTAAGAGTTTAAAGACTTATGTTAGATTTTAAAGATCCATTTAAAATTTCAAAGACCCATTTAAGATTTTAAAGATCCATTTAAGATTATAAAGATCAATTTAAGATTTTAAAGACCCATTTAAGATTTTAAACGCCCATTAAAAATTTTAAAGACGCATTTAAGATTTTAAAGACGCATTTAAGATTTTAAAAGATGCATTTAAAATTTTAAAAGATGCATTTAAGATTTTAAAGATCCATTTAAGATTTTAAAAGATACATTTAAGATTTTAAAGACCCATTAAAGATTTTAAAGATCCATTTAAGATTTTAAAGATCCATTTAAGATTTTAAAGATCAATTTAAGATTTTAAAGATCCATTTAAGATTTTAAAGATCCATTTAAGATTTTAAAGATCAATTTAAGATTTTAAAGATCCATTTAAGATTTTAAAGATCCATTTAAGATTTTAAAGATCCATTTAAGATTTTAAAGATCCATTTAAGATTTTAAAGATCAATTTAAGATTTTAAAGATCCATTTAAGATTTTAAAGATTAATTTAAGATTTTAAAGATTAATTTAAGATTTTAAAGATCCATTTAAGATTTTAAAGATCAATTTAAGATTTTAAAGATCAATTTAAGATTTTAAAGATTAATTTAAGATTTTAAAGATCCATTTAAGATTTTAAAGATCCATTTAAGATTTTAAAGACCAATTTAAGATTTTAAAGATTAATTTAAGATTTTAAAGATCCATTTAAGATTTTAAAGATCAATTTAAGATTATAAAGATCCATTTAAGATTTTAAAGACCCATTTAAGATTTTAAAGACCCATTTAAGATTTTAAAGACCCATTTAAGATTTTAAAGACCCATTTAAGATTTTAAAGATCCATTTAAGATTTAAAAGATCCATTTAAATGAGCTAAGTGAAAGAGAAGACATTTAAGATTTTAAAGATCCATTTAAGATTTTAAAGATCCATTTAAGATTTTAAAGATCAATTTAAGATTTTAAAGACCCATTAAAGATTTTAAAGACCCATTTAAGATTTTAAAGATCAATTTTAGATTTTAAAGACCCATTTAAGATTTTAAAGATCCATTTAAGATTTAAAAGATCCATTTAAATGAGCTAAGTGAAAGAGAAGACATTGGATTTACACCGGTTCCATTTCGGTTTACCTGCGTACATTAGTTCCATCCCATACTTAAAACTTTCAATATATTTAAAATTGTGCTTGTGACGGCAAACAAAACAACTGAGATGTATTATCCGTTTATTCATAATGCATATAGGTCGACCGGAAGAAACCGGTGTAAATCCAAAGTTGTCTCTTTTATTTAACTTATTAAATGTGGCCTTTATAAGCAAATTGATTCCGTGACCACTATGCTAATGTTCAATAAACAAACAAAAGAAGCAAAAAAAAAACAAAAACAAAAAAAACAAAAAAAACAAATGAGAAACGTAAATCGTTATATCTGGCATAATCATACTTTATTTAGTGGGGACATAGCGTCTTTGAAATGTCGCATTGTAAACAGTTTATCCCAAGAACACATATCTTTAACAAAACCAAATCTGAATTTAAATTATGTATTTATTTGCTCAAATGTAAATTGCAAATGAAAGAGAGAAATTTCAACTTTAATCAATCGACTAACGCTCTAATCGCTGTGTTACTTGCGCCGTCTAAGATTTTAATCAAATTTGGAACATTAATCAATAACCCTACTCCTGCAACCAGAATGATTGATACTCAAATATATCTAACAGATCGACATTTTAAAAGAAACAAAAATCAGTACATAAATTAAGAGCAAAACATATTGATTAGTTGTTAGATATTCGAAAAGATAAATATGAAAGTATATCATTCGGAGTACAATTCTTAGCAAAGAGCAAAATAAGTTTTTTTTTATATACGTATTTATCCAAATAAAGCATAATACTACTTGAATATGAAACGGCTACTATTTGTGGGAATTATTTGTACATTTTAAACGTGATTATTTAGGAAGTTATATTATTAGCTGAGAAATTGAAGAGAAGAAAATTATATTCTTCTCTTCAATTTCTCAGCTAATAATATAATCTTATATATAAAAGGCTATATGTCTGTCTGTCTCCATATTTAAAAAAAACTCTATCTCTTCCAAAGCTAAAAATGGCAGAGCGGTACTAGGGGTTTCAAATAATTGGATTTTATGGGTCTTTAGTCGATTAAAAAAGCTTTTCAGGGGTCAAAAAATGAGTCAAAATTGAAATATTTTGTACATTTATCTTAGTTTATTTTAAATCAGTTTACATACGTGTTATGTCGGTACAGTGGCAACTTCATAAGCTTTGAATGCTGCAGTTTTGCTTTCGGTTTCGATTCTATCTGATGGCACCCAAATACTTTTTTTTTACTTTTTAAATCACGACTATTATATATATATATATATATATATATATATATATATATATATATATATATATATAAATTACAATAAGTGTACCAAGGTAATCAAAATGGTAAACTAAAAATATATTATAAATATTAAAGAGTTAATATTTACAGGTTAAGTAATCTCAACCAGATGTAAAGGCTAAATAAAACCGAAAAGGAAATAGAGCTTATAATATGAACAAATGATTAATAAAACATGTTAAAAGATATCTTGAAAAAGAGTTAAAACATTTAATTTTAAAAAAGGAAGCGCAAGATAATTGGATAGTCCTTAATCCGCGGAGTTTCGAAGAAATACTCTCCTTCTCATCAGAGGGCAGGAATTAGCAAAATGCGGGATCGGGTTTTGCATATAAAAGTATTTAATGAAACTACAAGTAAGTCACAGATCTTACTTGGTTAAAGAAAGGGTGAGGTAAGGGGAATAGGGGGTAAAAGAAAAAATGATGAAAAGATTTCACATGAATGGATAGTCCGGTGAAGGGCATGTTTTTTGGATATGCGTATATATTTATGCATGCGTGTGTGTTTATATATATATATATGAATATATATGTGTGTGTGTAATTGTATATGTATACATATATGTATATATATGTATATGCGTGTGTATATGTATGTACATGTACGTGTGCATTTGTGTGTCTGTATGTATGTATATGTATATGCATATGTGTGTATATATATATGTATGTGTGTGTATATATGTATATATAGATTTTTTTTTCTTTTTTTTAATATAATAGACGCTCCATTTCATAAACTTTATTTGTTCTTCTGACCAGTGTTTTTTAATTTAATTCTGGGACTTTCACGTGCATATCTAAGTTTACCTAATTATTAACGCTAACTTTCGCGCTTTTTGTCTGGGTCAGTTTGACCTTGCTTTTCAAATTTAAACTTTCACCGCTTTTCGTTTTTTTTATTTTATTTTTTTTAAAACCTTAATTTACGTGATTCCTCCAGCCTTGACTGACGTGTTTTACATATTCGCTCCAGTGTTTTTCCTTTTAATGATTTGGAATTCATTCCATTTGCGATTTTTTCCAAGGAACTCTGCCTTTTGGATCATTTTGGACCATTTGGAATTTACCCATTGGATTGGAAATTTTAAATTCGACCGTTTTGGATTTTACCATTCTTGGATTTTTTACCCTTCACCGGACTATCCATTCATGTGAAATCTTTTCATCATTTTTTCTTTTACCCCCTATTCTCCTTACCTCACCCTTTTTTTTAACCAAGTAAGATCTGTGACTTACTTGTAGTTTCATTAAATACTTTTATATGCAAAACCCGATCCCGCATTTTGCTAATTCCTGCCCTCTGATGAGAAGGAGAGTATTTCTTCGAAACTCCGCGGATTAAGGACTATCCACTTATCTTGCGCTTCCTTTTTTAAAATTAAATATGTTTTAACTCTTTTTCAAGATGTCTTTTAACATGTTTTATTAATCATTTGTTCATATGTATGTGTATATATATATATATATATACGAAATCTGGATAAATTAAAATATCGTATTTAAGCGTATCTATTGTCCAGGCAAAGCTTGATGTCTTCCTCCCTCGCTAATCTAATATATAAACGGCTATATATCTGTCTGTCTCCTTATTTTCAAACTCTATTCCTCACCCCTCTCTCGCAGAGCAGCGCTAGGGGCTTCAAATGATTGGATTTTTATGGCTGTTTATTCGGTTAAAATAGTTTTTAAGTGGTCAAAAATTGGTCAAAATTTAAACAATTATAAAAAAGATTTCGAACATTCACATTAGTTTATTTTTAAGTTTAAACAATTCATATACGGATCACGGTTGGTAGAGTGGTAACGTAAACAGCTTTGAATGCTACAACTTCGGGTACGATTCTGATAGCGCTCAAATATTATTATTTTTTTACTTTTGAAATAACGACTCTATAATAATATATACGAAATCTTGACAAATTAAAGTATCATATTTAAGCGTATTTTTCACCCGGCAAAAGTAGTATATATTTCGTTTAGTCTCCTGGTCCCACTGGATTTAAGATCAAAATTTATCTGGTCTGATGGTATCCAGCTAAGTGCTGTCATTTGAGGTAATAGTGCACTATTTATCGTATGAGTCAGGAAAAAATATTTTCATACCAGGTTGTCTATAAAAAACCTATATACAGAAAAACCGAAGACGCCTGAAGATCGAGTCTAGTAGCTTAATCACTCTTCTATCGTATATTAGCGGAGGCGGGTCGCCCGCTTTTGTCTGGGCGTAAACTATGCTTAAATCTGATATTTAAATTTGTCCAGATTTCGTGTATATTATTAGAGATTCGTGACTTCAAAAGAAGAAAAAAAGTTATTTGGGTGCCATCAGCTAGAACCGAAAGTGAAATCAAAACTGTAACATTCAAAGCCGGTGACGTTACCACTGTACCAACGTGTCACGCAAATGAACTGATTAAAAATTAAACATTAAAAATAAACTAAGATGAATTTATAACGATTTTTCAATTTTTACATATATTTACCCCCTTACCAGCTAAATACTCATAAATGAACGGTCTGTAAAAAAAATCCAATCATTCGAGGTCCTTAGCACCACGCTTTTAGTTTTGGAGAATATAGAGTTTAAAAATATGGAGACAGACAGACAGCTTTTTATATATAAGAAAATAAGAAAGCTTATTTGTTTTCCTTTTAAGGTAGCACCCTCTTTACCTGAAAATACAATTAAAGCTTAAAGTATAGTCATTAGAGTGAGTCGTTATTACAGCTGGGTTTTAAAAACTAAGATGGGGAAGGCCCTAGAAAATCGCGTTTCTCTCTTGACAACTGACATTAACTTTATCCGAAATGGATTATTAACAAGTGAAAACAGCTAATACACAGCTTGCTTCATAGCGAGTTTCTTCATTTGTAAAGGTAGATATGGGAATTTTAATCTTGTTAATAATAATCTTTGGTAATAGAATAATATAACATGTAATTAGATTGTCGAACTCGGCAATTTGGACGGAATTCCGAATTGAACCCTTTATTTACTTTATGGAGATAGAAGTCCTAAGTAATTCGGAATTGTAATTTTCTCGATCTGAAAAGGTCAGATGTTAAATCGACCGAAACGTTGTGAAAATCACACTCAAGATGAGAATAGTAGTCCGATGAATCCAAATAATAAAATTAAAATATTTTATTTAAGCGTATTTTACGACCGGTCAATGCCGGGCGCCTCTGCTAGTATATATATACATATATATATATATATATATATATATATATATATATATATATATATATATATATACATATATATATATATATATATATATACGAGCAGCCAGTTAATAAAACATGTTAAAAAACACTTTGAAATGAGTTAAAAACATAGTTAATCTGAAAAGGAAACACTAGATAAGTGGATAGTCCTTAATCCGCGGAGTTTCGAAGAAATACTTTCCTTCTTATCAGAGAGTAGGAATTAGCAAAATGCAGGATCGGATTTTGCATGCAAAAGTATTTGATGAAAAAACAAGTAAGTCAAAGATCTTACTTGAAAACAAAAAAAGTGAAGCAGAGGGAATATGGTGAAGAAAAAGGTCATTACACATGAATGGATAGTCTGGTGGAAGATAAATAATCCAGTGACGGTAAAATCCAAATATATACCTTCGAGTTTTTTATTTTATTTTATTGTATATATATATATATATATATATATATATATATATATATATATATATATACATGCATGGGTACCCGGCGTTGCCTGGGTTGACATGAACTTCCGTTTGATACACATCTGTATACTAATCATTTTCATCGAGGGCAACGTGGAGGCCACCACAACAAAAATAACAGAACGGATGAAAACATGTAAATGTAATTACCCCCCAAAAAGAAGTGTGTGATACCCTCTCCACCTGATATTTCGGCAGAAGGGCTACAAAGAGAAGAAACTATTCTCCAGATATTGAGCACTGGAAAGAAAACTCTCCCCCCACCCATAAAAAATAATGTAAAATAAATCATTACAACTTTTGTTTAAATAAAAATAGCTTCGAATGCCAGTGCGATCGCAAAAAAATAAACCAAAAAAATGTACCAAAAATACATTCCCCAAAAAATTAAATGAAATTTTTCATTTTATATTTCTAATGTAATCCTCCACCCCCTAAAAATGGAATTTCTCATATTTTGAGGTTCGTTTTCTTTATAAAATTGTTAGGTGAAAGTACAGAATGGTCCTATAATAATTAATTAAATTTATCGTTATTCAATGTTTCAAATATAATTCCCGCCAACACAAAAGAAAAAATTGTCTTTGTCATGTTTTGCCCCTCCTCGGTCGCCAAACTTGAAAAAATGCTAGAGATGGCATGTCTCGTTGAACGCTTTGTGGCCAAAAAAGTGGGTGCTTATTTTACGTTAAATTTATATAAGAATTTTTTTTTAATTTCTTATTCATATTATTTAAAAAGACGGTTTAAATTTATTAGGCCCCAAAAAAGTAGGTCCTAATTTTTTTTTAGAGATTAGACGACGCTGGCTCACGTCGTAAAAATTGAGCATTTGTAATTTTAGATATTAATCTTTTTTTTTTTACATGGGGGTCACCACTTTTCAAGGCCCGAATGCTACTCCAGGATAAGGATTATTGCATGTACAGTAATCAATGAGATAGTATTGTAGTAATCATTTGCATCGGGAGTTTTGATAGAGTGTCTTACTTAAGGGGGCGGTTTGTCAGGAGTTTGTTTATGTTGGATTTGAAGACGTCCAAGTTGTAGTCAGGTGGGAAACAGGCAAGCGGCAGAGAGTTCCACTGGCGTGCAGTTCTAAGAAAGAAGCTTTGCTCATGGAATCTACGTTTGGATTGAGGCACAGATAGAGAGTGGGGAAAATTATTGACAGTAGTTTCAGCCAGACGGGTATTTCTCGTGAAGGATAAGCGAGGGGGGACGAGGGATTGGAGCTCAGACGAGATCCTGCCATGGAAATAAAAATAAAACAAAGACATGCTCGCAACGTCTCGTCTGTGGGAGAGGTTACAGGGAAGAGAAAAGGGCATCCCCCACTAAGCCACGAAGTCTATTTTGAACTCTGTAAAGTCAGGATAGGCTGTTTTTAGCAGCTCCTGACCAGATGTGGCAGCAGTACTCCATCCTTGGACGTACTTGGCTTTTATACAGATAGAGAATTGCATCATTAGTGAGATATCTTCTGGAGCGGTAGAAGGATCCCAACATTTTCCCAGCGTGCCTAGCAACAGATTTGATGTATGTGTTCCATTTCAAATCAGGAGTAAAGGTCAAACCCAGAAGCTTGTCAAAACATGGAGCCTCTCCAAGACGAGAGCCATCCATTTCAATTGATGCCAGATGGGGATCAGAGCGTTGATGATGTAAAGATAGAAGCTTGGTTTTGGATGCATTAAAAGTGACCAGCCACGTCTTCCCCCATTGTACTACGTGCTCGAGATCAGAGGAGAGAGAATTAGAGAGAACTTTTTCATTTACGACCTTTGATGTGTTGCCATAGATGGACGTGTCATCAGCATAGATGCCAAGGAATGATTTAAGTATGTGTTTTGGGAGATCATTGATGTAGATCAGGAAGAGAGTTGGGCCCAGGATGGACCACTGGGGGACTCCAACATTAATACTGTGGGCCTCTGATTTCTGCACATCAACCACTATTCTTATGAGCCTATTAGAGAGAAATGATTTAATGATTGAGAAAACATTTCCAGTAATACTGTAGCTGGAAATCTTGTAAAGTAGGCCCTTATGCCATACCTTATCGAAGGCCTTTGATATGTCAAGAACAATTGCCCTGGAAAGGAAACGTAGCCAGCCACGTCTTCCCCCACTGAACCACGCGCTCGAGATCAGAGGAGAGAGAATCAGAGAGAACATTGTCGTTTACAGCCTTTGACGTGTTGCCGTAGATGGTCGTGTCATCAGCATAGATGTCAACGAATGATTTAAGTATGTGTTTAGGGAGGTCATTGATGTAGATCAGGAAGAGAGTTGGGCCCAGGATTGACCCCTGAGGGACTCCAGCATTAATACTGCAGGCCTCAAATTTTTGTCCATCGACCACTACTCTTATGAGCCTATTGGAGAGAAATGATTTAATGACAAAACATTTCCAGTTATACCGTAGCTGGAAATCTTGTGAAGTAGACCCTTATGCAATACCTTGTCGAAGGCCTTTGATATGTCAAGAGCAATTGCCCTAGAAAGGAAGCCTTTGTCAAGAGATTCACTAATCCTATATGATATAACCGTTAGCACATCTGCTGTAGATCTTGCAGAGCGGAAACCATATTGCATGTCACTAAGAAGGTTGTTTCTGTTGAGGTGGTTGACTACTTCTTTATTTAATATGGATTCCAACAACTTACTCATGACACATAGGAGACTTATTGGTCTGTACTGAGAGGGAGATGACTTTTCACCTGAATTATAAATACAGGACATACTAATTAGGTTTTACATGGTGTTGGAAAGCACTTCTCCTTAAGGCAACGCTTAAACAGTTTTGTAAGTATGGGGGCAAGTTCTGTTTGGAGCTTTTTCAGCACTATAACTGGAATGCCGTCAGGGCCAGTTGCTTTACTGGAATCAAGGTTCTTGATTAGCTTGGCGAGCTCACGCACAGATATTTGTATGTTGCATAGCGTGTTGTCTGTTTTAGGAGGAAATACAGGGAGTTGATGGTAATTGTCGCATAGGGTAGAATTAGCTGGAAAGTTCTCGGCAAATAGTCTGGCCTTGTCTGATGCTGACACGATGACAGCCCCATTGATGATAGTTGGGATAGAACGCACGCTTCTGTTCAAGATCCTGTTTGCTATTTGCCAGAACTGATGGGAACCAAGCCGCTGCTCAGCTACTTTGGATTTAACAGACTGAGCATATAGCTCTCTTACATGTTTTATTACTATTATACAGTGGTTGCTGGCAGTCCTGAAAGCAGCTTTAGTCTCAGTACATCTATTACGTTGGTAGCTATGGAAATAGTGAAATAAATTATAAATAAAATCTGTTCCGCAGGCAATTAAACACACTTGTTATTGTATAATTATTATAATAAATCCTGAGCAACACCGATTAAATTTTATAATAAAAAAAGAGAGCAGATAATGTATGGGATGATCATTTTGCTCACATTGAAAATTAGCCATGTGTCCGACTAACTCTTCCCTCGTAGGGATGCAAGTAAATGAGGACATTAGTATTAATTATTTTTCTCTGAGCCCATACCCCCTTCTCCCGGGTATCGGCGTTGAAAATAAGGAGAAATAATGTATTCTGGAGCAGAAGTTTAAAATAAAACACTTACGAATTATATCGGCGTACTTATAGTTTACATGACCAAAGAAACGGATAACCCAACAATAACACATAAAAAAGGTTACTTAAAAATTAAGAATAAGCGAAAAAAAAATTATCCAGAATTAAAAATAACAAATGATAATTCAGTTTAGAAGAATGTTTCGAAATGAAAACAAATCTATTTAAGAAAATATTTAATAACATGCTCCGTTTTAAACAATTTTTTAAAGAATTAAACTATCACAGTTATTCCTGTTTGGTTTTCTGGTTTGAAAATTTGACGGTTTCACATTTCAGATAATAATAAGTAAAAATAAGTTAAATCAAATGTAAATTGAACTGAAAATAAACTAAATAATATTTTTTAATAGTACAGTTGAAACGAGGCTATTATGTCGAATAAGTAATATCATCGAGCTAATTATTTAAATAGATTTCATTTAATGTGATATGGAAATGACATTAACTAAATCAATGTTGATGTGGTTTGAAGAATGCTATATATAAAAATTACGTATAAAATATAATGTCTCCTTTGATAGAAGTATCCTATCATGGGTGTGTATATTTTTTGACCAGGAGAGGTGTACACACATACGCCTTTATATATCTTTGATCATGGGAAGTTGTGCAAACAGACAAACACACACACGAACGCTACTACATTATATATATATATATACTAGCATTTCAGCCCGGCTTTGCCCGGGTGTTTTGAGGTGTACGCTTAGCAAAACAAAAAAAAAGTCAATTTTTTTTTAATTTGACCCCTATTATGACCCCTTAAAATTTATAGTTTCGGGCTCAAATCACTTTATTAAGTTAGATCCAGGTTCAAGGAACCTATATCTAAAATTTCAAGTGTCTAGACCCAAAATTGTCGGAGGAGTTTGGTAGAGTTCTTAAAGGTCAAATCGTTGAAATTTGACCCCTTTACAGCAAAATTTCTGGCTGACACCCGTCACATCGATTTTCCCAAATCTCAGTACCCGGTATTTCAAATTTCGAGTCTATAGACTAAAAATTGACAGAGTTATTGCGTAGGGAAATGTACACAGACAGACAGACAGACACGTTCACTTTTATATATATATATATATGTATATATATATATATATATATATATATATATCAAATAATTACACTAGTCGATTTTATATCATCTATTTCAACCCCATGGCACCACGTTTTCATTTAGATAAATACTCCTTACACACTGATAACATTAGAATACGTGCATGCACAGGTGATAATACCTCCAAATTATTTGCATTCAAGTAAAGCAATTGTCTTTACTTTATGGGAATCTGTCATGTAAACAAGTAAGTGTTCTTCTACAAGCAAATGCGCATCTTTATCTACTCAAGGTCGTTTAAATATATTGTAAGGTTATGAATATGTATTACGTAAGTGTTCCTTAGTACACAATTTATGAGAGACGAGGAGAAAGTGATAAAAGAGAGTGTCCTATTTTACTTCGCAGCAAATTGTGACACAATGATGTTTATTTTATGTTGGTAATTTCAGCGCCTCAAAAAAAAAAAAAAAAAAAAAAAGACTCCGAGACTAGTTACACAATTAAACTAGGCAATACATATATTCATGTCACTATTAGAAGAGGTATTGCGTATGGTTATAGGATTGGATAGATCTAAGATTGAAATTGACTATCAAGGAGTTAAAAGGCTTATTTTGAGATTGTGAGAATAAGGCCTATAAAAGTCGGAAACCTAAGTAAGAAGATTACGTATCTATTAATTAATGAGAACTTTTGGGGCAATAGTCGATTAGAATCGGATAATCAGTAAGAAGTCTAATATATAATAGGCTATATGTCTGTCTGTCTTTCTGTCACCATATTTTCAAACTCTATCTCTTCCAATACTAAAAGTTGCAGAGCAGCGCCGGGGGCCTCAAATGATTGCATTTTTATGGGCCTTGTTTCATGGGTCTTTAGTCGATAAAAATTGTTTTTAAGAGGTCAAAAAAAGGGGTAAAAATTGAAAAAATCGTTATATATTTTGTACATTCATCTTAATTCATTTTTTAATTAGTTCATATGCGTGTCACGTTAGTACAGTGGTAACGTCACCAGCTTTGAATGCCGCAGTTTTGCTTTCGATTTCGGCTCTAGCTGATGGCACCCAAATGCTTTCCTTTTATCTTTTGAAATCATGACTGTATAATAATATATACGAAATCTGGGCAAATTAAAATATCATATTTAAGCGTACTTTACGATTGCTGGTCCAATATAAATCTGTCATATCCAATGCTGTTATGGTGAAAGTCGAGAATCCTGCTTACAGCATTATGCACACAAAAACAGTCGCACACGATTAAACTGTTTCGCTATATCACAACTTTTCAGTGTAGCAAGGAGCAAATATAAATCTGCGTTATTAAGAATGTATTGCTACACTGAAGAGATTTTTTATTCTACATAAAAGTCACCACTTATCAGGGCCCAGAGACCACTCGAGGATAAGTGTTAAAGAGTGCGCAGTATCAGAATCATGGTAATCGTTAGCAGTGTAGATTCGGTAAATTTGTTAACTTAAGTGGAACGGCTCATCAAGAACTTGTTTGCATTAGACTTGAAGACGGGCATATTGTAGTCAGTTGGAAAGCAAGCAAACGGAAGACAGTTCCACAGGCGTGCCGTTCTAAGAAAGAAACAGTGTTCATGGAATCTACGTTTAGGTTTAGGCACAGATAAAGAGTAGGGGGATTTATTAATAGTGTTTTCAGCTAGACGAGTGTTTCCCGTGAAAGTTTGGCGAGGGAGGGGCATAGATTGGAGCTAAGACAAACACTTGCCATAAAATAATAATAAAGCAGAGGCAGGTTCGCAACGTCTCTTCTGTGAGAAAGAGGTTCCAGGGAAGAGAAAAGGGCATCCCCTACTAGGCAACAAAGTCTATTTTGAACTCTATCAATGCAGAATAAGGTTTTCCTAGGTTACATCGACCAAAACGTTGTGTAAATGACACTCAAGATGAGAACAGCAGTCCGGTGAATTCTAATAATACGAAGAACTCCTTTTTATATATAATTTACAATTTATTTCAAATAAAATTTTGAATTTTTAAGATAAGGATTGCTGATTAAGATCATTTACCTTCTTCACACTATTATTCTCATCGCGTAACGTAACAGAAAAACATGCTAAGTGAAATTAGTTTCTAAGTGCCACTCTTCTGGAGGTCGGAGGTTCAATCCTCAGTTCGGGCGATACTAAGAATACTGCGATTTAATTATAGCTTCTATCCGATCATAGCTGACAATGAGAATATGCTAACCCGTGGATTAAATAAAGTATTCCGATCGAAAAACTGTGTAGATTCCCGCTTTCAACAAGATACACTTGAATTAAGTCCGGGGTTATATCGACCAAAACTTTGCTATGATAACACTCAAGATGGGAACAGCATTACGACTAATCCAATACAGAATATTGATATTCCTAGCAGAATACCCCGCTTTATAGTAACTATTGCAGAAAACACTTAAAATCAAAATAAACATAACATATTAAGACAACCGTATTTATAGAATGATTAAAACGTTTTTCTCTTCTTCTGCAACCTCTTTTTCACAGAAGAGATGTTGCGATTTTGTCTCTGCTTTATCGTTATTTTCATGGAAAGTGCTCGACTGAGCTCCAATCTATGGTCTTCCTCTGCCAAACGTTCACAAGAAACATCCGTCTAGCAGAAAACACTATCAATGATTTCCCCCACTCTTTATCTCTGCCTAAACCTAAACGTAGATTCCATGAGCAAAGCTTCTTTCTTAGAACTGCACACCTATCGAATTGTCGTCCGTTTTCCTGCTTTCCAGCTGACTACAATATGGTTGTCTTCAAGTCTAACGTAAACAAGCTTTTGGTGAGCCGTTCCATGTAAGCTAACAAATTTACCGAATTTCCATTACTAACGATCACTTTATTGTCCAATTGTCTACTGTACAGTCTTTAACCCTTATCCTCGAGTGGCCTCTTGGCCTTGATAAGTGGCGATACTTTTGTAAAACAAAAACAATAAAACATCGCTCCTTATTTTAGAAATCTTTGTACTCAATCAATTTTAAATAAAAAGGTCGCATATTTTAAATAAGGGTGTTAAGCTAACCATCTCCTAGGAAAGTGAGTGACTGAATAAACACTGCCCGTCTACAAATGTTTCTAGCAAGATCAATTGATAAGATTGATTAAATAAAGGCGAATGTGATGGACATAATGAACTTTAAATACAATCTCGCATTATGTTTGTTGTTATAGTAATGTTTTTTAAGACAAATAAGATTAATAAATAAGTTACAATATTTTTAGAATAAAGAAGTGACTTACCTTGTACGAACACAAAACATGCAGCGTTTATTTTCACTTTCACAATTTTGTAAATGCTTTACTTCTGTAAATTTCAGATTTCTAGTTTCTCATTGAGACAAAATCTACATGGAGCTTCTAAATATCTACATATACTTAACAACCATAAAATATTTTTTATTGAAATCTCGGACACAGTTTGCTATTTTTAAGTTCCTCAATAAAGGTAGGAGAGTGATGGACTATATCTGTGTTTCTTTAGTAATTAAATGTGAGCATACGATTTTAATATTTGGCTTACTATAGAGTCGCCGCTTATCAAGTCCAGGAGGCCACTCAATGATAAGAGTAAAGATTGTAAGGTGAAACACAAGCATAATGATCGATCATGATGGAAATTGGTTAGAAATAAATTATTTAAAGGAGAGGGCTCAACATGAACTTACGTTTTACGTTGGACTTGAAAAAAACGATGTTATATTTCGCTGGGAAACAGTTCCGTGATATTAGTAAGAGAAATTGCTGACACTTGTAGCTTGAAATAAGCTAATGCTGTTTCCCCCATCTAATATTAATATTTACTAGCGGGACCTGTGGAAATTCCACAGGGGACTCATCCATGTGTGATGTATTGATGTTCGGATTCTGTAGATGTTCAGTATAACAGAAGCGCTCTGATATTATTGTAGCTATTTTGTCAAAACTGCAAAAGTATTTATCTAAGCTATCACGAATGCCTGACAAAGCGCGATCCTAAAGTACGCTTAAATATTATATTTTAATTCTTGCAGATTTCGTATATATTATTACAGAGTTGATGTTTTGTCGATTTTTATATATTCTACAGTTGCAACTTCAAAAATAAAAAAAATATATCCATCTCACACGCGTTCCTCAGCTATAATCGAAAGCGAAGCTAAAACTTATGAAAAAATGCTTGATAAAGTTGTTTATAAAAAGATAGATTACTGGAATATCACCAGTTATAATCGAAACCAAAACCAAAACCTATGAATAATTCTTGGTAAAATTTTTTATGACAAGAAATGGAAGTCCATAACAATTAAACGACCCGGATGTAAGCGTGAGACAGAAAATAACACGCACGCTATCGTATTAATGTATAGATTATTCGTGTTTTCGGTAGTACATACTCTGGTTTAATAGATTATGCTTCTCATTATATAATTATTGTGCAGAGAGATTTACCTTAATTTATGGTACTATTTTTTATGTACAACTAGTTATATTTGAATTATAACGATTTTTATCATAAACGTAAGAGAGTATACTATAGAACTTAGTATGTAAACATATAATATTTCGTCTGCTGATTTTATTTCAGAATGATAGAAAAATGAACGTTTACATAGTTTGCCATGAAAATATTTTATATTAAAACTAAGCTCGACTCATGTATTCAGAAATGTTGACGTAAATAAAATACTAAAACATATATATATATGTGTGTGTTATATATATATATGTTATATATATATATGTTATATATATATATGTTATATATATACATATATGGCCGTCCCAATATATATAGTAATATCCATTGTATATTGACTCATCTACTCCCATGCGAATGTAATCGCAGAAGCGTATCCATGCTGCCAATTGCGCATGTGCATAGATGTTCACGCACGCGTGTAACTAAATCTCCTGAAATATTGTCCATTACACCGACAATAATTTTCCATAACAATGACTGGCTCGGCATCTTGATCAACTTCTTTCTGGCAGCCATTCGTCTGAATGGTCGAATCAAAATATAAATCGTTCACCCAAAACAACATTGGTTCTCATTCTAAGACTCTTTCTCTCCCACTCTCTCTCTCTCTTGTTATCTCCCTCTCTCTTTCTTTATTCCTGTTTCTTTCGTTCTTTTTGATCTTCCGCCTTTTTTTTTTAATCTCATTCAGTATTTTCTCATTCTCTTTAATGTATTAACTTTCATTTATTTTCCAACATTAATTCTACATTTCTATCATTCTCTCTCATAAATTCACTTTATATATTCTTTTACTAATTTCACATTTTTACGTCACTGGCATATATATATATATATATATATATATATATATATATATATATATATATATACATATGTGTGTATGTATATATATATATATACATATGTGTGTATGTATATATATATATATATATATATATATATATATATATATACAAAATTAATCTCTATTTTTCCGATAAAGACATGTCAGTCTCTGGTAAGTTATTAGATGAACTTTCACCATTCAACGAAACATGTGTATTACGTACTACATAAACAAATGAACATTATACTATGAGTGCCAATAAAATACACCTTTTTGTTTTGGAAGGAAGAATTATATATATATATATATATATATATATATATATATATATATAACTACTTAATTTACTCACATAAAATTAATATACGAAAGTATAGATTTATGCGTAAGCTTTAAGTATTTACTTCAAAAGTGCTCAATACGTAGGTAGAGCTAGTTAGTAAGTTGTAAAATGTATATGAAGATTAAGCTAAACTGAATATTCCGCGTTTCATCCACTTTAGGATTATTCAGGCTTATGTGCGAATTCTGTGGTTGTTTGTCGTTTTTATATGCTCCTCTTCTATTGAATCGGCTTACTAGTATCCAGCGCACCCTTCCTATCAGCCAATGAGAATGTATTTATCGGACAAAGGCCTATTTGACCTCTGGTTGACCTGATCCTTTGTGTGTGCTCTATTTAACCTGGATATTTAGCTTATTGATCTTTTAAAAATCTAGGTTAGTGTTTTTTTAATGTTAGTTTATATATAAATATACTTATGCGTACACACATATATACACATATATACACATATATATACATACATACATATATGTGTGATCGTTTATGTATATTTATGTTTATTTAATTTATTTATTTGTCTATTTTCTATTGTTTTGTTAGTTTTGAAATTCGCTATCCTAGAGTAAATTTTGTCTTGTGAACACAGTTGTTTGATATTTCCTTTCTACAGTGTAGTAGATGTTGGGGTTCTTTAAAGTACAGGATAGCAAATTTTTCATGAAGGCATAATCTACATGGGTCGTCTAGGTCCCTAGACGTTGTAGCTTGTCTTATTATTTTCCATTCGACTACCGGCGAATGTCCGCTTTCCTTGAGTTCCCAGTATTTATTTGCTAGCATTTTTTATACAGTGTTTTTTATTGTTGAATGTACTGTTAGTGATGGGTCTGTTAGGGAGATGCTGTATGATGATGATGCTGACCTGGTAACTCAGTCTCCAGTAGATATGCAATTAGTGATGACTCTCTTCACGAATGCTTGTATCTGCTTCGGACTGGCAGATAGCATTAAGAAGACTAAATTCATGTACACTCCCACTCCTGGTGATCTGATGTGGTACCTGATATCTTCGTCTATGGAAAGCGCCTTGGAGTCGTTAACAAATCTGTCTATGTTGGTAGTACCTTATCAAATGATGGCACTCCTGATGCAGAAATAGGACAGATAATTATCAAGGCATCATATGCATTTGGTAGGTTACAAGATAGAGTCTGGTCTGATGGTGATCTAACTCTAACAAGAAAATGTCAGTATATCAAACGTGTATTGCCATACCTACTCTATGCCTCTGAAACATTGCACCAGCCACATGTGAAACAGTTCGAGAGCTTTCGTTAGCATTGCATATGCCCATTCTTGGTTTAAACTGGGACAGTTTCCTCTCTGATACATGTGTCATGAATAAGGCCAAAAACTACCAGTATTTTTTACCATTGTTATTAAGAACCAGATGCGTTGGGCGGATCATCTTGCCCGGCTTGATGACTATCGACTCCCAAAACAATTGTCTTATGGTGAGCTCCTTGGCAAAAGTCTAGTACAAGCCCCAAAACGTTTCCGTGTTAGCATCAAGGAGAGTTTGGTGAGCTTTCGTGTTCCTGTTGACAATTGAGAGTCCCTAGCGTCTGATTGAACGCAGTGGGAGGAAACTGATATACAGGGGTGCAGAGTATTTTGAAGCGGCCAGGATAAACTGAGCGAAGCTCAAGAGAGAATGTAGGAAGCAACAAATCTTGCCATCCAATCATGAAGATCTCTCGATCTGTGAGATGTTTGACCAGGCTCTGTTACTCGAGGCGGGTCTCGTTAATCACATGAAAGCGCACGATGATAAAAGTTCTGTTGCTGTTTCATTCAAACCAATGATCGTCATCATTGTCATGTCTGTTTGAGGGTGTGCAAGTCGCTGGCAGCACTGAAGAGTTATCTTCGGTCACTTGGTTCGGTTCACTGACGGAGGGAGTGTCATTCGTATAACAAGACTTCACAATCATATATATATATATATGTATATATATATATATGCATTATTTCTTTATCTATTTCTCTTTTCCATTTTTTCAGTTTTTTAACTTTTTCTTTTTCTCAATAAAGTTTTAGACCTCTACAATCATTTTGTTAAATGCGATTAGTATATTTTACTTAATCTTTTTATTAATTTACTTAACTATATATGACTCAGATTTTGCGTAAATACTAACACTGCAACGTGTCCAATAAATACCACCCACCGCATTTACAAATCTATATTAATAATATATTATTATGCAATTATTTATTTTATTGTGTTCATGCAGACACAGATATTAATATATGAAAATGACACATGTAATGGCGGTTTATGTACCTTTGTGTTACAATGTTGACATAGAAACTCGGAATGTGCATTCATTGTTGTATGTAAAAATTAAATAAAGAAATCCCATAATTATCATCATCTTACGCGGCGTATACAATTAAATACACATGTACATAGATTCGAGGACGATGGTTTACGTTCTGTGATTTGGTCGCCCAATGTATATTATCAGAAAATAATTTTGAAACAACACACATCAGTTTCATTATATCGAGTTTTACATTATTGACACGGGCATAACATTGTATGCAGCTTATATTAGATTCTTAGAAAGAAAAAAAAAATAGGCACACGAAACTTAAAGGAGTTACAACCATTCAACATAAGCGTTTAGCGATGAAAATGCTATTGTCGTATAGTGATGTTATATATATATATATATATATATATATATATATATATATATATATCGTAATGGTGAGGGGCGTTGACTGTCGTTCAGGCGGTCGAGTTCTGATACTGGCTTGAGGTAGTTGCTTGTCTAGCCTCACTGATTAGCTGTGAAACAGCGAAACAGTACTGTATGTGAATGACTATAACTATAATGCTCCCTATGTTGGGTTGAGCATATTGGAAAGTGGTATACAAACTGCCATTAGCGTATTAAGCGAGGATATCTATGTAAACAAATTGAGCTTAGACATTTGGACGATGTCAGAACATTGTTAATTCACTACCCGCATAGCAGCAACCGAATAGCGTAATGGTGAGAAGCGTTGACTATCGTTCGGTCGGTCGAGTTTCGATCCTGGCTTGAGGTAGGTTCTTGTCTAGCATGTCTTGTGGTTAGATTGTATGAAAGTGTATGTACGTGTATGTACACATATTACATTCAGCTATATGACGTGTGTATATACGTGTGTATATGACGTGTGTATATACGTGTGTATATGACGTGTGTATATACGTGTGTATATACGTGTGCTTTTCTATCACGGTCTAGCGTTGCGATTTATGACGTGACAAGAATATACATAATACTTTTACAAAACAAAGGCCGAATACCACTTATTTGGAGTTTCAACATCTGGTCAATCGGGAATATATCTGGTTTATCTTTGATTTTTTAGACGGGTCTTCGGAAAAGCTACAAATTAAAATTCATACAACAAGTCTTGGTGGTATTTACAGCAGCTTTATTTTGGATGTTTCCTCATTGGAAAACTACAACGCTCGTCCTACACTTTGGCATTCGACATTTTCCTTCACTTGGAACCATTACTGTTAGTGGATCATCTTTCTCCCTCTGGCTAATGACTCAATCTGCTCTCTCTCTGACTCCCAATTCTTGACTAAATGATATGTGTCTTATAAGCCCCTCCTAAGATTCACGTCATATTAAGTGACCTCTACGTAAGACTGTAGAGGCCAGACTTATTTTTAAATTATTGTTTGAGTTCTTACATTCTTTTCTATTAAAACATTTTACATAAATAATTTTATCTGTAAATAATTATTTCGCTATGATAACATACTTTTGGATATTCTATTTTTATAAATATTAATAATGATCATAATAATCGTCGACCATCACACCCTTCGGCATTGGCCGGCCAATATCTAATACTATTCTACACTTTAGTGTTACTAACAAAGAAAAACGTCATTTCAAACTTGTGATAAACTTAACAAAGTACTATTTCTAACGTAAGCGTGTAAAAATAATGGATATGCTTCCCGAAAATTAAGTTTGCCAGGCAAAATATTATTCGCATTATTTAGACGCTTCGAACTAATGTTCTCATCTTCAGTTTCATGCACACAACAAATCGCTCGATTTAACCTTCAACCTTCATGCAGGTGTATTTTGTTCTACAATGTACCAACCTACATTTAAAAAAAATCTATATTAACTACCGGAGGGGGGGGCGTTTCCTGATCGTAAAAATAATATTTTAATTCATCGAAATTTCGTATATATAATGATAGATTAAAAAAAAAACGGAACTTTGTTGTCATCTTATCGCGTTATTAAAAGAAACAAATGTCGCGTGGTAGGTGCGCGTCAGAAAGTTGAAGAATTTTTAAAAATAGGCGAGAAAGAACGTTATTAAAAGGAAATAATGCCGTATACTGAGTGCGAACGTGCAAGAGTTAAGTTTGTAAATGAACACGCTATAGAATGGACGAAGACGTGGCCGATGTTATGAAGTAGAAAACTTAGCTTTTTGAAATGAAACAACGAATCGACCATTCGCGCATGTGCGAGTAACAAATAACGTCAAACAAAACGAGATTTCTACATGAAATGATTGACGACTTTTCGAATTTCTCGATATTATGTGTCAGAGAGATCGCTCTTTCTTGCATTACCTGCGGATGACAATAGTCTTAGCGGACATACACACACAGAAACACGCTAACATACTAGAATAAGCGCACTAACACACTAACACATAAACACACTAACACACTAACACATAAAACCACTAGCACACAAATACACAAACACGCTAACACATAAACACACTAACACACAAACACACACACACATACACTAACACACTAAATCACAAACACACACAAACACTAACACACTAACACACTAACCCACAAACACAAAACACACTAACACACAAACACACTAACACATAACCACACACACACAAGCACACTAAGACACTAACACACAAACACAATAACACAAACACGCACTAACACACAAACACACTAACACACAAACACACTAACAAATAAACACATTAACACAAAAACACACAAACACACTAACACATAAACACACACACACTAACACACTAATACACTAACACACTAACACACGAACACACTAACACACTAACACACAAACACACACACAAACACACTAACACATAAACACACACACGCACAAAAATACACTAACACATACACACATAAACACACACACGCACAAACACACTAACACACAAAAACACACACACAAACACACTAACACATAAACACATAAACACACACACAAACACACTATAACACTAAATCAGAAACACACACACAAACACACTAACACATAAACACATAAACACACAAAAACACACTAACACACTAACACATAAACACATAAACACACTAACACACTAACACATAAACACACAAACACTAACAGACTAACATACTAACACACACACAAACAAACAAACACACTAACACACTAACACATAAACACACACACAACCCCACTAACACACTAACGCACAAACATGCACACACAAACACAAAAACACACTAAAACATTAACACATAAACCCACAAACATATAAACACAGACAATTGATACTTATATAATATGCTATTACTTGACGTTATTTTTCCGTTCATATAGACACAGATATTAATACATAAATAGATATTAATACATAAAAAGATATTACTGTATAAAAAAGTTATTAATACATAAAAAGATTTTAATGCATAAAAAGTTATCATTATATAAAAAAGATATTAATACATAAAAAGATACTAACACATAAAAAGATATTAATACATAAAAAATATATTAATATATAAAAAGATATAAATGCATAAAAACATATTAATATATAAAACATATTCATACATAAAAAAGGTATTAATACATCAAATATATTAATACATAAAAAGGATATTAATACATAAAAAGGTATTGATATATAAAACAGATATTAATACATAAAAAGATACTAATGCATAAAAAGGTATTAATACATGAAAATATACAAATCAATAAAAAAGATATTAATACAAAAATAAAATTTAACTACATAAAAAGGTATAGATATATAAAACAGATATTAATAAATAAAAGAGATATTAATACTTAAAACACATATTAATACATAAAAAGATATTCATACATAAAAAGATATTAATACAGAAAAAGGTATAAATACATAAAAAGATATTAATACATAAAAAGATATGAATACATAAAAAGATATAAATACATAAAAAACATATAAATACATAAAAAGATGTTAATACTTAAAACAGATGTTAATACATAAAACGATATTAATACATAAAAAGATATTAATACATAAAAAGGTATTAATACATAAACAGATATTAATACATGAAAAGATATTAATACATAAAAAGATATTTATACATAAAAATGATATTAATACATAAAAAAGATATTAATACATAAGGAAGATATTAATAAACAAAAAAGATATAATTATATATAGAATATATTAATACATAAAGGAGATATTAATACATAAAAATGATATTAATATATAAAAAGATATTAATACACGAAAAAGATATTCATACATAAAAAAACATATAAATACATAAAAAGATGTTGATACTTAAAAAAGATGTTAATACATAAAACGATATTAATACATAAAAAGATATTAATACATAAAAAGATATTAATACATAAGAAGATATTAATACATAAAAAACGTATAAATACATAAAAAGATGTTAATACATAAAAAGATATTAATACATAAAAAAGATATTAATACAAAAAGAAGATATTAATACACAAAAAAGATATTTATATATAAAAAGATATTAATACATAAAATGATATTAATACATAAAAAGATATGAATACATAAAAAAGATATTAATACATAAAAATGATATTAATACATAAAAAGATATTAATACATAAGAAGATATTAATACATAAAAAAGATATTAATACATAAAAAACATATTAATACATAAACAAAGATATTAATACATAAAAATGATATTAATACATAAAAAGATATTAATACATAAAAAAGATATTAATACATTAAATGATATTAATACATAAAAAAGATATTAATACATAAAATGATATTAATACATAAAAAAGATATTAATACATAAAAAATATATTAATACATAAAAAAGATATTAATACATAAAAATGATATTAATACATAAAAAGATATTAATACATAAAAAGATATTAATACATAAAAAGATATTAATACATAAAAAGATATTAATACATAAAATGATATTAATACATAAAAAAGATATTAATACATAAAAAAGATATTAATACATAAAAATGATATTAATACATAAAAAGATATTAATACATAAAATGATATTAATACATAAAAAGATATTAATACATAAAAAAGATATTAATACATAAAAATGATATTAATACATAAAAAGATATTAATACATAAAAATGATATTAATACATAACAATTATATTAATGCATAAAAAAGATATTAATACATAAAAAAGATATTAATAAATAAAAAAGATATTAATACATCAAACGATAATTATACATAAATGATATTTATACATAAAATATATTTATACATAAAAAGATATTAATACATAAAAAGATATTAATACCTAAAAAGATATTAATACATAGAAAGATATTAATACATAAAAATGATATTAATACATAAAAAAGATATAATTACATAAAAAGATATTAATACATAAAAAGATATTAATACATAAAAAATATATTAATGCATAAAATGATATTAATACATAAAAGGATATTAATACATAAAAAGATATAAATATATAAAAAAGATATTAATACATAAAAATAGATATTAATACATAAAAAGATATTAATACATGAAAAGATATTAATACATAAAAAGATATTAATACATAAAAAGATATTCATACATAAAAAGATATTGATACATAAAAAGATATTAATACATAAAATGATATTAATACATAAACATGATATAAATACATAAAAAGATATTAATACATTAAAAAGATATGAATACATAAAAAGATATTAATACATAAAAAGGTATTGATACATAAAAAAGACATTAATACACAAAAAAGTTATAAATATATAAAAATATATTTATAAATAAAGGAGATATTAATACATAAAAATGATATAAATATATAAAAAAGATATTAATACACGAAAAAGATATTCATACATAAAACTGATATTAATACATAAAGGAGATATTAATAAATAAAATCACATTAATACATAAAAATATTAATACATAAAAATGATATCAATACATAAAAATTATAGTAATTCATAAAAAAGATATTAATAAATAAAAAAGATATTAATACATCAAAAGATATAAATACATGAGAGATATTTATACATAAAATATATTTATGCATAAACAAAATATTAATACATAAAAAAGATATTAATACATATAAAAGATATTAATACATAAGAAGATATTAATACATTAAGAGATATTAATACATAAAGAAGGTATTAATACATAAAAAAGATATTAATACATAAAAAGATATTAATACATAAAAATGATATTAATACATAAAAAAGATATAAATACATAAAAAGATATTAATACATAAAAAAGATATTAACACATAAAATGATATTAATACATAAAAATGATATTTATACAAAGAAAGATATAAATACATAAATAAGATATTAATACATAAAAAAGATATAAATACATAAAAAGATATGAATACATTAAAAGATATTAATACAAAAAAAGATATTAATACATGATAAGATATTCATACATAAAAAGATATTTACACATAAAAAGATATTCATACATAAAAAGATATTAATACATAACAGGATATTAATACATAAAAATGATATTAATACCTAAAAAAGATATTAATACATAAAAAGATATAAATACATAAAAAAGATATGAATACATAAAAAGATATTAATACATAAAAAAGTATTGATACATAAAAAAGATATTAATGCATAAAAAGATATTAATACATAAAAAGATATTAATACATAAAAATGATATTAATACATAAAAAGATATTAATACATAAAAAAGATATTAATATATAAAAAGATATTAATACATAGAAAGATATTAATACATAAAAAGGTATTGATACAGAAAAAGTCATTAATACATAAAAAAGATATTAATACATAAAAAGATATTAATGCATAAAAAGATATTAATACCTAAAAAGATATTAATGCATGAAGGAGATATTAATACATAAAAAAGATATTAATACATAAAAAAGATATTAAGACAATAAAAGGTATTGATCCATAAAAAGATATAAATACGTAAAAAGATATTAATACATAAAAAGATATTAATACATAAAAAAGATATTAATACATAAAATATATAAATACATTAAAAGATATTAATACATAAAATGATATTAATACATAAAACGATATTAATACATAAAAAGATATTAATACATAAAAAGATATTAATAATAAAAGATATTTATACATAAAAAAGATATTAATACATCAAATATATTAATACATTAAAAGATATTCATACATAAAATGATATTTATACATGAAAATATATTAATACACAAAAAGATATTAATACATAAAATGATATTTATACATAAAAAGATATGATTGCATAAAGATATATTAATACATAAAAAGATATTATTACATAAAAAGATATTAATACATGAAATGATATTAATACATAAAAAGATATTAATACATAAAAAAGATATTAATACATAAAAAAGATATTAATACATAAAAAGATATTAATACATAAAAAAGATATTAATTCATAAAAAGATATTCATACATAAAAAGATATTAATACATAAAAAGATATTTATACATAAAATGATATTAATACATAAATAGATATTTATACATAAAAGATATTAATACATAAAAAAGATATTAATACATAAAAAGATATAAATACATAAAAAGGTATTGATACATAAAATGATATTAATACATAAAAAAGATATTAATACATAAAAAGATATTAATACATAAACAGATATTAATGCATAAAGGATATATTAATACATAAAAAGATATTAATACAAAAAATGATAATTATACATAAAAAGGTATTGATACATAAAAATATATTAATACATGAAAAGATATTAATACATAAAGGGGATATTAATACATAAAAATATATTAATACATAAAATATATTAATATAAAATGATATTAATACTTTAAATGATATTAATAAATAAAAAGATATTAATACATAAAAATATATTAATATATAAAATTATATTAATACATAAAAAGATATTAATACATAAAATATATTAATACATAAAAATATATTAATAAATAAAATGATATTAATACATAAAAAGATATTAATACATAAAAAGATATTAATACATAAAAAGATATTAATACATGAAAATGATATTAATACATAAAAAAGATATGAATACATTAAAAGATATTAATACATAAGAAGATATTAATACATAAAAAAGATATTAATACATAAAATGATATTAATGCACAAAAATGATATTAAAACATAAAAAGATATTAATACATAAAAAAGATATTAATACATAAAGAGATATTAATACGTAAAAAAGATATTTATACATAAAAAGATATTAATACATAAAAGGATATTAATACATTAAAAAATATTAATACATAAAAAGATATTAATACATAAAATGATATTAATACATAAAAAAAATAATTACTTAAAAAGATATTAATACATAAAAAGATATTCATACATAAAAAGATATTAATACATAACAGGATATTAATACATAAAAATGATATTAATACATAAAAAAGATATTAATACATAAAAAGATATTAATACATAAAAAAGATATGAATACATAAAAAGATATTAATACAATAAAAGGCATTGATTCATAAAAAAGATATTAATGCATTAAAACATGTTAATACATAAAAAGATATTAATACATTACAATGGTATTAATACATAAAAAAGATATTAATACATAAAAAATATATAAATATATAAAAAGATATTAATACATAAAAATATATTAATACATAAAATAATATTAATACATAGAAAGATATTAATTCATAAAAAGGTATTGATACATAAAAAGATATTAATACATAAAAAGATATTAATACATAAAGAAGATATTAATACATAAAAAAATATTAATGCATAAAGCAGATATTAATACATAAAAAAGATATTAATACATAAAAAAGATATTAATACAATATAAGGTATTGATCCATAAAAAGATATAAATACATAAAAAGATATTAATACATAAAGAAGATATTAATACATAAAAATATATTCATACATAAAATATATTAATACATACAAAGATATTAATACATAAAAAGATATTAATACATAAAAAGATATTAATACATAAAAAGATATTAATTCATAAAAAGATATTAATACATAAAATATATTAATACATTAAAAGATATTAATACATAAAATTATATTTATACATGAAAAGATATTAATACACAAAAAGATATTAATACATAAAATGATATTAATACATAAAAAGATATGATTACATAAAAAGATATTAATACATAAAAAGATATTAATACATAAAAAGATATTAATACATGAAATGATATTAATACATAAAATTATATTAATACATAAAAAGATATTAATACATAAAAAGATATTAATACATAAAAAAGATCTTAATACATTAAAAAGATATGAATACATAAAAAGATATTAATACATAAAAAGGTATTGATACATAAAAAAGACATTAATACACAAAAAAGTTATAAATATATAAAAATATATTTATAAATAAAGGAGATATTAATACATAAAAATGATATAAATATATAAAAAAGATATTAATACACGAAAAAGATATTCATACATAAAACTGATATTAATACATAAAGGAGATATTAATAAATAAAATCACATTAATACATAAAAATATTAATACATAAAAATGATATCAATACATAAAAATTATAGTAATTCATAAAAAAGATATTAATAAATAAAAAAGATATTAATACATCAAAAGATATAAATACATGAGAGATATTTATACATAAAATATATTTATGCATAAACAAAATATTAATACATAAAAAAGATATTAATACATATAAAAGATATTAATACATAAGAAGATATTAATACATTAAGAGATATTAATACATAAAGAAGGTATTAATACATAAAAAAGATATTAATACATAAAAAGATATTAATACATAAAAATGATATTAATACATAAAAAAGATATAAATACATAAAAAGATATTAATACATAAAAAAGATATTAACACATAAAATGATATTAATACATAAAAATGATATTTATACAAAGAAAGATATAAATACATAAATAAGATATTAATACATAAAAAAGATATAAATACATAAAAAGATATGAATACATTAAAAGATATTAATACAAAAAAAGATATTAATACATGATAAGATATTCATACATAAAAAGATATTTACACATAAAAAGATATTCATACATAAAAAGATATTAATACATAACAGGATATTAATACATAAAAATGATATTAATACCTAAAAAAGATATTAATACATAAAAAGATATAAATACATAAAAAAGATATGAATACATAAAAAGATATTAATACATAAAAAAGTATTGATACATAAAAAAGATATTAATGCATAAAAAGATATTAATACATAAAAAGATATTAATACATAAAAATGATATTAATACATAAAAAGATATTAATACATAAAAAAGATATTAATATATAAAAAGATATTAATACATAGAAAGATATTAATACATAAAAAGGTATTGATACAGAAAAAGTCATTAATACATAAAAAAGATATTAATACATAAAAAGATATTAATGCATAAAAAGATATTAATACCTAAAAAGATATTAATGCATGAAGGAGATATTAATACATAAAAAAGATATTAATACATAAAAAAGATATTAAGACAATAAAAGGTATTGATCCATAAAAAGATATAAATACGTAAAAAGATATTAATACATAAAAAGATATTAATACATAAAAAAGATATTAATACATAAAATATATAAATACATTAAAAGATATTAATACATAAAATGATATTAATACATAAAACGATATTAATACATAAAAAGATATTAATACATAAAAAGATATTAATAATAAAAGATATTTATACATAAAAAAGATATTAATACATCAAATATATTAATACATTAAAAGATATTCATACATAAAATGATATTTATACATGAAAATATATTAATACACAAAAAGATATTAATACATAAAATGATATTTATACATAAAAAGATATGATTACATAAAGATATATTAATACATAAAAAGATATTATTACATAAAAAGATATTAATACATGAAATGATATTAATACATGAAAAGATATTAATACATAAAAAAGATATTAATACATAAAAAAGATATTAATACATAAAAAGATATTAATACATAAAAAAGATATTAATTCATAAAAAGATATTCATACATAAAAAGATATTAATACATAAAAAGATATTTATACATAAAATGATATTAATACATAAATAGATATTTATACATAAAAGATATTAATACATAAAAAAGATATTAATACATAAAAAGATATAAATACATAAAAAGGTATTGATACATAAAATGATATTAATACATAAAAAAGATATTAATACATAAAAAGATATTAATACATAAACAGATATTAATGCATAAAGGATATATTAATACATAAAAAGATATTAATACAAAAAATGATAATTATACATAAAAAGGTATTGATACATAAAAATATATTAATACATGAAAAGATATTAATACATAAAGGGGATATTAATACATAAAAATATATTAATACATAAAATATATTAATATAAAATGATATTAATACTTTAAATGATATTAATAAATAAAAAGATATTAATACATAAAAATATATTAATATATAAAATTATATTAATACATAAAAAGATATTAATACATAAAATATATTAATACATAAAAATATATTAATAAATAAAATGATATTAATACATAAAAAGATATTAATACATAAAAAGATATTAATACATAAAAAGATATTAATACATGAAAATGATATTAATACATAAAAAAGATATAAATACATTAAAAGATATTAATACATAAGAAGATATTAATACATAAAAAAGATATTAATACATAAAATGATATTAATGCATAAAAATGATATTAAAACATAAAAAGATATTAATACATAAAAAAGATATTAATACATAAAGAGATATTAATACGTAAAAAAGATATTTATACATAAAAAGATATTAATACATAAAAGGATATTTATACATTAAAAAATATTAATACATAAAAAGATATTAATACATAAAATGATATTAATACATAAAAAAAATAATTACTTAAAAAGATATTAATACATAAAAAGATATTCATACATAAAAAGATATTAATACATAACAGGATATTAATACATAAAAATGATATTAATACATAAAAAGATATTAATACATAAAAAGATATTAATACATAAAAAAGATATGAATACATAAAAAGATATTAATACAATAAAAGGCATTGATTCATAAAAAAGATATTAATGCATTAAAACATGTTAATACATAAAAAGATATTAATACATTACAATGGTATTAATACATAAAAAAGATATTAATACATAAAAAATATATAAATATATAAAAAGATATTAATACATAAAAATATATTAATACATAAAATAATATTAATACATAGAAAGATATTAATTCATAAAAAGGTATTGATACATAAAAAGATATTAATACATAAAAAGATATTAATACATAAAGAAGATATTAATACATAAAAAAATATTAATGCATAAAGCAGATATTAATACATAAAAAAGATATTAATACATAAAAAAGATATTAATACAATATAAGGTATTGATCCATAAAAAGATATAAATACATAAAAAGATATTAATACATAAAGAAGATATTAATACATAAAAATATATTCATACATAAAATATATTAATACATACAAAGATATTAATACATAAAAAGATATTAATACATAAAAAGATATTAATACATAAAAAGATATTAATTCATAAAAAGATATTAATACATAAAATATATTAATACATTAAAAGATATTAATACATAAAATTATATTTATACATGAAAAGATATTAATACACAAAAAGATATTAATACATAAAATGATATTAATACATAAAAAGATATGATTACATAAAAAGATATTAATACATAAAAAGATATTAATACATAAAAAGATATTAATACATGAAATGATATTAATACATAAAATTATATTAATACATAAAAAGATATTAATACATAAAAAGATATTAATACATAAAAAAGATCTTAATACATTAAAAAGATATGAATACATAAAAAGATATTAATACATAAAAAGGTATTGATACATAAAAAAGACATTAATACACAAAAAAGTTATAAATATATAAAAATATATTTATAAATAAAGGAGATATTAATACATAAAAATGATATAAATATATAAAAAAGATATTAATACACGAAAAAGATATTCATACATAAAACTGATATTAATACATAAAGGAGATATTAATAAATAAAATCACATTAATACATAAAAATATTAATGCATAAAAATGATATCAATACATAAAAATTATAGTAATTCATAAAAAAGATATTAATAAATAAAAAAGATATTAATACATCAAAAGATATAAATACATGAGAGATATTTATACATAAAATATATTTATGCATAAACAAAATATTAATACATAAAAAAGATATTAATACATATAAAAGATATTAATACATAAGAAGATATTAATACATTAAGAGATATTAATACATAAAGAAGGTATTAATACATAAAAAAGATATTAATACATAAAAAGATATTAATACATAAAAATGATATTAATACATAAAAAAGATATAAATACATAAAAAGATATTAATACATAAAAAAGATATTAACACATAAAATGATATTAATACATAAAAATGATATTTATACAAAGAAAGATATAAATACATAAATAAGATATTAATACATAAAAAAGATATAAATACATAAAAAGATATGAATACATTAAAAGATATTAATACAAAAAAAGATATTAATACATGATAAGATATTCATACATAAAAAGATATTTACACATAAAAAGATATTCATACATAAAAAGATATTAATACATAACAGGATATTAATACATAAAAATGATATTAATACCTAAAAAAGATATTAATACATAAAAAGATATAAATACATAAAAAAGATATGAATACATAAAAAGATATTAATACATAAAAAAGTATTGATACATAAAAAAGATATTAATGCATAAAAAGATATTAATACATAAAAAGATATTAATACATAAAAATGATATTAATACATAAAAAGATATTAATACATAAAAAAGATATTAATATATAAAAAGATATTAATACATAGAAAGATATTAATACATAAAAAGGTATTGATACAGAAAAAGTCATTAATACATAAAAAAGATATTAATACATAAAAAGATATTAATGCATAAAAAGATATTAATACCTAAAAAGATATTAATGCATGAAGGAGATATTAATACATAAAAAAGATATTAATACATAAAAAAGATATTAAGACAATAAAAGGTATTGATCCATAAAAAGATATAAATACGTAAAAAGATATTAATACATAAAAAGATATTAATACATAAAAAAGATATTAATACATAAAATATATAAATACATTAAAAGATATTAATACATAAAATGATATTAATACATAAAACGATATTAATACATAAAAAGATATTAATACATAAAAAGATATTAATAATAAAAGATATTTATACATAAAAAAGATATTAATACATCAAATATATTAATACATTAAAAGATATTCATACATAAAATGATATTTATACATGAAAATATATTAATACACAAAAAGATATTAATACATAAAATGATATTTATACATAAAAAGATATGATTACATAAAGATATATTAATACATAAAAAGATATTATTACATAAAAAGATATTAATACATGAAATGATATTAATACATAAACAGATATTAATACATAAAAAAGATATTAATACATAAAAAAGATATTAATACATAAAAAGATATTAATACATAAAAAAGATATTAATTCATAAAAAGATATTCATACATAAAAAGATATTAATACATAAAAAGATATTTATACATAAAATGATATTAATACATAAATAGATATTTATACATAAAAGATATTAATACATAAAAAAGATATTAATACATAAAAAGATATAAATACATAAAAAGGTATTGATACATAAAATGATATTAATACATAAAAAAGATATTAATACATAAAAAGATATTAATACATAAACAGATATTAATGCATAAAGGATATATTAATACATAAAAAGATATTAATACAAAAAATGATAATTATACATAAAAAGGTATTGATACATAAAAATATATTAATACATGAAAAGATATTAATACATAAAGGGGATATTAATACATAAAAATATATTAATACATAAAATATATTAATATAAAATGATATTAATACTTTAAATGATATTAATAAATAAAAAGATATTAATACATAAAAATATATTAATATATAAAATTATATTAATACATAAAAAGATATTAATACATAAAATATATTAATACATAAAAATATATTAATAAATAAAATGATATTAATACATAAAAAGATATTAATACATAAAAAGATATTAATACATAAAAAGATATTAATACATGAAAATGATATTAATACATAAAAAAGATATAAATACATTAAAAGATATTAATACATAAGAAGATATTAATACATAAAAAAGATATTAATACATAAAATGATATTAATGCATAAAAATGATATTAAAACATAAAAAGATATTAATACATAAAAAAGATATTAATACATAAAGAGATATTAATACGTAAAAAAGATATTTATACATAAAAAGATATTAATACATAAAAGGATATTAATACATTAAAAAATATTAATACATAAAAAGATATTAATACATAAAATGATATTAATACATAAAAAAAATAATTACTTAAAAAGATATTAATACATAAAAAGATATTCATACATAAAAAGATATTAATACATAACAGGATATTAATACATAAAAATGATATTAATACATAAAAAGATATTAATACATAAAAAGATATTAATACATAAAAAAGATATGAATACATAAAAAGATATTAATACAATAAAAGGCATTGATTCATAAAAAAGATATTAATGCATTAAAACATGTTAATACATAAAAAGATATTAATACATTACAATGGTATTAATACATAAAAAAGATATTAATACATAAAAAATATATAAATATATAAAAAGATATTAATACATAAAAATATATTAATACATAAAATAATATTAATACATAGAAAGATATTAATTCATAAAAAGGTATTGATACATAAAAAGATATTAATACATAAAAAGATATTAATACATAAAGAAGATATTAATACATAAAAAAATATTAATGCATAAAGCAGATATTAATACATAAAAAAGATATTAATACATAAAAAAGATATTAATACAATATAAGGTATTGATCCATAAAAAGATATAAATACATAAAAAGATATTAATACATAAAGAAGATATTAATACATAAAAATATATTCATACATAAAATATATTAATACATACAAAGATATTAATACATAAAAAGATATTAATACATAAAAAGATATTAATACATAAAAAGATATTAATTCATAAAAAGATATTAATACATAAAATATATTAATACATTAAAAGATATTAATACATAAAATTATATTTATACATGAAAAGATATTAATACACAAAAAGATATTAATACATAAAATGATATTAATACATAAAAAGATATGATTACATAAAAAGATATTAATACATAAAAAGATATTAATACATAAAAAGATATTAATACATGAAATGATATTAATACATAAAATTATATTAATACATAAAAAGATATTAATACATAAAAAGATATTAATACATAAAAAAGATCTTAATACATTAAAAAGATATGAATACATAAAAAGATATTAATACATAAAAAGGTATTGATACATAAAAAAGACATTAATACACAAAAAAGTTATAAATATATAAAAATATATTTATAAATAAAGGAGATATTAATACATAAAAATGATATAAATATATAAAAAAGATATTAATACACGAAAAAGATATTCATACATAAAACTGATATTAATACATAAAGGAGATATTAATAAATAAAATCACATTAATACATAAAAATATTAATACATAAAAATGATATCAATACATAAAAATTATAGTAATTCATAAAAAAGATATTAATAAATAAAAAAGATATTAATACATCAAAAGATATAAATACATGAGAGATATTTATACATAAAATATATTTATGCATAAACAAAATATTAATACATAAAAAAGATATTAATACATATAAAAGATATTAATACATAAGAAGATATTAATACATTAAGAGATATTAATACATAAAGAAGGTATTAATACATAAAAAAGATATTAATACATAAAAAGATATTAATACATAAAAATGATATTAATACATAAAAAAGATATAAATACATAAAAAGATATTAATACATAAAAAAGATATTAACACATAAAATGATATTAATACATAAAAATGATATTTATACAAAGAAAGATATAAATACATAAATAAGATATTAATACATAAAAAAGATATAAATACATAAAAAGATATGAATACATTAAAAGATATTAATACAAAAAAAGATATTAATACATGATAAGATATTCATACATAAAAAGATATTTACACATAAAAAGATATTCATACATAAAAAGATATTAATACATAACAGGATATTAATACATAAAAATGATATTAATACCTAAAAAAGATATTAATACATAAAAAGATATAAATACATAAAAAAGATATGAATACATAAAAAGATATTAATACATAAAAAAGTATTGATACATAAAAAAGATATTAATGCATAAAAAGATATTAATACATAAAAAGATATTAATACATAAAAATGATATTAATACATAAAAAGATATTAATACATAACAAAGATATTAATATATAAAAAGATATTAATACATAGAAAGATATTAATACATAAAAAGGTATTGATACAGAAAAAGTCATTAATACATAAAAAAGATATTAATACATAAAAAGATATTAATGCATAAAAAGATATTAATACCTAAAAAGATATTAATGCATGAAGGAGATATTAATACATAAAAAAGATATTAATACATAAAAAAGATATTAAGACAATAAAAGGTATTGATCCATAAAAAGATATAAATACGTAAAAAGATATTAATACATAAAAAGATATTAATACATAAAAAAGATATTAATACATAAAATATATAAATACATTAAAAGATATTAATACATAAAATGATATTAATACATAAAACGATATTAATACATAAAAAGATATTAATACATAAAAAGATATTAATAATAAAAGATATTTATACATAAAAAAGATATTAATACATCAAATATATTAATACATTAAAAGATATTCATACATAAAATGATATTTATACATGAAAATATATTAATACACAAAAAGATATTAATACATAAAATGATATTTATACATAAAAAGATATGATTACATAAAGATATATTAATACATAAAAAGATATTATTACATAAAAAGATATTAATACATGAAATGATATTAATACATAAAAAGATATTAATACATAAAAAAGATATTAATACATAAAAAAGATATTAATACATAAAAAGATATTAATACATAAAAAAGATATTAATTCATAAAAAGATATTCATACATAAAAAGATATTAATACATAAAAAGATATTTATACATAAAATGATATTAATACATAAATAGATATTTATACATAAAAGATATTAATACATAAAAAAGATATTAATACATAAAAAGATATAAATACATAAAAAGGTATTGATACATAAAATGATATTAATACATAAAAAAGATATTAATACATAAAAAGATATTAATACATAAACAGATATTAATGCATAAAGGATATATTAATACATAAAAAGATATTAATACAAAAAATGATAATTATACATAAAAAGGTATTGATACATAAAAATATATTAATACATGAAAAGATATTAATACATAAAGGGGATATTAATACATAAAAATATATTAATACATAAAATATATTAATATAAAATGATATTAATACTTTAAATGATATTAATAAATAAAAAGATATTAATACATAAAAATATATTAATATATAAAATTATATTAATACATAAAAAGATATTAATACATAAAATATATTAATACATAAAAATATATTAATAAATAAAATGATATTAATACATAAAAAGATATTAATACATAAAAAGATATTAATACATAAAAAGATATTAATACATGAAAATGATATTAATACATAAAAAAGATATGAATACATTAAAAGATATTAATACATAAGAAGATATTAATACATAAAAAAGATATTAATACATAAAATGATATTAATGCATAAAAATGATATTAAAACATAAAAAGATATTAATACATAAAAAAGATATTAATACATAAAGAGATATTAATACGTAAAAAAGATATTTATACATAAAAAGATATTAATACATAAAAGGATATTAATACATTAAAAAATATTAATACATAAAAAGATATTAATACATAAAATGATATTAATACATAAAAAAAATAATTACTTAAAAAGATATTAATACATAAAAAGATATTCATACATAAAAAGATATTAATACATAACAGGATATTAATACATAAAAATGATATTAATACATAAAAAGATATTAATACATAAAAAGATATTAATACATAAAAAAGATATGAATACATAAAAAGATATTAATACAATAAAAGGCATTGATTCATAAAAAAGATATTAATGCATTAAAACATGTTAATACATAAAAAGATATTAATACATTACAATGGTATTAATACATAAAAAAGATATTAATACATAAAAAATATATAAATATATAAAAAGATATTAATACATAAAAATATATTAATACATAAAATAATATTAATACATAGAAAGATATTAATTCATAAAAAGGTATTGATACATAAAAAGATATTAATACATAAAAAGATATTAATACATAAAGAAGATATTAATACATAAAAAAATATTAATGCATAAAGCAGATATTAATACATAAAAAAGATATTAATACATAAAAAAGATATTAATACAATATAAGGTATTGATCCATAAAAAGATATAAATACATAAAAAGATATTAATACATAAAGAAGATATTAATACATAAAAATATATTCATACATAAAATATATTAATACATACAAAGATATTAATACATAAAAAGATATTAATACATAAAAAGATATTAATACATAAAAAGATATTAATTCATAAAAAGATATTAATACATAAAATATATTAATACATTAAAAGATATTAATACATAAAATTATATTTATACATGAAAAGATATTAATACACAAAAAGATATTAATACATAAAATGATATTAATACATAAAAAGATATGATTACATAAAAAGATATTAATACATAAAAAGATATTAATACATAAAAAGATATTAATACATGAAATGATATTAATATATAAAATTATATTAATACATAAAAAGATATTAATACATAAAAAGATATTAATACATAAAAAAGATATTAATACATAAAAAAGATATGAATACATGAAAAGATATTTATACATAAAAAGATATTAATACATAAATAGATATTTATACATAAAATGATATTAATACATACAAAAGATATTAATACATAAAAGATATTAATACATAAAAAAGATATTAATACATAGAAAGATATTTATACATAAAAAGGTATTGATACATAAAATGATATTAATACATAAAAAAGATATTAATTCATAAAACAGATATTAATACATAAAGGAGATATTAATTCATAAAGGATAGATTAATACATAAAAAAGATATTAATACATAACAAAGATATTTATACATAAAAAGGTATTGATACATAAAAAGATATTTATACATAAAGGTGATATTAATACATAAAAATATATTAATACATAAAATATATTAATACATAAAAAGATAGTAATACATAAAATGATATTAATAAATAAAAAGATATTAATACATAAAAATATATTAATACATAAAATGATATTAATACATGAAAAGATAATTTACATAAAAAGATATTAATTCATAAAAACGTATGAAAACACAAAGAAGATATTTACACATAAAAAGGATATTAATACATCAAAAGATATTAATACATAAAAGATATTTATACATAAAATATATTTATGCATAAACAAGATATTAATACATAAAGGAGATATTAATATAAAAAGATATTAATAAATAAAAAGATATTAATACATAAAGGATATAGTAATGCATAAAAAATATATTAATACATAAAAAGATATTAATACATAAAGAAGATATAAATACATAAAAAATATTAATACATAAAGGAGATATTTATACATAAAAAATATTAATACATAAAGGAGATATTTATACATAAAAAGATATAAATACATAAAGGGGATATTAATACATAAAAAGATATTAGTACATAAAAAGATATTTATACATAAAAAATATATTAATACATAAAAAGATATTAATACATAAAAAAGATATTAATACATAAAAATATATTAATACATAAAAAGATATTAATACATAAAAAGATATTAATACATAAAAAGATATTAATACATAAAAAATATATTAATACATAAAAAGATATTAATACATAAAAAGATATTAATACATAAAAAGATATTAATACATAAAAAGATAATACATAAAAAAGATATTAATACATAAAAAGATATTTATACATAAAAAGATATTAATACATAAAAATTGTATTAATACATAAAAATATATTAATACATAAAAAGATATTAATACATAAAAAGATATTAATACATAAAAAAGATATTTATACATAAAAGATATTAATACATAAAAAAGATATTAATAAATAAAAAAGATATTTATACATAAAAGATATTAATACATATAAAAGATATCAATACATATAAAAGATATTAATACATAAAAAGATATTTATACATAAAAAGATATTAATACATAAAAATGTATTAATACATGAAGAAGATATTAATACATAAAAAAGATATTAATACATAAAGAAGATATTAATACATAAAAAAGATATTTATACATAAAAAAGATATTAATACATAAAAAAGATATTAATAAATAAAAAAGATATTTATACATAAAAGATATTAATACATATAAAAGATATTAATACATAAAACATATTATTACATAAAAAGATATTAATACTTAAAAAAGGTATTAATACATAAAAAAGATATAAATACATAAAAAAGATATTAATACATAAAGAAGATATTTATACATAAAAAATATTAATACATAAAGGAGATATTTATACATAAAAAGATATAAATACATAAAGGGGATATTAATACATAAAAAGATATTAGTACATAAAAAGATATTTATACATAAAAAATATATTAATACATAAAAAGATATTAATACATAAAAAAGATATTAATACATAAAAATATATTAATACATAAAAAGATATTAATACATAAAAAGATATTAATACATAAAAAGATATTAATACATAAAAAATATATTAATACATAAAAAGATATTAATACATAAAAAGATATTAATACATAAAAAGATATTAATACATAAAAAGATAATACATAAAAAAGATATTAATACATAAAAAGATATTTATACATAAAAAGATATTAATACATAAAAATTGTATTAATACATAAAAATATATTAATACATAAAAAGATATTAATACATAAAAAGATATTAATACATAAAAAAGATATTTATACATAAAAGATATTAATACATAAAAAAGATATTAATAAATAAAAAAGATATTTATACATAAAAGATATTAATACATATAAAAGATATCAATACATATAAAAGATATTAATACATAAAAAGATATTTATACATAAAAAGATATTAATACATAAAAATGTATTAATACATGAAGAAGATATTAATACATAAAAAAGATATTAATACATAAAGAAGATATTAATACATAAAAAAGATATTTATACATAAAAAAGATATTAATACATAAAAAAGATATTAATAAATAAAAAAGATATTTATACATAAAAGATATTAATACATATAAAAGATATTAATACATAAAAAGATATTAATACATATAAAAGATATTAATACATAAAAAGATATTTATACATAAAAGATATTAATACATATAAAAGATATTAATACATAAAGAAGATATTTATACATAAAAAGATATTAATACATTAAAATGCTATTCATTCATAAAAAAGATATTCATACATTAAAAAGATATTACTACATAAAAAAGATTATTATACATAAAAATATATTAATACATAAAATAATATTAATACATAAAAAAGATATTATATACCACCAGTCCGAATAATAGGAGCTGGTAAAAAAATCGAATTTGCGAATTTTTAAATAACATCTCGGCAGGAGCTGCTAGAAAGATTCTATCCTGCTTTGATATAGTTCAAAATAGACTTAATAGTGGGGGATGCCCTTTTCTCTTCCCTGCAACCTCTTTCCCACAGAAGAGAAGTTGCAAGCCTGTCTCTACGGTATCGTTATTTTTATAGCAAGTGATCCTCCCTGTGAAATTTTGACTAATAATACCCGTCTAGCTGAAACCACTATCACTAATTTCGTCTTCACTCTTTATTTAAACCTAAACGTAGTTTCCATGAACAAAGTTTCTTTCTTAGAGCCGCACGCCTGTGGAACTCTCTTCCGTTTACTTGCTTTCCAGTTGACTACAATTTGGTCGTCTTCACGTCCAACGTAAACAAGTTCTTGATGAGACGTACGCCCTAAGAAATACAATTTACCAAATTTCCACTACTAACGATTACTACGATATTGTCCCAGTGACTATTGTATACGTTGTAACTCTTATCTTTGAGTGGCCTCCGGCCTTGATAAGTGGTGACTCTTATACAAAAAAATAAAATAAAAAAGAACATCTAAATTAATGTTTTAAAATTTGTCTTGTAACTACACAACCAATTCGTTATTCTGACAACAATAACACTGAATCAACAGATATCAATTGTGTAACGGAGAAAAAATATATAATCAATAACTATTACCAAACGTAATAAAAATTCAATTTTTCTCAACCTCTACAGTTTGAAATTACTGAAAGTTTGGTTACTTCCAAATTTTTTTTCTTACATTTATTTTGACCGAACGTGTGGATTAATGGTTGCTAATGTAATACTTAAATGATATTAAACAAATGATAAAAAACAATTTACGGTACCATTTAATAAGTGTTATCCCAAAAAGGTCACTAAGAAAGACTCGGACACAGATATAGTTTAGTTCAAAATAGACTTCGTAGCCTCGTAGGAGATGCCCTTTTCTCTTCCCTGCAACCTCTATCTCACAGAAGAAATGTTGCGAGTTTGTCTCTGATGTATCGTTATTTTCATGGAAAGTGTTCGACTGAGCTTCAGTCTATGGCCCCCTCTCGCCTAACTTTCACAAGAAACACTCGTCTAGCTGAAAACACTATCAATAATTCCCCCACTCTTTATGTGTGCCTAAACCTAAACGTAGATTCCATGAACAAACCTTCTTCCTTAGAACTGCACGCCTGTGGAATTGTCTTCCGTTTTCCTGCTTTCCGGCTGAATACAATATGGTTGTGTTCAAGTCTAACGTAAATAAGTTCTTGATGAGCCGTTCCATATAAGTTATCAAATTTACTGAATTTTCATTACTAATGATTACTATATTGTCCAATTTCTACTGTACACTCTTTAACCCTTATCCTTGAGTGGCCTCTTGGCCTTGATAATGTGGTGATGCATGTGTAAAAAAAAGAACAAGAATTGTATTTGCCAAAGAGAATACAGTGTGTAACGATAAAGATGTTGCCCTGAAGAAAACAACACTACATCTTTATTTTAAAACTTTTTATTTAAAAAATCAATTCAGGTAACTTGATTATGTAGTAGAGCTGATATCTATTCAATGTAGCCGACTTCAGCCTCAACCACCGTCTCGATATGGGTTTGGAACTGAGAGCATGCCTTTTCTACAAGCACCAGCGGAAGCTCGGCGGATGGCGGCGATCAGGCTGTGGGAGGTCATGTTGGTGATGTTCTCGACGTATGACCAAACGAAGTAGTTCAGCGGGTTCATGTCGGGTAAGGAGGGTGCAGTAAAAGAAGGGTACGAAGTCATAGCACTCCTTCTGAAGCCCAGCCGGGTCCTACTGCTACAATCAGGCTCTGTCAAGGGATCCCAACACTCTTCAGCATATCCAGGTACATTTTTGTGTTGAGTTGTGTTGAGTTCGAAGCCGACGTCAGGTGACATGATGCGGCCATCACTTGAAAACACAGCAGAGACAATAACCGTGGTCAGAAACTTTGTTTTCATCACCCTGGGCACGTCCTTATTATTCATGGCAATCTAGCGATGTATTTTGAGGGTGCTGGAAATGGCCCAGTTGTCATAACTTGGATTGGAGTTGTACAGCGGTGCATATCGGATCCCGCTCGTTCAACATTCTGTAACGTTCAGACATGATAGAAGGCTCACATCGCTTTTGGGATTTGTACACGACTGGCTAACAAGAAGATGGTTTGCAAAAAAACCCAAAAAACAAAAGTACCCCCCCCCAAAAAAAAAACAGTTTTTATCAAACGAACTTTTTTAAATTACATTTTAACCCCCAAACAAGGCACGTTGCCTCTTTGGTGTAAGGGGCTACTATCAGACACATAAGCTACAGGGGTACTATGTAGGGAGTTGGGCAGCAAGATGTATGTTCACGTTACACTTGCACTTCTGCATGTCAGTACAGTTGGGGAAGCAAGGACCCGGAAGGGAATTCCAAAGTCTAGCGGTTCTGGGGAAGGATCTACTGGAGTAGAAGGCTCTCTTTACTCTAGGGATCTCTACTGTGAAGGGGTGGGATTTAGCTGCTTGTCAGGTTTGTCGGGGGGGGGTTACGTCGAGGGGGTACAAGTGCGTGCAGTTCGTCAGAGCATTCACCGTTAAAGTACTTGTAGAACAGGCATCATCTTTGCTAGGGCAACAGTTTTATCGTTCTATCCTGTACATGGAGAACGGGAGTTTTAGAACTGAATGCTAATATGGCGTCCTACAGGTGACTCTGTAGAGTGATACCTCACGGTAAAGTTATACTGCTAAGAGAATTCATATATTCTGTATGGGCGCGTCCCCACAACAGCGAGTATTTTTTTTTATCTTTTAAACCTGGCATGAGCGATCAACTTCAAAGCATGTTACGCCATTTTTTTTATTTCCTAGTGTTTTATGAAATGAAAGTAACGATAACAATTTTAGAGGTAATAAATTTTACAATAAGTTTCCATACTTTAAACCTATATAAGATGGTAGCAAATAAGAAATTCTTGAATTTGATAAAATGTATTTATATACTTCGTTTATTTTCGAATTCTCGACTGTTAGCTATACTGAATGAATACAGAAAATGCTTGTAATACTACTTAGATAGTGCTAATATATATTTTCTTCTGAAATAATGTGATACTCATTATATTTTTATGTAACTATGTCTACTGTTTAAATAAGTTCCATAAAACATTCATTATAAACCTATTAAAGCAATTAACCGTAGAATGTTTATGAGTTCCTAACGTAATTATTAATTTATTAATATCTGCTAGCGCATGTGCACAGACGGACACATTTGTGTGTATAAAAAGAGAGATAATTCGATTTCAAATAATTATAGTTTTCCGATTCTTCATCGAGTCACCGTTTGCCACTTAAATAATTAAAGCTCCAAAGTGCAATTATAAAAGAGCGACCTACATGACACCGTTCAATATTACTCCTCTTCGTCGTTTCGACGCCTCTCTCATTCGAGTGTTATGGACCTCTCTAATCATGTGCAATAGAAACTGAAACGAATATGTCTTTGTCAAAATAATCCTCGCAGAGCCATACAAGACAATTCAAAATAAAGAAATACGTACAAACGCGCAGATACACACACACTTAAATATGTACATAAATACACGAATAGAAACAACGTTTCGACCAATGTAACCTCCAACAAATATATCTTGCCGACACTGTCGATGACTATATATATATATATATATATATATATATATATATATATATAAATTTATATATATATATATAAATTTATATATATGCATATATTGGTATATTTATATATTTAGGCAGCATTTTTTTCATTCAAGCAAATATTATTAAATGCAGCAGAGACTTTGGTTTATGATTCGTTTTTTAAATGTTTCGATTTTTCGTATAATCGTTTAGTATTAATGAAAGTTACTCGTTGACAACATGAAAATTATACAACATAAAAATTATACAACATAAAATTATACAACATAAAAATTATACAACATAAAAATTATACAACATAAAATAATACAACGTAAAAAATATTCACCATAAAATTATACAACATAAAAATTATACAACATTAAAATAATACAATATAAAAATTATTCAACATAAAAATTATACAACATAAAAATTATACAACATGAAAATTATACAACATGAAAATTATACAACATAAAAATTATACAACATAAAAATTATACAAGATAAAAATTATACAACGTGAAAATTATACAACATAAAAATTATACAACATAAAAATTATACAACATAAAAATTATACAACATGAAAATTATGCAACATAAAAATTATACAACATAAAAATTATACAACATAAAAAATTATACAGCATAAAAAATTATACAACATAAAATTATACAACGTGAAAATTATACAACATAAAAATTATACAGCATAAAAATTATAAAACATAAAAATAATACAACATAAAAATTATACAACATGAAAATTATACAACATGAAAATTATACAACATAAAAATTATACAACATAAAAATTATACAACATAAAAATTATACAACGTGAAAATTATGCAACATAAAAATTATATAAGATAAAAATTATACAACATAAAAAATTATACAACATAAAAATTATGCAACATAAAAATTATACAACATGAAAATTATGCAACATAAAAATTATACAACATAAAAAATTATACAACATAAAAAATTATACAACATAAAATTATACAACGTGAAAATTATACAACATAAATATTATACAGCATAAAAATTATAAAACATAAAAATAATACAACATAAAAATTATACAACAGAAAATTATACAACAGAAAAATTATACAACATGTAAATTAACCAACATGAAAATTATACAACATGAAAATTATACAACATAAAAATTATACGACATAAAAATTATACAACATAAAAATTACCCAACATGAAAATTATACAACATGAAAATTACGCAACATGAAAATTATACCACATAAAAATTATACAAAATGAAAATTATACAACATGAAAATTACCCAACATGAAAATTATACAACATGAAAATTATACAACATAAAAATTATACAACATGAAAATTATACAACATGAAAATTATACAACATGAAAATTATACAACATGAAAATTATACAACATAAAAATTATACAACATGAAACTTATACATGAAAATTATACAACATGAAAATTTTATTAAAAAAATAAAAATTCTTGAAGCGTCATATATTAGAACCCTTCAACCAATTACAAAGTGTATTGCATTCGAGAAAAGCAGTAGCGTTCTAAAATGTTTTGCGTAGTTCGTATTGGACGGACTTTGTTGACAGTATCAACGAATTTGTTTATTTTAATACTCGAATTTTTAATCGATCTTTATTTTTGATCGATTTTTCATCGATTCTATATATTTTAACTTACCATTACCTAACGCCCTTTATTGTATATTTTAGTTTTCACTTTCAATTCTCATTTACGCTCCTTCGCCGTTTTACTTCACATAAAGATAAAAAGCGCCGGAGAAGAATCCTTGCCTATCCTTGTTTTATCGTTATTTTCATGGCAGGTGCTCGTCTGAACTCCAATCCCTGGTCCCCCCTCGCCAATCTTTCACGAAAAACACCCGTCAAGCTGAATCCACTGTGAAAAATTTCCCCCACTCTATATCTGTGCCTAAATCAAAACGCGGATTTCATGAGCAAAGCTTCTTTCTTAGAACTGCACGCCTGTGGAACTCTGTTCCGTCTGCCTGCTTCCCTCCAGACTACAACTTGGATGTCTTCAAGTCTAATGTTAACAAATTCCTAATGAACCGCCCCCCTAATTAAACACTTCATAAAATCTCCTCACTAACGTGATGTACTTACAATAACCCTTATCCCTGAGTGGCTTCCGGGCCTTGATAAGTGGTGATCACTGTGTAAAAAAAAAAAAAAACCCAACTTTTGGGCGCCATTTTATATAAATGCCTGCTGAAATTAAAAGAACCGCTCGCCAAATGGAAAAAAAAATCCAGACAGATCGGAAAAGAATAACTCTGTCGTGTTCACTCAGACTTACTTGATTGAATATATATATATATATATATATATATATATATATATATATATATAGAGAGAGAGAGAGAGAGAGAGAGAGAGAGTTGAGTGTTTTTCTCGCTTTGACATTGATATTATAAAATTATTTTTTTTCTATTTAAAAATTATTACAACGGACTTTATAATATACTCATTCATATGCAGGTGACAATATGAAGGTTAATTCATTTGCATATTTCTTTAAAAATGAGCGTTAATTAATAACTTATTCACTTTTTATGATTTCTTTTTAAATGATTGATTTCATTTTACTGTTACGTTGAATTCTGTTTATCCATAGTTTCCCCATTCCTCATAGTTGCGTAGAATTTAAAATAAAAACGTTCTAGCACACACATAAAGCTGAACGTGTGTGTGTGTGTGTGTGTGTGTGTGTGTGTGTGTGTGTGTGTGTGTGTGTCTGGTAACGAATAGGCTCCTATGTGGTTGACTATTTTAAAAAAACTAATTACATATAATGATAGAAGATGTATCGAGGATCAGGAATGGGTATGTTTGATCTGGCAGAACAGTGGTTTATAAAAATTGTGGGGTCGGTGTTCGCGCCTGGTCAACAAAGTATAGAAATAAAATATTTAAAAATTTAAAAAAAAACGTTTACAAGTGTTTTTGATATAGATGTACATAAGAATACTTTGATAAGTATGTTTTAACTTAAATAGGGATGGTATGATAAAATTGTGGGGTTTGCGTTCGCGCCTGGCCTCCATAGAATGGAAATAGGCAAAAACTTTAATAAGACTTTTCATATCTATCTGCGTAAGTATACTTTAATAATTATGTTTCAGTTTGAAGAAATATGGTATAATAAAATTATGGGGTGTTCGTTCGCGCCTGACCTCCATAGAATGGAAATATGTCACAAAATTTAACAAGGTTTTTTAATATAGATCCACAGAATATTGTTATAAGTGTTTCAGTGTGAACAGGTATGGTATAATAAATTATGGGGTGTATCTATTTTATTTTTACTTTCATCATATTTTGCTTTGGTTTTGATACCCCCAAATTCGAAGCTATCTCTTTACAACCCTTCCTTTTCATAACCTATCATACTTTCATAAATCAGTCCATTTTCTGAAGGCTGTTTTTTATCCCAGTCAACGACGGGTACTTTTGCTAATATATATATATATATATATATATATATATATATATATATATATATGTGTGTGTGTGTGTGTGTGTGTGTTGTGTCTGCACAAATAATTAACAAGAACACAGAAAGTAAAGGTATACAATAATATATTAGGAAGAAAAGTTATATACATATTTACATGTCTTCAGATATACTTCAGTTGGAGATATTCCGGCAGGTGGCGTGTTGCATGTCTTACTGGAGGCAGCATAAGCGTCTTGCCTATTTTACGGTCGTTGTCGGACTCCCTCCGGTATTGGTGATTGATATTGATATCTCACTCACCCGCCTATGTTAATTAGTAGGGGTCTCCACAACAATAAGTGACTTTGCCAATGTGTTTGCGAAAAGTCTCTACCAAACTCCTCTCTGAAATGTTTGCTCTACGAAGTTGAAATTTGATATATAGTGTATTTATACATCTAGTACAATTTCAATTTGATTTTTAGTCGGTAAAATAGCTGCAAAGGGCTCAAAATTTAAAAATAAAATCACTGACCTTGGCCTGGTGTAAATCGACTATACCCATTTTTTGTTTTTGCGTATGTACTAATTAAAAGTTATAGGCTAAACGGCGTTATTGTTTTATTTTTTTTGTAACATTCACAGGAAATACGAATTGAAACAAATAGATAGAACATATTGCCAAGACTGTTGCAAAGAAGGTCGGTCCCTCTACTGTACTAGATAATTACTTGTACCTGAGAGTATCCTGTATCTCTACAAAGCCACTATTCGTCCCTGCATGGAGTATTTTTGTCAGATATGGGTTGGTTCATCTACCTCTCTTACTCTTAAGCAACGCCCAAAAAGGCTCTCTAATCTAATAGGTCCAACCTCTGTCCCGTCTCCGCAATGTTGCTATAATGAAATGTGCTCTCATGAGCTCACAGTACATGTGTCCCCTCTATGTAACCCTAACCCTAACCCTAACCCCTCCCGACTCACCTGACAAGCAGCAAAATCCCACTCTTCATTTTTGAGGTCCGTGGGTGCCGGAAAGCCTTCTTCTCTAATCCTTTGCTATGGTGTTTAGATTTTAAAATTACCTCCCTGTTTCTTGCTTTGCTTACGGTACTGTAAAATTTTAGCATAGTACGAACATATATTTTGCTTCCCATACTTCCCTCTTGACCACGATCCCAAATATTAGCCCCTTACATATAAGTTACAATACGACAAGTTTTGTGTAATATATATATATATATATATATATATATATATATATATATATATATATATATATATATAATACTAAAACACTGTCGTTCTTGGTTGTTTGCTTGTTCGCTTGCGCACTATCCTCCTCCTACTACTACTACTATGCCTCCTCTTCTTGCTACTACTATTACTTTTCCTCTTTACAACTACTACTACGCCTCCTATTCCTCCTCTTACTACTACTACTACTACTACTGCGCCTCCTCTTCCTTATCCTACTATTACTACTACTGGTTGACATGCACTACTCTACTACTGCATTTATTTTTTACATCGTTCATTTCCGTATTACGTTTAAGTTATTTTAACGCAATTTTCTTACAAATAAATCCACTATTTTACAATGTATTGTTTTACTGTGTACGTTTTCAGCGACCCAATTTTTTTCACGTTTAAATTAAAAGATATTTCAAAATTTGAATTTAACTTTAAGTATTATGGTATCTGTTCGGTGCACATTTACCTATAAGTATGGCAAACCACTTATAATTCAATGGCTGTAAGTTTTTTTTCAAGAATAAACAATTATAAACAGAACGACTCATAGAAATCTATCTATATTCTTTTTTTTTCATTTTCATATACTTTCATAGAAATGTTTCTGTTACGTCACAAAAAAACTATTTTCTTTACGTCATAGTTAATATATACTGACCCAACGGGTCATGGGTAGTCTAGTATATATATAAAACTAATCATCATCTCAAATATTTTAAAATGTTCGAGTGGTCTAGTTTTAACGGTTTTATAAATTTCGATCGACTAAGACAAAGTAATGGGTATGACATAAAATTTGAAAGCTTTTAGAAGCACCATACCACCGCTTAGATGACGTTACTGGTCGTACACGATAGATTCCCATCTATAAATTCAATAAAAATCTGTCCTGGATATAACATGAACCGTGGGTGCTAAGTGGTTAAAGACTCGAACTGAGAACCCGTGTGTTCTAAATTCGGATCAAGTTCCACAGCAACACTTTTATCAAGACCACACTCGATCTTTTGTCTAACTTTAGAGACATTATTATCTATAATATAAATCTCAAACGTCTGTTAGTGTATATGGATGTTTGTATTTCTGACTAATACTTTCGACACACGTGACGAAGGCTGACAAAATTGATATCAATATAAAGTCAGTCTCTCAAACAACAAATATTCAAAAATTGGCTAAAAAGATTAATTCTTCGACCGTCAACTGGGTTGTTTTTTACAAGGAGGGGGTCACTTTTTTCGTCGACATTTTTTTCAAAGTCATCATACGTACTACAATGACTAAGCTTAATTTGAATAGCGGCAAGGTCATATGTCACGGTAGCCGTGGCAACTAAACTTAATTTTTTTACCCCCTTTTCCTCTTAGCGTTCCAGGTTCGAGCCTCTCTGCCTGCTTACAACATTTTTTAAATTTTTTTCACTCGCATGCATACTCGCTACTATTTACATTGGTTATTTTTTTTAGGGATCCGTTGATCAATACCTTTACCATAAAACCTCTCCACACCCGGGCAACGCTGAGTACCCCCGCTAGTAAATAATATAACATAAACATGCAACCTGTGATATACGCATATATATACTGGCAGAATCGAACTGAATTACTGACCGAATCGAACACTGTTACCTTGTTTGTTTAAGAGCAAAGTGTAGTATATGTATTGATGGTTGTTTTTCATAATATTCTAAACTGGATATTATTTTTGTGCATCATAAAAAGTATTTCTTTTTTAAAATAATCATTTTAAAATATAGAATGTTACATTTTATTTGTAAATTTTAAATATAATTTATTTTGAAACACGGTTTGTAAATTCTGAATGTAATTTATTTTGAAATATTTTTGCTATTTTTTTTCTTAACAATTTCAGTTAAATTCGCTAAATGCTAATTATTTAATGTTTTCTGTTGTGATATTCCGTTATTTTATTGCACTTGTTTTGAATAAGAAGAAAGTTTGGTTTGCAAACAAGTATTACTTTTGATTATCTTCCCTTTCTGTTAGTATAACTCTTCCGAACATAAAAAAATACTTTTATTCTTTTATTTTTTTACATGGTGGTCACCACTTATCAAGGCCTAGAAGCCACTCATGGATAAGGGTTATTGCGTGTACAGTAATCAATGGGATAGTATCGTAGTAATTGTTAGTATTGGAGATTTGATAAAGTGTCTTACTTAAGGGGGCAGTTCATCAGGAATTTGTTTATGTTGGACTTGAAGACGTCCAAGTTGTAGTCAGGTGGGAAACAAACAAACGGAAGAGAGTTCAACATGTGTGTGTTTTTAAGAAAAAGCACTGCTTATGGAATCTACGTTTTGATTTTGGCACAGATAAAGAGTGGGGAAAATTATTGACAGTGGTTTCAGCTAGACGGGAGTTTATCGTGAAAGATTGGCGAGGAGGGCAGAGATTGGAGCTCAGATGAGCACTTGCCATGGGAATAACGATAAAACAAGGATAGGCTGGCAAAGTCTCTTCTGTGGGAGAGAGGTTGCAGGGAAGAGAAAAGGGCATCCCCCACTAAGCCACAAAGTCTATTTTGTACTCTGTCAAGTTAAAGAGCACGTCCTGGAAATTTCAATTTTTTCCCTTCTAATCCAGCTGGATTTTCGACTACATTAAAACCGGATATTGTGCCTCATTCTGCCATTTGGAAAAGGTAAGTAAATATGGTATTTGAAGATATTAAACCTTTTTATTAGAATGACTGGAATCTTAATTCAATAATCCTCCCAAAAGGTTGATATGCCGTGAAACAAAAGGATAAAGCATAAAGAAACAAAAATGCGTAGGTCAAACATGATTCAACAGAAGTTATCGTCGAAATAAAGTCGACGAGTGAAGTTTTTTTTTTTTTTTTTTTTTTTGCATTTTTAATTTATTTCAAGATTGCATCGAAATATAAATCAGAAAAAAATATTCTCTTTTATTTTTCTAAATTAGCTTCGTATTGGCTTCTCGTTGGTATGTTGCCGCTTTCGAGCCTCCGGCATCTGGCAAGGTGCCAATAAGACTCTGAGGGGACCGTTAACTTACAGAGATATGGATCTTGCGGGAAGGCTGAATCACCAAACAGATACAAAAAAAGCAGTGATGCTAAGAGTGATACCTCTGATAGCAAGTGAGAGATGAGGCAAGAGAAAAAGAAAAAGAACTAGGGAAAGAAAGAGAGTGAGAGATAGATAGATAGAGAGAGAGAGAGAGAGAGATGGAGGGAGAAAGATTAGACAAATCACATACTTTATGCTTGTGTGTACGCACGTAGAGAGTGAGAGAAGAAGAGAGGGACGAGCGGAGGGAAAGGGGGGACAGAGGAAGAGAGATATAAGTAGGCAGACAAGTAACCAGACAGACGACATACATACAGAGTTAAACAGACAAATACAGCGACAGACAGACGACAGAAATACAGCGGAAACACAGACAAGGCAAATCATAAATACGAACAGGGGGGTGGGAGAACGAGAATGTAACAACCGCTCTTGAACAGACAGACACACACACATACACAAAGGACACGCACATGCAAACGCCTACTCCCCAAATTTAGACTCATAAACAAAACGCTTACAGGCCACATAAAAGTGCTACAAAGATAGATATAGAGAGAAACAGTAATATATATATATATATATATATATATATATATATATATATATATATATTATTTATCTTATTCACTTTTCACCTCAAACAAGACACAGTGTCACTTTGAAGTAGGGGGCTACTATCAGGGACATAAGTTACAGGGATATTATGCAGAGAGATGAGTAGCAAGGTGTCTGTTCAAATCACACTTGAACTTCTGCATGTCAGTACAGTTGAGAAAGCAGAATCCCGGAAGGGTGTTCCAAAGTCTAGCAATTCTAGGAAAGAAACTATTGAAGTAGAAGGTCTTCTTACACCTAGGGATCTCTACTGTGTAGGAATGGGATTTAGCTGCTTGTCGGGTTTGTCGGGGGTATTTGTGCCGAGGGGGTGCAAATGCTCATAGTTCGTCAGAGCATTTACCATTAAAATACTTGACCCAGAAATAAGATGTTTAAATGTGAGGAGTGAAACTTTGAAAAATTGTATACATAGAAGGAAAGGACTCCTAATGAACTGGGTCAGTGAAAAAGACAAAACTTAGATTATTATTATATATATGTATACAAAAAAACTTTAATAAACTTGTAAATGCTACAATTGGTTTTAATCGGTAAAATTGGATTTTAATCGTAATTTTATTATAGATTTTAAATTAATGTATTACATGTTAATTTTTAGAAATCATACTTTATAAATGTAATTTACAATCGGTTTCAAATTAAAAACTATAGGAAAATATAATAGTGTTAATACACTAGGAAAATCCCTTAGGCTAGATAAATTTGCACTTCCCAAACCTTGAAAGAGTTGAAATTTTTAAACGTATTTCGAAATTTTTAAACGTAATTCCATATAATTAAATGAAATGTTACGTTTTTTTTATCGATATTGATATAAATTTTAAGTTTGAATGGTTATATTTTTTTAAAAAATTTAGATTTTTTAAAGAAATTAGATTTTTTAATTAAATTGTTTTCAAATTAAAATTGTTTTATATATATGAAAAAAAAATTATATAAAAAAATTTCAATCGAAATTAGATTTTTAAATTAAAAGAATTCAAATTTTAATGTTAATGAAATCATCATCATCCGATAAATAAACGGGGGGAGGGTTGAACAAAACGAGAGTTGAACGTGACCTCGTGAGGCATATATATATTCCATTTCCGGTTACAAAATAGATTAGTATTGACTGAAGAGAGCTTGATATGGATGTCTTAAACGGTCTTAATTATCGGGCTTGAAACCGACGGTACCAATGACTTGTCTCATCTAACAACTTTATGTACACAAAATACAATATATATATATATATATATATATATATATATATATATATTGTATGACTTGGAGAGTCAACAGACAAAATGTACAACTATGATTCATTGACATAATAAATAATAAGAGAAAGAGAGAGAGAGGAAGAGAGAGTATGTGTAAGTGAGTGAGAGAGAGTGGGAGAGAGAGAATTAGATTAATATAAACGTATCGAAACGCAGAGCCACGTGTTTTTTAACAGGTCAATCTCAGTTTCTGAAAGATAGCTGTCAGATTTAAGCTGCTATATCAAACTAAGTCTATCCTAACATTATCAGACTTCTGGAATGTGTGAAGAATACTGTAATACAAGAAATAATTATAGTTTAACATATCATATTTCAAGTATCTAGCATTCGGCACGTACGACTTGTAGACAAGGCGTATTTCCACTGAACTTTACATGATGTTTCAATTTTAGACAAGCAAACGTGATATTACGCAGATAAAGTGAAACGACCACATATTCTCAGTACAAATTTAGTCGTTAAAATGTCTATTTCTATATCAGATTATTATAATGGTAATATTACATGAAGTAGTCGTCTAAATTGGAAATTTACCCATGATATTTATAATGGAGATTCGAGTTATGGCTGTCCTGGATATGAGCGTAAACTATATCCGATTGTGAGGCCCCAGCTTGCGGGTTTTGGTGGGTGTTGAGCCACCCTTTAATTGCCATTACTCGTAGGTCCACTCTGAACCGGAATTGTAGTACCTGTAAGGGTCGCAACTATGGGTTAAATAAAAACCGACTTGAAAAAATAAATATTCTATTAAAAATTTTTTCTTCCAAATCACTGGATTCGACATTAAATAACCTCGAAAGGGTTGATATACCGTAAAACAAAAGCAACCAATATCGATTTATGGCTAGAAAAGAGTAGGAAACATAGTCTTCATGGATTTTATGTTATATATAACGATATATATCCAAAGTCTTTATAATTTATAATTAGAAAAAAAAAACAACAACTAATAAATCTTCTCTTAAGTTATACTGTTGTCAGTATACTCTGAGTCATATATTCAAATAATATCAACATTTTATCAATATATACACACACACACACACACACACACACACATATATATATATATATATATATATATATATATAAAGAAAGAAAGCGAGAGAGAGAGAGAGGGAGAGGGGGGATTCGACCACATACCTTCTCTTGAAATTTGACCCCTTAGTAATCAAAGGTTCGAGCAAAGACACATTGAAAATGTCTGAGTACACTTTATGTAAAATGTCGAATGTTTAGACCAAAAATTGGCTGAGAGGTCAATTTCTTAAAATTTTACTCCAGTTCTGACCCCTTACCATTTATTGTTTTGGTATCAAATCAAGTTAAAAATTCCAAGGAACCTACATCTAAAATTCTAAGTGTTTGAACCACAAAATTTGAGGAGGAGGTTGATAGAATTTCCAAAGATCAAATCGTTGAATTTTGACCTTTGACAGCCAAATTTCTGGCCGAAAATGAATTAAAAAGATTTTCCCAAATCTCAATACACTGTATGCCAAATATCGAACCTGTAGACTGACAATTGACAGAATAATTTAGTAGGGAAATGTACACAGACAGACAAACACAAAGACAATTTCACTTTTATACACACATACACACACACACACACACATATATATATATATATATATATATATATATATATATATATATATATATATATATATATATTGGCCTGATGAAGTGATTTTCCCTGGCAGGGTGGTCACTGAAACATGTTTGCATATGTGTAGCCATTAGTTATCACATCCGACATATTTATAATGCTCTGTATAAACATTGAGCACTCTTTGGTTGACACATTTTGGTTTTGTTTAAATAATACTACCAATAATATATATATATATATATATATATATATATATATATATATATATATATATATATTGGCAGCGAGTCATTATTTAAGCACGTCTGATTGAACACGAATGAGTTCTGCTTTCCGATTTGTTGGATAACTTTTCAATTCGCCTAGAGGTCTTTTTCTATTTCGGCTGGCATGTTGTATATTATGGCGCCCAGTAATTGTTGTCCGACCATGTTCTTCTCAAGTGCTTTCAATTGATGCATCCGATTTTTTTTATTGAGGTTTGGTGAATTTTTGTTAGTTTTTTTTTTATTGGTTGCATTATGGATGTAGGTTGGGTAGGCGCGAATTATTTTTATTTCTAATTTTGATTTTCTTATTTTATATCTTATTTATTTAGTTTATTTATTGCTAGTTATTGAATACAGTTAGTATATTTGCCCCGATATTAAACGAGATCTGGTTAAAAAGGGGTTGTAGTTTTTTTTTAATTAATATGGCTTCTAGTAATTTTAGTCTTCGTGTGCAATTGTTAAGTCTCGAATCTTAGTATTGTTAGTTAAGATGTTTCTAATGTCGGACAATTGTAGGCTTTTATCATGGGATGTTAGGTGTTGTTTTATGGGCTATTATCTTCAAAATGGTAGGTTAGTCCTCGGGAGAGTGTTGTGGTATGGCATATGTATGCGTTGTATGAGTTTTTTGAGTGAGTTCGGAAACATTCTTCGAAGGCATAAATGAACTAATACACTATATTAGTTTGGTTTAGTGTGGTGTTAGTATTTTTTATTGTTTTTATTTATTCGATTAGAGGTCTTAAATTTAGTATACTATGTTAATAGCTTCATCTTTTTGTTCCGGGCGGTGGGTCTGATGTACCTTTTAATTAGGTTTGTTATTATTTTTTCGTATGCTTTGTAGTTAATGTGTAGTTGGTTTTTATAGTATACTTTGATTGTGTCGTTTTTGTTAGGGTTAGGATTTATTTTTATTGTGGATAAAGTTTAATGAGTTCTATGTGCTTATCGACGAGTTTATGTGGAAATTATTGTTTATTAGGGTTTGCTTTATGTTGTTGTTTATTAGGGTTATGCTATATTTATGTTTGAAAATTATTCTAATAAAACCGAAAAAAGAACTCAGTCGTGTTCAAGCAGACGTGTCTGAATATATATATATATATATATATATATATATATATATATATGTATGGCAATTAAGCTACACAAAATACTCTGCGTTTCATTCTCGTGAGAATACATTAGGCTTCTCACAAGAAGGAAATGCGGGATATTCTGTGTAGCTTAATTGCCATATATATTTTCATAACTTACTGCCTAGCCTTACTGCCTAGCTCTACCTATGTATTGAGCACCGTTGAAGTAAATACTGAAAATTTACGCATAATATTATATCTTCGTATATTAATTAATGTGATTAAATGAAGTAATTGTTATATGTTATGTCATATTGTTATACATATATAACTTATGTTTTACGAACTTTTGATTGGCTAATGAATCTTAATTAATGTATGCTGATTTATTATTATAAATATTTAGACATTGTATGTCCTAAGATTTTGTTTGACTTCTTATTTTTTATTAAACTAAATACACAATCTTCAAAATATGACTATAATCTTTCCTTTTTCATTCCATACGAAACACTTTCTAAGTGATTTTCAACGAACATATATTTATCTCTGATAAGTTGTTTAGTAGGATTTCGCTATTCAACGAAACAAGTGTTAGAAGTTCTTCATAAAACAGTAAATAAAATATCATGAGTTCATATTAAATACATTTTCTGCTTTATGAAATCATCACGAACGATATATATGTATCTATAATATAAAACTGAATGTGTGTGTGTGTGTGTGTATGTCTGGTAACGAATAGGCTCCTATGTGGTTGACTATTTAAAAAAAAATGATTACATATAATGATAGAAGATGTATCGAGACACAGGAATGGGTATGTTTGATCTGGCAGAACGGTGGTTCATTAAAATTGTGGGGTCTGCGTTCACGCCTGGTCAACAAAGTATGGAAATAAAAAAATAAAAATAAAAAAAACGTTTACAAGTGTGTTTGATATAGATGTACATAAGAATACTTTGATAAGTATGTTTTAACTTAAATAGGGATGGTGTAATAAAATTGTGGGGTCTGTGTTCGCGCCTGGCCTCCATAGAATGGAAATAGGCAAAAACTTTAATAAAGACTTTTCATAGCTATCTGCGTAAGTATACTTTGATAAATATGTTTCAGTTTGAAGAAATATGGTATAATAAAATTAAGGGGTGTTCGTTCGCGCCTGACCTCCATAGAATGGAAATATGTCACAAAGTTTAACAAGGTTTTTTAATATAGATCCACAGAATATTGTTATAAATGTTTCAGTGTGAACAGGTGTGGTATAATAAATTATGGGGTTTATCTATTTTATTTTTACTTTCATCATATTTTGCTTTGGTTTTGATAACCCCAAATTCGAAGCTATCTCTTTACAACCCTTCCTTTTCATAACCTATCATACTTTCATAAATCAGTCCATTTTCTGGAGGCTGTTTTTGATCCTAGTCAACGACAGGTACTTTTGCTAGTATATATATATATATATATATATATATATATATATATATATATATATATATATTATCGAAACAACGAAGAAAATAAAAGAAAAGAAAATGAGAAAGAAGCCACTTAAATCATAGCATTTCGAAATTACACACTTTTCAATCAAAATATATTTAATTGCTCTTCTTAACAGGGCAGAGTTTTCTTTATCATGATGGGGTTTGCTTTGCTCTGCCTGGCTTTCCGCGCCATTTTTCTCTGAAACTACTGGGCCGAGCTGGCTGAAAATGTTATACATTATCACTAATGACAGCTGGCGTATCTTCTTTAAGAGATACAGTGGCTAAACAACACATTAGGTTTTAATGGAAAAAGAAAAAACTGAAATTTTAGGCAGATCCTTATTATGTAATTATTAATGGGAGATAACACGACCAGGAAAACTTTTAAAAAGCGACTAGAGAATATTCCCGGTGAATCAAGTGCAAGTGTGATCTAAAAAATTGCGCTTAAAAAATCCTACAGAGATGTCCTGGTTGGAATCTCTGATATAGCGGATTAAATTCTATAATTCGTTAGGATACCCCATCTCCAGCTAAACTAAAAAGAATTAATTTAAAAAATAGAAGAGAAAAAATAATAATATTATCACATCACCAACATATTGCAAGATTTTGCCCACGTCGGTATAGCTGCAAGGATAACAATAAACAATGTCGCTAAAAGAAAGGTGTTAAAGACATTTTTTATGCTGAAGAAGCGCGATACGGATTTTAGAAACTCGAAGAAAATTGATGAGGTGAATGTCGATGAACTTTCAGCTTACCCATCATTCCGCTGGCTATAAAACAACATCGTTCAGATAACGCAGTACTCAAGGATGTAGCAGAAATGGACCATAACGTTCTTGACGGGGGTGCTCTTCTCCATCGACTAAAGTTGTCATAAGGAAAGACATATTGTTCAATCGCTGACGACTATGCATCTGTCACAGGAAAGTGCTATGATAAGGCTACGATAGTATTTGATGATTAAACTGGAGGACAAAACACTAAAGACATTTCCCAGCAGAGACCACCAAAGTGAGCATAGCTGAAAGAACAAAATTGGTTGGAATAAAGGAGTATTTCCATTCGTATGTTAAAAACAAACATTCTCTCATCAATCTCATTTCACAACGCATGAAGGACAGACGTTGCTACGCAAAACAATCAAAGAGGGGTGATGGTGTTTCTAAAGTCTGAAATCAATAAGATACATTTCAAATTGAAATTAAAAGAGAGAGAGAGAGAGAGAGAGAGAGAGAAAAACCGATCTGTAGTACTAAAAAAAATTTAGTTCTTTGTTTTTTTCTCATTTAAAAAAAATGTTTGCACGTTCAAGTGGTTTTTAAAATAGTTTATCCGTTCATTTATATATATATATATATATATATATATATACATATATATGCATATAATTATTTCCTAAAATAATTATTACATTTTATATATCTATATATTTAAAAAATATATTTAAAAAAGAAAGACAGACACACTGATGATGAAGTATATCTTCGAAATATAATTATAAATTTCAATATAAATTTTCAACAAAATAAATATCTGTTTATTTTGTAACAATGATTGTTTTGGCTTCAAACATACGTATTTATTTTATTCAAACTCAAGCAGTGCTTATACCAAGGAACATAAAACCTAACGTGAATTCCGCGTGACTAACGCACCGTTCCGACATTTGAAAAGACTACATATAGATGTATATATTATATATATATATATATATATATATATATATATATATATATATATATATATATATATATATATATATATATACACGCGTGTATGTATGCCTATGAAATGGCCAAATTAAAACTCATTTATTTTTGCGCACCATTATGTTACTGTATCAGAAGTTATAATTCTAATTTTCTGGGCAAAACATTCGCAGGGTGTGTTGCTTCTTCACTCAGAAAATAGAAATATCACATTAATTAGTGTTTACCGTCCTCCTTTTGCTGCCTCGATTTTAAACATAGATTCACACGCTGTTCTAAAAAACAGAAAGAGTACGGTATACTTAAACAGACAGCAACGTTGGCGAACAAAATTGTAATTACAAACAAACTTAGAAAGTTAGTGAAAACAGATACAGTTTCATTCCATCATATCAACTAGACATCAATGGCAATTCACTTACCGTTCTCTATTATTTAGTTTAGTTCATTTTCATTCAGCTGCCTTAATGAGATCAGTGACTCTTAGTGAGCACCTGCTATTTTGACATCTATGAGACGTACTTTCATAACAATATATACATAAAATAATAGGTTGGTTAACTAGAAATGTGGCATGACTCTTTTTAGTGAAGTAAATTCTTATTGTTAATAAAAGCTTTAATGATTCAGTTGCGCAGACATTGTAATTAGAGACAATATTAAAATTATTTCTTTATGAAGCGTGTTTAAACGAAACTTGAGTAAAAGAGCTTCATTTTCTCTCTAGTAAAGGATAAAACTTAAGCATCCGCGCTTATATTCATACATTAGCTCATTCTATTGTTGGCATTGCTTTTCCCGATATCTTTCTAGTTAGAATTTTTTAAGAAAGCCATGTTATAGTTGCCAACTTCCTAAGCGATGTTCTATCTGTAGAACAACTTGAGCTGGAACTTGAAACACTCTCATTGTCTGTGTCACCACATCCACTATCATATTACTAATTTAGAATCGAAGAATCTATTTATTTATTTTTAGTTTAAACACGTTTCATAAGGGAATTTATATAAATATAACATCTATTATAAAATTAGATTGTACCAGGGGCGTCCCAAAAGTAATGCCTCCTATTTTTTATTTCACACGAATGGATCAGAGGAGATTTTTATATTGTATTATACTGGAGTAGAAGGCTCTCTTACATCTAGGGATCTCTACTATGAAGGGTTGGATTTTGCTGCTTATAGGGTTTGTCGGGGGTATTTTCGTCGAGGGAGTACAAGTGCTTGCAGTTTGTCGGAGCAGTCACCGTTAAAGTACTTGTAGAACAGGCAGAGCAATGCTACATTTCGTCGATGGGACAGAGGATGAAGCTTAGATGACAGTTCAGGACCTATCAGGTCGGTGACTCTCTTTTGAACATTGTCTAGGAGTGAGAGACTAGTAGCAGATGCACCAGTCCAAATATGACAACAATACTCCATAACTTAAAAAAAATTACGATGACTGAACCTATGAATTTATGACTAGACAGTGTCATCTCTCTATTACAGATGTTCACGGTGTGAGACTCTAAGAAAGCAACTCCTGTCATAGACGTACGTCATAAGCAAAGATAAGTCATTGAATTCTTGGCAGAAATGCATTGAGTATGCTTGTGTCTATGAAGAAAAATAAATTATGGAGCACAAAAGCTTGTTTTAATGATACCACTTCCATTTTCGTAGCTCCTCGACTTTGTGAGTTAAAAAGAACTAGAGGCTTCTCTTTTGAAACGACCCTCATAGATTGCATTTCTAGAGAAATATAATTTTAGAATAAACGATGATAAATTTAACAAGAAATTTAATCCAGAAATAATTAATAAAAATGAATTTACAGGAATATTTTGTATCCTTATTAGTGAATGTTTTTATTTTATTTCTAAAGTTGTCATGAAATAAATACAAGGACAATATAAATAAAAACTACTTGAATATAATAAATAAATAAATAAATAAATAATGCGCTAGGAGGAACATCCGAAATGATGTAGTGTCCGCACTTTTGTATTATTTTTTTGGCAATAGGAAGGCTGATTTTATGCAGTTTTACACAGTTATATTTTCTTAGTAAATGTTCGAAACATATAACGATAGAGCTAATGAGGTTGAACATTACAAAAGATCAAAGCTTTAAATGTTTATTTCTTAATGCAGCTTGGCCTCTCGGCCCCCTCGGGGGTCGGGGCATGACTCTCAAAGACCATATGTAGTATCTGTTTCGGCAGATACTGCAAGCTATGACTAGCTATGACTAGCTATGACTAGCAAAGACCAGATGTGGGGGCAACCCCACATGCCTGACCATTAACCAGCTCCCATTTCCCACCTCTCGGGAGCTGGTCCCCTTTTTCCCTTCCTCCTCCCTTCACTCCTCACATTAAAAATTGGCCTTGTGCCTAATTTGCTCGGTGGGGGAGCAAATAAATACAAACTTGGCCTTCGGGACAAGATCAAAGTGTAGTATCTGTTCCGGCAGATACTGCAAGCTATGACTAGCTATGACTAGTAAAGACCAGATGTGGGGGCAACCCCACATGTCTGACCTTTAACCAGCTCCCATTTCCCACCTCTCGGGAGCTGGTCCCCTTTTTCCCTTCCCCCTCCCTTCACTCCTCACATTAAAAATTGGCCTTGTGCCTTATTTGCTCGGTGGGGGAGCAAATAAATACAATCTGTTCCGGCAGATACTGCAAGCTATGACTAGCTATGACTAGCAAAGACCAGATGTGGGGGCAACCCCACATGCCTGACCTTTAACCAGCTCCCATTTCCCACCTCTCGGGAGCTGGTCCCCTTTTTCCCTTCCCCCTCCCTTCACTCCTCACATTAAAAATCGGCCTTGTGCCTAATTTGCTCGGTGGGGGAGCAAATAAATACCATCTGTTCTTCAGATGCTGCACTTCAATTTCTTGTTCTCTGTCAGTGGAGGAGAAATCCTTCACGGCTGAGACAATTTTTATTTTTGTTCCTTTTCTCCGCGTTAAAAAACGACCCTGGTGTCTAACTCTGTCCCGTGGGGAGGCATTGTAAATAGGAACATTGTTCATAGGATCAGGTGCATACAAAACGGAAATGCAATTCTTGCATTTTGCACAAAACTGGAAAATTCAGTATTTTAATCTAACAATTTCCCGGTGAATTCGACACACTGCTGTCAAAACTTCCAACTCCAAAACCTGACACTCTTTTGTCAAAACTTCCAACTCCAAATCTTGGCACACTCTTGTCAAAACTTCCAACTTCAAATCTTGACACTCTGTGGTCAAAACTTCTAACACAGAAACTCGACACTCTTTCAAGCTGACTTGCACACAACTATGCACCCAGCACACCTTTTTCAAGCTTTTTCCCCTGTTCACTCCGCTTTCGTTTTTATTCGCCTGTCTCATTTGCATAGAAACGGTGACGCTCTGCGTCGCTTATATGATCGTTAACCATAAAACAAACTTGGTGTCCCTATTGTAGCCTTTCTTTTTTCCTTTCATTTTTTACACAACCGACCCTTTGAAGCACGCACACATGCTAATCAAGTAAGTTACAATTTTCTCTACATATTTTCAGTAGTCCAAACCTTAGGTTTAGGCAGTTTTGATTCTTTTACAGCTTTGAATATTAAAGTGACTTGAAAGGTTAAAACACAATCTATGAAGTTAACTGGGTTAGACAAACCAGGAATATTAGTCGAAAGTGGAATAACGTCACATTTTGTCGAGCTGAGAGAAAACAAAACCTTTCAAATGAGTTGCCTCATTGATAGGATTGAATTGGTATCGTTTTGCATTATATGGTTAAACTAAAAAAAAATTCTCGGGCAAATTTGACACCGTTGTCAAAATTCTCAACTCCACAACTCAACACTGTTGTCCAAATTTACAACTCCACAACTCGACACACTTTCAAGTTGACTTGCCCACGACTACGTACGTAGCACACTTTCTTTCAACTCGCCCTCTGTTCATTTCACGTGTATTTCTATTCACCAGTCTCATTTGCATATAAACGGCGACAGTCTACGTCGCCCACGTGACCGTCAACCATAAAACCAATTGAGTGTCGTCATTTTAGCCTTTCTTTCGTTTTTGCAGTTGGCTTACACAACCGACTGTTTGAAGGGCGAACGCATGCTAGCCGAGTAAGTTATGATTTTCTCCACAATCAGAACGACAAGAGAGATCCTACTCTGTCCGGGATTGAATAAGCATCAATAAATTTTCCACCATCCTATACTTTTATTGTCATCGAAATCGACAAAATTCCCCATTTTTCAATCGAATCGATTGATTGTCTGTTCTAGTTAGGGACTCCCCTCGCAGTGTATAGGGAGAGGGGTAGTTTCACTTTCCTTCCTGCTGGGACTTATTCAAAAATACATTATAGTTTATATTGCATTGTAGAGAATTTACTGTTGATTTTATAAAGTTAACTATATATAATGGCGTCATTTAAGTTCAAAATTAAAAGGTCAAGTACCATGGTTCAGTTGTGTCTTAAACAGAAACATCCATTTCGAACACGTCCCTGTTTTATTAATTAACCCATAGTTCATGTTTTTAAAATTAATTTTACATAACCACTTGAATTAAAGTTTAACGTAAAATGTCAAGTATCATGTAAAAGGTCAAGTATTATGCTATAAAAAGAAACCTTCGTTTCGAACGTATCCCTGTCTTATAAAAGAATCTACTGTTGATTTTATAGGCTGGGAAGTGATAAAATTTCTCAAATTCGCTTGTGATGTTAAGTTGTATAAAAGTGTTAACGTGGGTCAAAATCGGACTTCCTTGTTCTAATTTTTTCGATTATCGATTTTCAATACTAATCGGACGCATTCCGATGCAGAACCTACGCAAGAACACTGACATATACATTAAATACCTTTGTGTTTAATTTAAAAATAAATTGGTCGAGCCGTTTCCGAGTCCATAGAAAACGAACTTACACACATAATTGCTTTTATACAATAGTAGATAGATAGCTAAACAGATAGATTATACGTGCACAGAGACGTAGGATAATAAACGACAGTGGAGAGAATAGGCAATTATATAGTCTTCGCACCTGATGCAAGAGAGACTAAGTGACAAGGTCATTCAAGAAAAAATATACTTTATAATATTTTCTTCTCTGTTTATAATACCAAGAATTAATAGTATGCAATTCTATTATAAAATCTTTGCAACTTTAGAACGACATTTTAGACATATTTAGTCGTTATAATAAAATCCTACATTTCATCGTAGGAGCAACATCATCACAATCGCAACCATCTTTAGAGGAAGTAGATCCTATTTTCCCTCTAAATATCACGTCCTCCTACCGCTCCTAGTCGACACCGAGAGGAAATATACACATTATACATATTGTTGCAATATTTTGGGTTAATGGGGTATGAATTGTGGCAAGTTAAATTTCTAGGATATCTACGAATCCTAAAGCTACATAAAGTACAACAAACACAACCTGAAAACAGAAGAGACTCCGACTTCATTGAAAAGAACGCAACTGTCTTTGCGGAATTAATACAGTGTTTAGATGACCGAAGTCTATAACTGGTAATGAGAGAAGCCCTGGACGACGGCTGCAAAGCATTAAACATATTGAGAGAGCATTATTTATCGAAAGGAAAACCCACAATTATTTCTTTCTATACTGAACTGACCTCTCTAAAACGAATGGAAGCCGAAACTATTACTGATTATATTATAAGAGCCGAGACAACCGCAAATTCTTTAAAAATATCTGGTCCTTAAGGGATTACCGAGTGATTTCAAGCCATTTACCACTGTGATAACCCAGAAAGAAAAACCCATGACTTTTAGCCAATTCAAGGTAGCACTCAGAAGTTACGAAGAAACTGAAAAAATGATCACAGAAAAAAACGAATCCACAAATATCATGAAATTTAAAAATACACACATAAAAACACCAAAATCGAATTATACCCATGCCAGGAATAAAAAATGCAACTTTGCCAAAAGCAGGTTTTTTCTAAGAAAAGTACGAAAATTATTTGCTATAATTGTGGACGACCTAATCACAAGAGTTTCCAATGTAGATACAGGACTCAAAATGGCGACTACATTAAAAATATAAAGAGCTCTGTTAGCGAACATACATTTTTATTTTCGTGTACATTTGATGCTTCAACAAACAATAATAATTTTCTTGTCGCTTGTGGGGCCACGGCACATGTGATTACAAAGGAATCTGATTTTATCAATTTTGATCCCAACTTTAAGCCACAAAATCATTTTGTAGAACTAGCTGACGGGAGTCGAGTCAATGATATCGTTTTGCAAAGAGGCAATGCAAAAATCTCGCTAAAGAACAATAAAGGTGAACTGTGTTTCTGTATTCTAGAAAACGCTCTTCTAATCCCAAAATTTTAACAAAATATATTTTCTGTACAAGCTGCCACAAAACAAGGTGCAAATATAAACTTTAGCCCCAATAAATCAAAACTGGTATATCCGAATGGAACTGTATTCGACATTAAAGAAAATGGAAGACTATATTATTTAAATAGCGTAGTCCCATCAAAAACCGCCTGCCATGATCTACAGACATGGCATAAAATTCTTGGACACTGCAATATTCCTGATATCAAAAAGTTGCCGACTGTAGTTGATAGAATGCAAATACAAACATCAAAAACATTCAACTGCGACGTCTGTACGCAAGGGAAAATGACAAACTATCAAAACAAGATACCAGACAAAAAGGCCAAAAAAATTCTATCAATGGTGCATTGTGACTTGAACGGTCCCGTAGAACCGATGGCCAGAGAACATTATAGATATGTGTTGAATTTCGTAGATGATCATTCAGGTTTAATAATGGTTTACTTTTTAAAGAACAAATCTGATACCCTGCTAGCAACTAAAAAATATTTAGCCGACATGGCCCCCTACAGGGAAATCAAGTGTATTCGCTCTGACAACGGTACGGAATTTTGCAATAAAGACTTTGAACTTTTACTAATTAACCATCATATCAGGCATGAAACATCAGATCCTAGATCGCCACACCAAAACGGGACTGCTGAAAGAGCGTGGCGGACACTTTTTGACATGGCAAGATGCCTACTCATTGAATCAAAACTCCCTAAAAACCTCTGGACGTATGCACTTATGGCGGCAGCCTATATGAGCAACAGGTGTTTTAACAAAACACTATCTAAAACTCCATATGAATCTTTCTGCGGTAAAAAAACAGATTTAAGCAGAATGCATATATTTGGTTCAACTTGCTTCGCATATATAGAGAAACAAAGCAAATTGAATATTAAAGCCGACAGAGGTATATTTCTTGGATACGATAAAAATAGTCCAGCCAATTTAATATTTTTTCCGAAAAAAATAAAATAAAAAGAATCCGGTGTGTGAAATTCACAGACACGTTTAATTTTACAGATGAACCCCCGTCATATAAAGAGGATGAAATTATATTACCTCAAATAATTAGAACAAACGAAAACAATAAAAATGATGGAGACGAGAGTGTCCATGATGATGATGATGATGATGATGATGATGATGATGATGATGATAAAGTCGAAAGATATCCCAAAAGAAATAGCAGACGACTCGATTTTTTTGTGGTCGACAATATAATATTATCAAATCGACTATTGCTATTCAATGGAAAATGCGCCAAAAAGCTTCAACGAAGCAATTAATTCAGAACATTGTGATGAATGGAAAATTGCCATGAAAAAAGAAATAGATGCCTTAACCGAAAATGATACCTATACGGTAATGCCTCTCCCAAGAGATAAACATGTTATTTCTACCAGATGGGTCTTTACAAAAAAGAGTACAGCATCAGGCGTAGAACAGTACAAAGCAAGATTTGTTGCAAAGGGGTGCTCTCAGATTTACGGTAAAGAATACTTTTCTACGTTCTCACCGACCACAAACCTAACGACAATCAGAATTATACTGCAAGTCGCATCACAATATGACCTAAACATCCATCAAATGGACGTAAAAAATGCTTATTTGAATGCCCGAATAGACTGTGAAATTCATATTACCCCTCCAGAGGGATTTATAATGAGATATAAAAATAGCGTGTGGCGACTTAACAAGTCATTATGTGGTCTAAAGCAGAGTGCTCAGTGTTGGAACACAGTATTTCATGATTATATTATTAAACAACAGAGATAAAGCTACAATGTTTTTTTCTAAAAACTTGTTGGGGAATTCGACTGAATATGTTTTTCACTGCCCTGTATGTACATAGATTTCTATATAGCAAAAAAAAAAGTCCTGGACAAGACGTTAAACTGTATCCATTTTATTTGCATTAACACTTTAACCTACTAATGCGTAACTAATACATTTGCTTAAAAAATTAAAAAAAAATTTTTTTTGAAATTTTCCTTTTTGACATTTGAACACAATTAAAAATGTCGTCTTTTTAAATGCTAAAATTCTAAGATCCAAATGATTTCTAATTTTTGTTATGTCTAAGTGAATATAAAATATATATTTATTTTTGAGCAGAACACAAGGGACTTCCCCATTATAAAAATAGGGAGGACGTTGCAATATTTTGGGTTAATGGGGTATGATCCCACACAGTCGGACGATTCTATTTATAAACGATGCTGCTAAAAACTGACGAATCAAATTAATTCACGTTCTGCTACCAACCAATCAGAAACCAGAATTGCTTCATAAATATTAAACTTTTTCTAGAGCAATTTCACATGTTCTTTTCCCGGGTTTCGACACGGTAAGAATATTTTGTTCTGTGGAACTGTCTACTACAAACAAGTCACCTCCCAGGACTTGTGTGTAACAGCGAACCATCTGAAATTGTTCTGAAACTCAAAATGGCTTACACTTCTAGACATATAGTGTGCTTAAACATTTCGTAACTGGACCATGAACTCATAGAAATAATATTATCTTTCCCTTTTCCGATTGAAAATAATGAAGTATCCCCAAACTAATTCCGGCCCTGTCGGTGGGCCATTAGAATACGCCGACTGTCCCCCTGCAGAGGGTAAAAGTCCCTCGATGGGGGTCATGGATATGACCTTAAACTATATCCAGTGGTGAGGGCACAGCTTGTGGGCTTTGGGGAGTGTGGAGCCACCCTTTAATTACCATTGCTCCCAGGTCCACTCTGACCCAGAGTGGTAGTACCTGTTAGGGTCCCAACTATGGGTTGAATAGAAACCGACGTGAAAACAACAAATATATTCTATTAAAAAAATTTTTCTTCAAAATCTTTGGATTCGGCATTAAATAACCCGAAAAGGGTTGATATGCTGTAAAACAAAACCAACCAACCAACCAACCAAACTAATTCCGCTTGTTCGGATTGGCTGAGCTCTTACCTATACTCCGAATTAACGGCATTTGCATGGTAAACAAACGCTAATGTACCATTCAAATATGGTGCCACAATGATAACTACTTTTTCTCTCTGATTAAATTGCTGTGTTCATTTTCTTATATTTTATGGCGTCAACAATATCTATACCAATTTATATTTCCTCACTCTCTCTCTCTTTCTCTCGCTTGCTTTTTACATTTCTTTTCATGCCGAAGAATATAAAACATTACAGGGCAATGCCAAAGAAAACAACAACGACAACAACAACAAAAATTCTATCTACAACAGTTTAAGTTTCCTCTCTCTGTTTCTCTCTCTCTCTCGCTTTAGTTTTCTGTCGAAATAAGAAAAAAGAAAACATTCTACGATGTCAACATTATCTATACCAGTTTTCGCCCTCTCTTTCTCTCGCTCACTTTTTACATTTCTTTTTATGACGAAGAAAAGTACAACAAAACACATTACACGGCAATGCTGAAGAAAAAACAACAACAAATACATTATACGGCGTGAACAATATCTACAACAGTTTTTATTTTCTCTCTCCGACTCTCTCTCTCTCTTTCTCTCTCTCTCTCCCTTTCCTCTCTCTCTCTCTCTCTCTCTCTCTCTCTCTCTCTCTCTCTAGTGCACGCCTTTTAGATTTTGTTTCTGTCGAAATAACAATAAAAAATTAAAACATTCTACGGCGTCAAAATTATGTACACTAGTCTTTATTCTCTCTCTCTCTCTCTCTCTCTCTCTTTCTCGCTTTCTCTCGCCTTCGTTTGATTTTTAAGTTTATTTTATGCCGGAAAAACATTTTACGGAGTCAACATAATCTGTAACAGTTTTTATTTACTCTCTCTTTCTTTCTTTCTCTCTTTCTTTCTCTCTTTCTTTCTCTCTCTCTCTCTCTCTCTCTCTCGCTGGCTCGCTTTGTACATTCCTTTTTATGCCGAAAAGAAAAGCATTTTACGGCGTCAAAGTTATCTACAACAGTTTTTATTTCCTCCCTCTCTGTCTCTGTCTCTGTCTCTCTCTCTCGCTCGCATGTTGTCTTTGCTTTTTTTACGCCGAAAAAACACACATTTCACAACGACACAACTAACTACAACAGTTTTATTTTCCCCTTATCTCTTTCTCTCTTGTTCGGTCGCTTTTTATATTTTTTCTGTCGAATTAAAAACAACAAATATTCGAAGGTGTCAACTTTATCTACAATAACTTTTATCTCCTCTCTCCTTCTTTCTCTTTCTCTCTCTTGCTTCATACATTTCTCTTGTGTCGAAAATATTTTTACTATCTACAACAAATTTTATTCCCCCCTCTCTCTCGGTCTCTATCTCTTTCTCTCTGTCTCTCTCTTTCTCTACTTATCTCTCTCTTGCTTTATACATTTTTCTTATGCCCCCCCAAAAAAACATTTTACGACATCAACACTATCTACAATAGTTTTTATTCCCCCCTCACTCTTTCTCCCTGTCTTCGTAAATATTCTTCCCAACTCCTCTTTCTCTCTTTCACTCAAACTATTTTCTGCATTAATTAACTTACGGATATTTTTATATAATGGAAAAAAAAACAGCTTGCCACACTAATTCTTTCTTAAAAATGAATTTGGCCTTTTTTTGTGTGTGTGGGAGTCCATTTACACAAACTGAGCCACGGCAACGTGTGGCCGAGTACGGCTAGGCAAAAAATATAAGTTAATACTCTTTTGCTTTGTAATTACAGTCAGATGGCTACTATGTGTAGTAACTGACGTTATTTTTGTTGGGCTTTGACAATGATTCTGCTTTCTTTTTCAAATGATGTTTACTTTTGCATTTCAGTGTTTTAAAAATGAACACAATAAACGGTTTTGTTGGTAAATTGTAGACGCTATAAAATTGTTACTAACATCTGTTTTTACTGCAAATTATTTTTTTCTGTATAATCTATCAAATCGTTTTTTTCACATTTAAAAGAATTCCTCTACGGAAAGAGATACTTTATATTATTTATTGTAGTTTAGGATTATCATTTTGTCTGCGAAGTTCTGGATAAATTTGCTGAAATAAGAGAACATGTCAATAATTCGTTACTGTGATTTCATATTATGTGGAGGTGATATCTTAAGAAAAGAATTGAGTCGATCGCAGTCAGGCGATATTTGCTATTCTTTTGTTAATGGTTTCCTCGGGGAAATTTATGGAGGAGACTGAAACAATATTTTTTATTTATGAAAATTTTAGGTATGGATGGATAATTTGTAATATTATGATTATTCGGACTACTGTTCTCATCTGTAGGATTATTAGCATAATAGATAAAGTACGAAGTAAAATTTAGTTTGGACATTTTCCTGGAGGGTGAAGCTAATATCTTCATATCGAACGCTTCTCAGAATACAATTACGAGTTACTTAGGACTTCTAACGGCCATGGCTGACGGAACGATGCCATACTACCCCCGTGAATTAAATAAAATATATCGTTCAAAATTCCGTGCAGATTCTGGAGTTTAACAAAAAGATTTCTACATTCGACAAGATACACTTAAAGAAGGTCGGAGGTTACATAGTCCGAAATATATTACGAATAACAGTATATATTACAAGAGTAGTCCGAATAATCCAAATAATACCATGTTTTTTTTATTAATATACTTAAGTTTGATGTTTTACTGTCTATCTTATAACGTTTTACAAGATTGGAGTTATGCTCTTTTTTTCACGTTACTATATAGTCAATTAATGTTACCTATATAGTCAATTAACGTTGCCTATATAATCAATTAACGTTACCTATATAGTCAATTAACGTTGCCTATATAGTCAATTAGCGGTACTATATAGTCAATTAACGTTGCCTATATAGTCAATTAACGTTGCCTATATAGTCAATTAACGTTACCTATATAGTCAATTAACGTTGCCTATATAGTCAATTAGCGGTACTATATAGTCCATTAACGTTATAATATAGTCAATTAACGTTACCTATATAGTCAATTAGCGGTACCTATATAGTCAATTAACGTTGCCTATATAGTCAATTAACGTTGCCTATATACTCAATTAACGTTGCCTATATAGTCAATTAACGTTGCCTATATAGTCAATTAACGTTATAATATAGTCAATTAATGTTGCCTATATAGTCAATTAACGTTGCCTATATAGTCAATTAACGTTATAATATAGTCAATTAACGTTATAATATAGTAAATTAACGTTATAATATATTCAATTAAAGTTATAATATAGTCAATTAACGTTATAATATAGTCAATTAAAGTTGCTATATAGTCAAAGGCATCTGACAACTTCTTCCTGTCAACAATTCTGCCAATTCCAATTCCTCTTTGGAACTCGCTTATTCTATTCATAACACGAATAAACTGATATAATTTATCATCTACTTCAAAAACTCTAAATTTGTGACCCTCGTTAATGAACAGGACTTCATGATAAATAGAATTAATACCTTTTAATATGATTCAAAATTTTTAGATATATTCGGCAAAGGGTAAGCATCTATTTCTGTGCATCAGTTGATTGTGTCGGGGTAATTGATTAGCTTTTTTTTAGTAAAGGTTTTAATTACAACAGTACAATGCAATTAAATAGTCCTCTTACCTGACGGCAGAGAGAATAACTGACATGCTCATGGGAGGGTGTAAGTGTATACCATAGTACAAGTGAAGACTATTACAATAAAATAGATGGAAAGATAGGATCTAAGACAGAAAGAAGTATTATTTTGAGTTACTTGTTTCTCCATCCCTCTGCCTATCTATCTAAGTGTTTCTCTCTGTTTATCTCGCTTTCTGTCGACCTCTTTCTTTCTCTTCTTCTCTCCGTCTTTTCATGATGCAATTGAAAACAAAGCATTATACTTAGATCAAGCAATATTTATTGATCAAAAATTTTACAAAGAATCTCAAGTATATTTAGAGTTACGTTCCTCGTATCGATTTCAGTTTATCGGCACTGATCTATACTAACCGGGGTCATAAATGAATCTTCAGTTTATGAAGTACGGAAATGACTCGCGCATGCGTACTAGAAGATTGAAAAGAAACTAAAACTAACTTCCAATCTGATATCATTATTTTATAATCTTTTATGTACTTCAAGAACTGAAGATTCACTTGTCACTTAAATCAGTATGCATCAAGGGTGATAACTTGCAATCGACATAACAGACGTAACTCTGAATTACCGAGTAGTAGTATTAGTTTAATATGAGCTTTTTTTCTTCAATAGTGTGCTATCTTTGATCGCTTCAATCGCCGATAAGCCGCATAGACGAGCTTCTTACAATATGAAATTAGAAATACTAAACATATAAGTAAACACGACAATACGGAGTTCACATGTTCTCATTCATTACAACACAAGATGGCAACAATAAAATGTCTTTACTTTTATCTGATACGCGTAACCGTCTATCTACTTTAGTTTGCACTGAATAAAATAAAAACAAAGGTAAAGTTGGCAACTAAGATATGAGAATATAGAAATCCGAAACGGCGACGATATATCCCCGATGAAATTGGCAATTCTACTCCTATTGCTAAATTACGAATATCACATAGTTAGTAATTAGGGCATGCTAGCAGATCTCGGTTGGCTAGGACGGCTTATAAAGAACTTTGACAATAATGGTCAACAAATACGGAGTGTGTATGAATGGATATTGCCGGAAGTATGATCGTTAAATAGAAAGTGGGACAGAAAAAAAATGAATCAGACAATATATGAAAAAGAGGATCATCCTCTCCATCCAACAGTACAAAAAAAAAAGATTGTAAACGTCTGAAAAGAAGAGGAAAATGAAAACACTGACCACAGAAGAATGTAAAACTTGAGGGGAACGCGTATAAATCTTTACAGAAAGTGGAGAATGAGAAATTAAAATAAAAAAGAGAGAATACTGGACAAATAAAAGGGAGAATCAATATTGTATAATATAATTGATTCGCTTGAATACTATATGTTTGCTAGTCAACTATAGACCCCAAAATTACTTCATCAGATTGCACAGTAGATGCTTGAGTGCCATTGTCACTGTCACTAATATTACTACTCCAAAAAATTAATACCACATCTATTGATCAGAATAGCACTATATTTCGTCTTATCTAGTTTCGCCATGTCAAATGTGTCCAGACAACACATGAGGCCACTTTATATAAATAGATAAGAAGAAAACAAAATAAGTCGTAAAAAGCAAAACTATAGGAAAGAACAAAATACTAAGCATAGAATAATCTTGTAGTTCATGAAACGGAGCTAATAGAATAGAAAGCTGTATTATTATGAGGTTTTGAACGACTAATTGATTAAGACAATCAGACTAAAGAATCAAACGAGTTATGGGACAAAAAGGGCAAGGGATAAATCAGACAAATCTCGGGTACATATGTCATAATAGAACTCATAAAAGATTCTAAGACTAGCAACATCACGTCTATAACAGAAAGAGAAAGAGAGAAATTGCACAGAAGATAAGAAAAAGTTGCGCTAGTCAAATCGCATATACGATGCGGAATCTTTTTAAGAACTTTCAAATGAGACAAACATTCATGAGTTCAAATATGACAATACAAGCAATCATAATAGATTCGAAAAGATAAAGATGGTCATAATGTTGAAAGGTTTGGAGCGATAAAGAGAACCAACATTCTGAGAAGCAGAAAGATCTGATTTATGAACTTCCAGGAAGTAAGACCAAGAAAAATCGATTTGCTCTAATGAACAGAGCCATCCATGAGAATTTCAGGAAGAAACGATTAAAAAAAAACGCATGCTTAATCTTAAGAATACTGAAGGAAATAAGCCGTTGCCTACCCTAACCCACAACCGAAGCAATCCGCCAACTTCCAAATCAGCTGCCTTTTTCAACTAAGTTCTATCAAACTGAAATATGTTAATCCGTGGATAATACTCTGTGGAAGATCGTTGTTGTAAGAAGAATCAATATTGGACAGAACCCTAAATGACATAAGGAGGAAAAGGGGGTGAGGAGACAGCATTCAGATGAACTTATTAGCTTTAGTTTGGAAGAAAATACCTAATACTGCAAAGAACTTTGCTTATAATATCATCAATCAGAACTCTGTGCAGAAGGCTAAAATATAATACTGCCTCAAATGCCTCATAAATATAAATCACAATGGTCTTACTCTCTATATAGATATACCACTGCTACTACTATCACTGATTATAACCAACAATTATTGGTTGCAAACTATTCGACACAATTGCAACCTTGCAACATATGTCATAAAAGGTTAAACATTTCACTTCTATCGTTAAATATTATAAGAGTGACTTGCTAGACTTATTAGACTCTATAGGAATTATATAGTGTTTTGTATATTAATCTGTATAAGTTATGATTAATCTGTATAAGTTATGATTTATCTGTATAAGTTATGATTAATCTGTATAAGTTATGATTAATCTGTATAAGTTATGATTAATTATGATTAATCTGTATAAATTATGATTAATAATAATCATGTTTTAAATACAGTAAGTGTGTCTCATTTATTTTAAATTCTCGTGTTTGTTAAACAATATTTTCTGTCTTCTTACCGGAAATTGATTACAAATAAAATATTCTTCGCATCAATTAACCGAATGTTTCTTTATTTTCATAAATTTACAGGGTGTAACGATAAAATTGTCACCTTAAGAAAAGACGACATGATTCCATTTCCATTTGATGAAAACCGGTTTTCTTTTTTTGTTGCAAACTATCTCTTAGTTGCCCAGTTGTGTACAAATCTCAATAGCGACACAATGAACGAGATTGGAGATGTGCCGCTGAACAACTCATGCTCTCTACCGATACAAGTCATAACAACCGAACCACTTCAGTACACTAAAAATGCAAATCCGAACGGTTAAACACTTGAGGGCACAGCTCAACAAAGTTTCCGGCCAGGGTTATTTTCTTTGGCGTGGTTTCAAGTGAGGACCACATTATACCACCTACATCTTCGGAGTCGGCTTAAAAGTCAACACGAAAGTGTACCTTGATGTACTAAAGTGGTGTTCATCCCGTGGTTCAATAGGATGTCTGCTAGAAGACGTGGGTGTGACAGCAGGACTCGGCGCCCGTCCACAAGTCCAAAAAGACCCAGGCTTGGCTTCAGAAGTAATGCTACGACTTTGTACCCTTTTCTCACTACCCCCACCTCAGAGCAGATCCCCCTGGTCTACTTCGTTTGGTCATACGTCAAGAAAATCACGAACATTATCTCCCACAATACAAATGTCAGCTTGATTGTCGCCATCCGCCGAGTATTCGCCGAGCCCTCACTTGAGCTTGTGGAAATTAAATAAATTTATTTAAAATTAAACTATTTTTAATTAACGGGATAGCCTAATTTAATTTGAGACAATTTATTTTAAAATACGCTAAGTCGTAACTTTTTTTTCAAATAGCGAACTCGGTATTATCACTAATAACCATCTTTGAAAATCAGACGATCCCATTGTTTGTAAATATGTGTGAAAGGTGGTACCGTACGTACAAACATGAAGCACTTTCACGTATTATTATATAGATGACGATGATGATGATGATGATGATGATGATGATGATGATGGAAATGTAAAGAAATTAATGTAATTCCCATCATAATTAGAACATTTGGGACCACAACACAAAGCCACCGTAAATGACTTAATCAGATTAACAATACACTTTCTTTTTCAATTTTGCAAACAGCTTGCCCATTAGGAAAAGTGAAAGTGTCAAGTTACAGCTTGAATGTCTAAAGTCAAAAGAATTTACCTGACGTTCAAGAAAATATCCAACAAAGTAATTCAAAGTTTAGATTAATGAAAGAGAGAATTATAAAACAATACCCCAGGAGAACAATAAAACTCCCGGGCACTAAATTATATAACAGAAATCTAATAAAAAGGTAGAAATACATGGGCAGATACTCAGGACCGTCCATATGATGGACCAAAGAAGAACTGAGTCACCTTGATCAGAAAACCAGGAAACTTATGACTATACACAATGCACTACATCCAAAGGACGATGTTGACCGACTCTACGTAAAAAGAAAAGAAGAAGGGGAAATGGCTAGTTTGTATAGAAAACCGTGTGCATGACACAAAAAAAATAATTTGAAAAAATACATAACGAAGGACACGGAAAGGGTAACCATGGCAGAGAAGGACACTAAGAAAATCGACAAAACAGAAAACAAAGAAATAAAAGATAAGACGAGAAAAGAAAAACGGAAAGAAAAACAATGGAAGATTCATACGGATGACAAAAGATGAGAATAACGAAAACACTTGCACATGGACGCGAAAAAAGCACGTAAACCGAGAAACTGAATCCCTAATAACCACAACACAAGATAACTCGATAAGAACCAACAATATACAAAGCGAAGATCGATAAAACACAAGAAAACAGTAAATACAGACTCTGTGTACAAAGAGACAAAACGATAAACTATATAGTAAGTGAATGCAGCAAACTGGCCCAAAACTAAATACATAAACAGACACGACCATGTGGGGAGGGGCGTGCACTGGTAATTATGCTAATAACTGTATCTCGAACGCACAGACAAGTGGTACAAACATAAGCCGGCAACAGTACTTGAAAACGAGAATCACACAATCCTATAGGACATGGACATACAACCTGATAAATCTATCCAAGCAAGAAGACCAGATGTCGTAATAATATACAAGAAGGAAGAGTCCTGTTAAATCGTAGACTTTGCTGTTCCAGCTGACGTTCACAGAGTGAATATCAAAGAAAAGGAGCAACAGAGCAAATACACAGAGCTACTCAGAGAGCTAAAAGGAATATTGAAGATGAAAAAAATCAAAATAATACCTATAATAGTAGGAGCAGTCTCGAAAAACTTTGAAAAAAGAATGGGAAAAATTGGAATCAGAGGAATGACTGGAAAAATGTAACGAACAACAATAATGAAAACAGCTGAAATATTAAGGAAAACCTTTGAATGTGGAGGCTAAAACACACGAACCACAAGCGCAGATCAGACAAACTGCTGCAGAGACAAAACATGAAGCGCTACATGAAACCAGAAACATAAAAGCTGCATATCTTTAAGTTCTTTAACCCCACCCTCATTCCCCCATTAACACATCACTGCCCTCTCAAAAAAGAATGAGACCGAATAGCCAAACAGTCAGGGAGGAAGGACAGACAGAGGAGTGAGCACTGACCAGACCTCCACTGTATAAGTGCGAAGAGAACTGGGACATAGGGAGGCTTATTGTCATTACAATTCGAGTAAAGACCAATGGCCAGTGCCAACAAGAAACCAATGGCAATCAGCAGTTACGATAATGCAAATTTATTTGCAAATGTTATCGAAAGAGATAAAGAGTATTAGAAAATCTGGGGATACTTGTTGTCACTTAGCTTCCGGGGAACACCGCAGGCTGCATTTAATGAGATCTTTGATGACCTGTATAAAAGCTCCCTGTGAGCTACTACTATTACTAATACTACTTATACTATTACTAATACTACTAATACTACTACTACTACTACTACTACTACTACTACTACTAATAATAATAATAATAATAAAGTAAAAATGGAGACGACTAAAGGCCGGGAACTACCCAATCAAACGAAGTTGAGAGCACTAGGTGAACAAGACGCCTATAAATACTTGGGAGTTCTAGAAGCAGACGCCATCAAAGCAACAGAAAGTGAGGTAATTAGTTATGAAAACACATAGGCATAGCCTGACGAATTCTCAGGAGAATGAAATGTGGAATATTCTGAGTAGCTTAATTGCCATATATATTTTCAAAATTACTATATATATATATATATATATATATATATATATATATATATATATTATTTAATCTTATAAAATATTTTGGGTACTATAAAATTTCAGAGGATTAAAATCCCGACAAAACTGATAGGATAATCAGATTATGCACTGAAACATTTTGAAGAAACCTCTTGCGCTAAAATCGAGTGTAATATGAGAAAAATACTCAAATGAAAACTAATCCTAACCCATGTGTCACTGGTGAATGAACTCTACTGTATTCATTACGGATGTACGTTTATTTGTAGATCTAATTTGTGTGGCCAACAGATTTGCTAGATTTTGTAAAATTTAAGGTTTTATTCATCCTACCACATTTTTTCTTCAATAGTAAAAGTTCCGCACATTTACAGATCTGTTTCAGTCATCCCGGAAACTGGAATTTTTCTCCGTGGACTCATCAGAAAAAGCGAGAAAGAAAATTACCTAGTAACGTAACAGATGGAGTATATTAAAAGAAAACAAACTTATATTGAATCCATCTCCAGTTTTGGAAGAGTATATGCTCCGTTTTTATATCTTATCGAGATGTGGGTTCAAAAGGCTAATATACAAATTGTTATTTAGAGGCGGCCAACTTTAAATTGACATATCTATTTTCTTTAATTTCAGATTCTGCAACTATCGGTTATTTGAGTTCAGCCTGGTTTGGCAATTCATCATGAAGAGACAGTGTTAATTGAAAGATAACATTCGCCGAAATATAGTCTCATTTAAGGTGTAAGAGTTTGTGAAAAATAGAGCTCTAGATTACGCTATATACGCGTGAGTATATATATATATATATATATATATATATATATATATATATATATATATATATAATACCTTTTTAAATAACTATTAATGATTATTTTATCATACCACTAGTATCCCATGCTTACGCAATGATCAGTGTAGGAAGTGATATTTACAGCTGATCGAGAAATTCGAATTTAGTCATAAATATATTCTTGACTTCACAGACTAGCATTCTACTTCCTGCCTAACAGCAATTAACACAGAAAATGCAAAAAATTAAATACAAATGATTAATAAAACATGTTAAAAGACATCTTGAAAAAGAGTTAAAAACATATTTAATTTTAAAAAAGGAAACACAAGATAAGGTGATAGTCCTTAATCCGCGGAGTTTCGAAGAAATACTCTCCTTCTCATCAGAGGGCAGGAATTAGCAAAATGCAGGATCGGATTTTGCATATAAATTATATATGCAAAATCCGATCCTGCATTTTGCTAATTCCTGCCCTCTGATGAGAAGGAGAGTATTTCTTCGAAACTGCACAAATTAAGGACTATCCACTTATCTTGTGTTTCCTTTTTTAAAATTAAATATGTTTTTAACTCTATTTCAAGATGTCTTTTAACATGTTTTATTAATCATTTGTTCATATTATAAGCTCTATTTCCTTTTCGGTTTTATTGAGCTTTTACATCTGGCTGAGTTTATTTTACTTGTAAATATTAACTCTTTAATATTTATAATATATTTTAAGTTTACCATTTTGATTACCTTGGTAAACTTATTGTAATTTTTATTATATATATATATATATATATATATATATAGATATATATATATATATATATATATATATATATATATATATATATATATATATATATATATATATATATACAAAAGTAAGTTATTCCTACAGGACAAGATTACGGCGCTCAATATAGGACACTTACATTGTTCAGAATCCATGGAATCTCCTGTGCCTCGTTTGCCCATCCATCGACAGACAAGCCTGCTACACGATCCATATGCACTGTTGGGCTGAAATATGACTGATACATCCCACATATCTCTCCTGCAAATCACGTTTCAAGAAAAAGTAATCTATGTGGTTTGTCTAAAAACTGTCGCAATTTTTTAACTAAATCAATCCTTAC
>NC_136495.1:153812440-153852440 GCF_053919585.1 Euprymna scolopes | reverse complement strand
GACCTTAAACTGTATCCAATGGTAAGGCCCCAGCTTGTGGGCTTTAGGGAGTGTGGAGCCACCCTTTAATTGCGATTGCTCCCAGGTCCACTCTGACCCAGAGTGGTAGTACCTGTTAGGGTTCCAACTATGGGTTAAATAGAAACCGACTTGAAAACAACAAATATATTCTATTAAAAAAATTTTCTTCAAAATCTGTGGATTCGGCATTAAATAACCCGAAAAGGGTTGATATGCCGTAAAACAAAAACAACCAACCAACCAACCAACCAACCAACTCATATTGTTTTGTTTCAATTTTTAGTATAAGTTTGAACCTAAAACCAAATAAAAATACAGCTATAGAATTTGTAAATAATAAGATTGAGACATCAGGCAAATTTGACGCGTGTGAGTGAATTCAATGGCGTTCCTTTAGTAATTTATTTTCCTTAATGATAAAATCTAAAAAAAGAGACGGGAGCAAGAGCAATCGTATGGGGATGAATTTTAGAGGCTGATTACGTTCAAATCCAACAAGCAGTTCTTTTGCTTACAAAGGGAAGGCTTCCTAAGGCGAACGTGAACAGTCTCCAAGACTTTTAGATGATATACGGAGTGAGCTCGACTCAATACGGAGAAAAAGTCGATGCTGAAGTTCGTTGCACAATCCCGGTATTTAATAAAGTGGTTCGTTATAGCGGATCCATATGTGTTATTTACAGCATCGGTAGGTAATAATGTTCCATTCCTGATGTTGCTCGGTACATGTTGTTGTATGCGACTTAAAATTTTAAAGACGTTCGACCTACGTCTCTTTTTTTAGATTTTATCATTAAGGAAAACAAATTACGAAAAAATAAATCCCTCGATTCCAATTTTGATGAGTGAGGGCGAAACATGTCAATTGACGCGTTTTGATTTTTTTCCACCTACTTTTATTTTTTAGTCGCTATCCATTTTCCTTTTCTCCTCGGTCTTTTTTTTTTTAAATATAAAATGAATTCCGAAGGAATACGTCTTCCCTTCCTGATTGCCTTAATATATATATATATATATATATATATATATATATATATATATATATATATATATATGTGTGTGTGTGTGTGTGTGTGTGTGTGTGTGTGTTGATATTTTTATATATGCCGAAGTAAATATGCAGAGATGTATTTTGTAGATATGAATTTTATAAAATTATTTTTATATAATGAAGAATTAAAAGTTTACAATTCAAAAGTCAAGTATCATAGTTAAGTGGTGTTTTAAAGACAAACGTTGATTTCAAGTGCACCTCAGTATTATCAAATAGCCAACTGTTAATTTCATATGCCAAGCCTTTCTGCTTGTGCAATGGTACAACTTCTCAAATGCATTTGTAATATTAGGCTGTATAAAAGTGTTATTTTTTTATCAAAATCAGACTGTTCCTTCTTAATCCGAGTTTTTCAATTATTTATTTTAATACTTATCAGAGGCATTCTGATATAAAACATAGCTAAAACACTCATAAATAAGTACATTTGTGTGGAATTTATTTAAAAATCAGCCGTTTTGGAATCCACAGGAAACTAACTCACATGCGCACATAAAGTGCCTTTTATAGGGACGCTTATCATTTCATACTGTCATTGTCCTGTCGGCATTTGTAATGATAGACTTGTATATTCATATATTTGTATACGGGCACATTATTTGAATATCTGACACGCCTTATGTTTTGTCCAAAGTCTATCGATTCAATTATGTTAAAATACTAAGCTCCCGTTGGTAATGAGTACAGTCCCAACTTGTGCTCGATTAATCGTTTACAATGCATTTTACGCAGAAGAAATTATAGACATGAAATTAAAAATGTACTCCGGATATTATGTTTCTAAAATTTTAAAATAGAGATTAGGAGTTTTTGTATAATTCAGACTATTATTAGCATCTTGATATTCTTGTAACGTTTTGGCCGATGTCACATCTCATAGTCTCCAGCTGTATCTTCCGAACTTGGAAATCTCTACGGAATTTCGAAGGGAACCTGTTATCTAATCCACGACCGTAGCATGTTATCGTTTCTTCAGGCATACATCTTTAGAAATTTACAATTGTATTCTTAGTATCGATCGCCAGATGACTGTAACTCAAAAAACAATGTACCTAGTACTTTATCCGTTACGGCCCGGATTTGCAAAAGTGTCGCTTAAAACTAAATTTAACTTATTCAGTTTTAATTAAAATTAAGTTCGAACATACATTCTTATCGAGGTTGAAGGTTCTATCCACAGTGCGGACGATACTACAACTACAATTGAAGATTATTTACGACTACAACTTGGTAATGGCTGACGGAACGGAAATATGGTTATTTTGGGAAGTAAATAAATCGCTCCGTTCGATATTTCGACAGAATCCCGAGTTTGATAGAACGATTCCTGTTCGAGAAAATATACCTGAAGAAGGTCGGAGATTACATCTACCAAAACGCTATATGAATAACATTCAAAGTTGGGACAGCAATCCGGATAATCCTAAAAATACTTCGGATATTTTCATTATTGGAGCTGAGTATCTAATACTAGAATTATGCAATATATATCGGATATATATCGCCTTTTGTCTTTTTCTCTGGCAACCATTCGAAGTCAAATCATATTCTGCCTAGGAATGTAAGATGGTTTTACTTGATGTTGACCAACGAAACGAAAAGACGATTCAGGAGAAACAAACACTGGCCGATAAAAAAATTGTCATCATGCCTAAGATAATTCAACTGTTTTTGCCTAATCTGATGACGATGATTCCAGAAATGCTGTCATTTTTTTATCAGGTCTAGTTAGTCTGCTATTGTACACTCTCCGATATGTACAATAAAACAGACAAATCGAAAAAACAATATGTTTTATATAACTATAAGACACATATTCATGAATTCACACCAAAATATTAACAATTAAAGTTTGAATTAAAAAAAAAATGCTACGCATCATCATCCATAAATTGACGTTTTACTGATTTTCTAGAATGGGGAGCTCCGACATCAGCGTGCTTGAAAGACCAACAGCAGTCTGCAAACATTGTGGCATCCCAACGACCTTGATAGCGAACTTTCATATCACTGGTGTTTTGGCGGACGCCCTCCCCTTGCTCATCGCTCACATCACATAGATTTTTTTGGAAAACATGCAAGATGGCCGTGCAAAAAACAAAAAACCAAAAACCTTGATGATTATACTTGCACCCAGTTGATGGAGATTTATTAGTAACTAGCCTGGGTGCCCGGCGTGTCCCGAGTTTTTTGAGGTGGGTGTTGAGCAAAAAGAATGTGGTAGAAGGCAAGCAGGCAGGCTCGAACCCGTACCGCGAAGGAGGAAAAGAACGAGACAAAAACCATGACGTCTTTGCCGTTGCGTCCATCAACAAACCGGAACTGACGAAGGTTTAAATTAAGGCTAGTCAATCGAAAAGAGAGGATGACTTTCGAAAATATCGGCGAGAAAAGCGATCCATCCCCGAAGAAAAAGGCCCAGTTGTGCATGAAGGAATTAATGTTTTTAGTCAATTTTTTGATATTTGTTGTCCAAGAGGTCGATATTTAAAACGATACCAATATTGTGAACATCCGTCGCCTCTTTCGAAAGTTTTAGGCAGACATACAAACCTACATACATACATGCATGCATACATTTAAACAGACAGGTGAAATTTATATTATAGATGTTTCAACAAAGTCTTTGCAGTTGGGTGCCTCTATTTTTCCCAAGAAGAATTTTACTACATTCGTAAATGTCTATTTATTTAAAGAGAAAAGTCAAAACTGAATTTGAAAAAATGACGGGCATGAGAAAGTGTTGTGTTCGGAGAATGGAATGTTAGGATCATTGGATATTGGAATAATAAGTAAACCAGCTCCTTTATTCTGGTGTTTCTATTAATTGTTTGTGAAATTATGCCGTCAAAGTTTCAACTAAAATTTTTTGATTGTTTAAAAATTCTCCTTGCTGGTTTCGAATTTTTTTTCTAATAAATTTGGATCCAGGACGTAAATTATTCCGATGTTTTTCTTTTCGTTTGTGCACAAACTTTTCGTCTTTTTCCATTTGTTCACAAAAAATTGATTTCTTATTTTTGTTTGTTTGATTTTTCCCTATATTCACGACAAATTATTGCGACAAAGAGTTTTTCAATTTGTACAAAAAAAAATCTCTGACGAAGATTTTTTTTACTCTATATGCGTTTTCTTTTCTTTTTCGGGATCTGGTATTTAATCTGATGTTATCCTCGTCACCAAATTGTGTTATGTTCGGAGGAATTGTGATGTCAGGAATATTGAATATTCTAATAACAAGCAGACGAGCTCATTATGAGCTAAACACAATTTATCCCACCAGAAACCTTAAATCATTTACAGAACAGTATTCATATGTCAGCGGAGCAGCCATATTGTCCTCAGTTTTCTCTGGAACTCTCTAGTCTTTTTGAAAGATCGATAAAGGGCGATAACTCTTACTTTCTTTATTAGAGTTATTCCCTTTTGATTTTTGTAACAGAAAAAAAAAGTAAAAACAATAACAACAAACGAGTGTGGGAAAATGAAAGAGTTAAAGAAATCGAAAGACTGAATAAGTTCGTAAAGAACTGGAACATGAAATGCCACGTTGCATGGCAAAGTAAACAAACACATTATCCAGAAGAAGACATGAGTAAAACAGACCGTTATTGCCGGGAATAGAAGCGAATAAAGAGGTAAAACGTTGCAAACAGGAAGTAAAGTCCAAAAACGGAAGAAGATATTAGGAAGAAAGTAACTTTTTGGTTAAGATTAACTTAAAGGGAGCTAATGGATTCAAACCAGATTAGCAGAACACCTAATGTCAAGGTAAAAAATGTATAAAATAGCAAATATTTCAACAACGTGGCCTGATAAGAAATAAATAATACGATTTTCGGAATCAGCACCCCAAATCAGTCTAAACCAGCTTAGAAAGCTTGGGCACTAAAACTGTGTTGGCCAGTGTAATCAGAATAGCAGTAAGTCTACTTCCCGGTTTACTATAACATGGCTGTTTTCAAGTCCAATGTAAACAAGTCCTTGTTGAGCTGTACCTTAAACAATCAAATCCTACCCAATTTCCGCCATTAACGATTACCACACTACCACCTTACATTCATTACTCCTTATCCTCGAGTGGCCTTCGGACCTTGATAAGTAGTTACACCCTTGCTAAAAAAGTAATAGAAATAAAAAGAAATATTATAAGCATTTAATAATAATAATTTAATTAATAATTACATCAGTACGATGTCTAGAATACAGATGCATAAAATGGAGGATTTGTGCCATATATGGGGAGGAGTTGCTCAAAGAGTACAAAAATAGCTTCGAAATCCGAAGAGTGAAATCATTTCTCCTTCCACAACCTCTGCTCATAGAAAAGACGTTGCAAGTATATCTCTGCTTTATTATTATTTTCATGGTAAACACTCCATTCGATATTGGTTAAACGTTCTCGTCAAACATTGTTGTTTAGCAACTGTCAATAATGTCACTTATTCTTTATCCGTATCAAAAATTCAATGAAAATTCCATGAACGAAGATTCTTTCCTAGAACGTGAAATATAATACGACGTCGCCATTTCCTAGCCGGGTATTACACGACTGTTTTAAACTCCAATGGAAACAAATTCTTATTGCGCCGTTTTCTTAAATAACCAAATTTTAACAATTTTCACTGTAAATGACTACTAAAGTCTTGTCAAACTTTATTCTCGAGTTGGAATTTCGGTATTGACAAAAGATAACTCTCTTGTAAAAATAAAGATATAAACAATCTCAATAAATAAAGATATAAACAATATCAAATATTTAATACAATAGATAGTTAGAAAAAATGGTCACTTGAGCTTATAAACATTAAATTATGTTTCATAAAAGGTTTAAAAAATAATTGTTTCTATGTTAACAATAACCCCGAATAAAAGTGTCTTGTGTAGTTTCAGCAGAAGAAAATGTAACCGTCTATGAGAATTAAATTTCTGTCAAAATCAAATGTCATACCTTTTTAAAATAAAAGTTGGATTATTTTACAGATTTGGTTTAAAAGATATTATTAAGAAAACCGAGAGGATTAAATCAAGCACGGATTAAAAAAAAAAGTTAATCCGTTCAAACTGATTATTCCTGCAAGAATAGCGACATTTTTGTGTCAGATATTAATGCGACATATAATAAAAATATATCTATCTATCCATCTCTCTATATATATTTAATTATATATATATATAACATTATAGCTACATTCCAATTTCAAAGTATGTTTTCTTACCAAAACATTCTTTTAGCGCGTCAAAACTTTAGCACAGATCTGTTTCATTACGCAGAAACAATCGGTTATTATTATGTCAATACCAAATCTTTTCGTACTTATACTCCTCAGAAAAAATATAAATTATTTTGTTTAGAAAGAAACATGCATATAATATAATGTCGGAAAAAGGAAATTCTATAAAACGTAACATTATATATATATATATATATATATATATATATATATATATATATATATATATATATATATATATACTAGCAGTTCAGTCCGGCCCGGGTCCTTTGTACTGTTGATAACTTGCCCTATATGCAAATACCGTATCATGTAAAATTTCAAATGTTTAGACCAAAATTTGTCTGAGTAATTTCGTAGAAACACCATAGGTAAATTGTTTTAAACTTTGACCCCAATTTTGCCACCAATATGTATTGTTTTTGTTTCAAATCGAATAAGATGTGTTATTCATGTCTGAGTTACCTACATTTAAAATTTCAAATGTTAAGAACCCAAACTAGTGAAAACATTTGGTAGAATCTGCAATGGTCAACTCTTTCATCTTTGACCTTTTGACACACAAGTTTTCGCGCCAAAACTGATTAAAATACTTGCCGCATGCCTGAATACCCGTTATGAAAAATGTCAAATCTTTAGACCCAAAATTGGCTGAGTAGTTGCTAAGGAAGGCAAAGTTAATTCTTTTGAAGGTTGACCCCTTGACAGCTCAAAATTTCGACCAAAACAGATTAAAACTCTTACCCTATATCTGATTTCACTTTATGTAAAATTTTAAATGTTTAGACCAGTAATTTAGCTAAATAATATGGTAGAGACCGCAGAGGTAAATTCTTTTTAAACTTTGGCACAAATTTTGACACTTTGACATTTATTGTTTTGGACTCAAATCAAATTATAAAGTTTTATCTATGCCCAAGTCACTTACATTTAAAATTTCAAGTACTTAAACCGAAAATTGACGGAGGAGTTTGGAAAAGTTTTCAAAGGTCAAATCGTTGAACTTTGACCCCTTGACAGCCAAACCTCTGGCCGAATCCTGATTAAAAAGATTTTCCCAAATCTCAATACCCCAGTATGTCAAACCTCGAGTCTGTAGACCGAAAATTGACAATTTGGAAGGGAAATGTACACACACACACACACACACACACACACATTTTCACTTTTATAGATATACTAGCAGGTCAGCCCGGCTTTGCTCGGGCCTTATGTAATGTGAGTCTATATTCGTAGCACTTTCCCCTAACTAGAGACCAACGTCTTGAATCGGATGATAAGACATTTACTTACTTCGGACTAGCCTTTCATCACTGCGTTACTTAATTATATTTTCTCTACCGTTCTCCCTCAAGTCAGAACTGTACCTTAATTGATCATGCCTTTTATAGTATAAATGCAGCACCCCCCCATGTAGTAACACATAAATACATGTGTTTGGTGACTTTCGTGTCCACCATAAAAATTGGTTTGGTTTCTCAGGTTGCACAGATACAGCTGGACACTCTACTTATAGCTTCTTTATAGGCCATTCTCTCACAAAGACAGTAATGTTCCCGAGTCGCCTTTCAGATCGTGAACACTAGCAGGCTTCACTTCTAAACTTATTGCTTATCATAGAACCTGAGTATTGTGTGAATAATGCCCACTGTCCACTTGGATACGCAGACCACCTAATGGAATTAGTGGACAGCGCACTTAGATCCCAACCCCAAAAGAAGGAGCTATTGCTCAAAACTACCAGATGCTATAAAAGAGCTGACTGGGAAGCCATCAGAGAACACATCAGAGATGGCCTATGGACCAATAACTTCTCTCTTCTTGCTGAACAGCATGCCAATGAGACAACTGAATGGTGCAAAGCGGGAATTGAAGCACATGTTCCCACACAAAAGTATTAAAGCAAATCCCACTCACTTCCATGGTTCAATACAGATTCTGCAGCTGCCATTGCACAAAGGCTGCATGCATTCCGTCGGTTCGTACGTCATAAGTCAAACACAAATAGGCAAACATTTATAGATGCTAGAAATCATTGTAAGAGAGAAATAGCCGCAGGCAAAAGAAAGCATGCTGAAATAACCAGGGAACGCATAGGATCGTAGACGATAGGAACCCGCGATTTCTAGAAAATCTATAATAATGTAGCGAATAAAGGGCAATCAGTAAATCCTCCACTATCTAACAACCACGGCAAGAGAGAAGGCGGGGTTGCTTGCCAGACGATTAGCATCCAACTTCACTTTAGAGCCAACAAACTCCCTTTCGAATTTTCCTATGCGGACGGAAGCCACAATTGATGTGAAAATCACCCCTTGTCATGTTTGCAATACAATAAAAATAGTTAGACTCCTCCAAGGTACATGAGCACGATTTCATCGCTGCTATACTAATCATGAATTGCGCAGTCGAGCTATACCCCGTATTTTCCAAGCTCTATACTAAATGCTTTGATGAATCTTGCTTCCCTAATAGCTGGAAGATGCCCTCTGTGGTACCAGTGTACAAGAGTTCTGAAAGGACTGACCCTCTCAATTATCACCCTATGAGTATCCTCCCCCTCTTCGCAAAAATCTTTGAGACCTTTATTAACCAATCACTAGTGCATCACTTCGCAAAAGCAAATCTCATTGACAATTAGTATGAATTTTATTAACGTCGTACTACTGCAAATATTTTAATAGTCATAATACTCTTAACGTATATACCATGCACTGGATAAGGCAGGGGAAGCCAGATTTGTGGCGCTTGATATATCCAAAGCGTTTCACAAAGTTTGGCACGAAGGACTTCTAATGAAAATTAAATCATACGGTATAACTGGACGTATACTAAATATAATTAGATTCTTCTTAGTTACAAGGATCATCCAGGTTGCCATTGATGAACTCACGCCCAAGCAGCATAACATTAATGCGGGAGTGCCTCAGGAGTCGATCCTTTGACGACTATTATTCCTGATATTCATCAACGACATCCCTGATAATATTGTGTCCGAGATTGGTATATTTGCTGATGATATAACGCTCTATAACATTCCTGAGGGAAGAACGGATGTACATAAATTTAAGACAATGAAAGAAACGTTAGAAAATGACCTCCGAGCAGTAATGGAACGGAGCTGCAAATGAGTGGTAATATTTAATGCTAGTAAGATTAAGCTGTTCTCCTTTAACAATTACAAGACGCCTTTCTAACAACAGATATCCATGATAAATAACACTCTACCCAGGAATTCTTCCTTTAACCTCATCGGCTTTATATTCACGGCAATATAAACATAACACATTGAGGACATTGCGAAGTCTGTTGCTAAAAGTAGGTTCACTCTACGTGCTAGGAGATGACTCACACCTGAGAGTATCCTTTACCTCTACAAGGCCACCATTCGCCCATGCATGGAGTATTGTTGCGACATATAGGTTAGTGCGTCTACCACTAGTCTCTCCTTCTTGGATAGAGTCCAAAAAACGTCTTCAATCTAATAGGTCCCACTTAAAGTCAGTTCAGCTCATACAACCCCCCCCCCCGAAAATACAACTTTTATATTCCTTCTTGTGCTGTATACACACAGTCATATAGAGCCCACGCAACATAAAATATACATTTTGGTGCTGCGATCAGAAGGAATATGTTATATTGCTGGGGGATCGATGTGACATGAACGGGTGTATGTATTACGCACATGTGTCTAACTCGTGTCATGTATAGTGGTATAAAAATTATCACAATATATACATTTTAACAACAGACAATAGGGACAAATAAAAGTTCTCTGGGGTTATAACATCCTGCCAATCGTAGAAACATACCTGATCCATCTTTGATATTGTTTGACGGATCCTCGGGAACAACTACAACTGGAACTTCATCCTAATGAATCAAGAAATCTCGAGTTGTCTTTTCTGCAACTTTTATTTCCGATGTCTCTCCATTGGAAAGCTGCCGATGGCCCTAGACTAACGCATTCTGATCCCCTTTATTGGGAGCCATCACCGTCCGACTTGATCTGCTCTCTCTCTCTCTCGACCTTTCTGCGTCTGCTCTCTCGCTTCCAAAATCTGACTTCAAATTATCGTATCTTTTCCCAAAACTCCCTTCCGAATTGTTCTATGCGGACGGAAGCCACAATTGATGTTAAAATAAGCTCTTGTCATGTTTGCAATACAATAAAAATAGTTAGACTCCTCCAAGGTACATGAGCACGATTTCATCGCTGCTATACTAATCAAGAATTGCGCTCTACACTAAATGCTTTGATGAATCTTGCTTCCTTAATAGCTGGAAGATGCCCTCTGTGGTACCAGTGTACAAGAGTTCTGAAAGGACTGACCCTCTCAATTATTGCCCTATGAGTATTCTCCCTCTCTTCGCAAAAATCTTTGAGACCTTTATTAACCTATCACTAGTGCACCACTTCTCAAAAGCAACTCTCACTGACAGACAGTATGAATTTAGTTATTTGGAAAGCTGCCGATGGCCCTAGACTAACGCATTCTGATCCCCTTTATTAGGAGCCATCACCGTCGGACTTGATCTGCTCTCTCTCTCTCGACCTTTCTGCGTCTGCTCTCTCGCTTCTAAAATCTAACTCTTCAAATTATCGTATCTTTTCCCAAAACTCTCACTAATATCCACATCACTTTATAATGACCTCTACGTAAGATTCGTTAGACTGTAGAGGTCAATCTATTTTAAATTATTGTTTACGTTCTAAATTCCCTTACTTTTCTAAACATCTTAACATAAACAAATTTTCTCTGTAAATATTTATTTTGCTATAATAACATTCTATTTTTACAAATATTACAACAATCATAATAATCAACTATTATAGTTTCATCATAATAATCAGTGATTTTAATAGTTTCCGGTGTTTTCCGGTAGACTAACAACATGACATATATCTTTCAGTGTGTGTGTGTCTGTCTGTCTATGTGTGTGTGTGTGTGTGTCTGTCTATGTATGTGTGTGTGTGTCTGTCTATATGTGTGTGTGTCTGTCTGTCTATGTGTGTGTGTTTCTCTGTCTATGTGTGTGTGTCTGTCTGTCTATATGTGTGTGTGTGTGTCTGTATGTCTATGTGTGTGTGTTTCTCTGTCTATGTGTGTGTGTCTATCTGCCTATGTGTGTGTGGCTGTCCCTCTATGTGTGTGCATATCTGTCTATGTGTGTGTCTGTCTGTCTATGTGTGTGTCTGTCTATGTGTGTGTGTGTCTGTCTATGCATGTGTATGTCTGTCTATGTGTGTGTGCTTGTACATAAATACGCTTTTCACAAGGAACACAAATTTTCTTGTTCATCCATAAATATATCTCTATGTATGATACACTCACACACGTACACACACACAAACACACATAGATAGATATATTGATAGATTGTTAGTTAGATAGATAGATAGATAGATAGATAGATGGATAGATAGATAGATAGATATATGCATACATACATATGTTTATCAGTTGCTCTCATTTTATTTTAATGAAACTATTATTTAGCTTATCAGATGAAAGAAGTGTTTTATTTGTCATTATAATGAGTAACGTTTTAGTGTATTGTCCTTGACCCAGCCAAGGCGGATATGTCAACTCGTGCAATATTATAATGCGTTCTATATTCACATCATACACATGGGCACACTACACTCACATGCGCATAATTTGATACTTAGTAACTTGATATCGCATAAGAGATAAAACGAAAACTGGGGTCGTTTACACTTTAAAGCAACAGTATCCGATTGTGGTAGAATATAATGTTAAACCTATTCCTCTTACGTCACACGCTTGTTTATGCGAGTCTCTTCAACACGCATGCGCCATTGAACGGAAGAGCAGTAAAACACAAATTATTTAGTTTCAACACACTTTTCTAAAATAGTCGCCATTTTGTCTTTTTTTTTTAATTTACCGAAGACACTGCGCAGTTTTTTTTTTTTAATCTCTTTATATTTCATTCGTATACATTAAACAGCAATATAATTTAATTGCTCACCAGTATCGCCGGTTGGAAATGCTTAGACATTAAATTATCGCATACATTTAATACTACACAGGTGATATGGTGTTACCCGGGACAGATATGGCTATATGATAGCGTTTCGTTCTTTCGTCTCAAAGATACACGAAACACGCAGTACTAAGTTAGAGTACAACAATAACATATATGTTTGCCTACATCTATAATATAAAGCTGAATGTCTGTATGTGTGTGTGTTTGAGTGTGTGTGGCTGGTAACGAATAGGCTCCAATATGGTTGACTATTTAAAAAAACTGATTCCATATAATGATAGAAGATTATCGAGACACGGTAATGGGTATGTTCGATCTGGCAGAACGGTGGTTCATTAAAATTGTGGGGTCTGCGTTCGCGCCTGGTCCACAAAGTATGGAAATAAAAAAAATAAAAATGAAACAAAAACGTTTACAAGTGTTTTTGATATAGATGTACATAAGAATACTTTGATAAGTATGTTTTAACTTAAATAGGGATGGAATAATAAAATCGTGAGGTCTGCGTTCACGCCTGGCCTCCATGGAATTGAAATAGGCACAAACTTTAATAAAAACTTTTTATATCTATCTGCGTAAGTATACTTTGATAATTATGTTTCAGTTTGAAGAAATATTGTATGGCAAAATTATGGGATGTTCGTTCGCACCTAACCTCCAAAGAATGGAAATATGTCACAAAGTTTAACAAGTTTTTTTTTTAATATAGATCGACAGAATATTGTGATAAGTGTTTCAGTGTGAACAGGTATGGTATAATAAATTATGGCGTTTATCTATTTTATTTTTACTTTCGTCATATTTTGCTTTGGTTTTGATACCTCCAAATTCTAAGCTATCTCTTTACAACCCTTCCTTTTCATAACCTATCACACTTTCATAAATCAGAGTCCATTTTCTGTAGGCTGTTTTTGAACCCAGTCAACGACGGGTACTTTTGCTAGTAAAAAATAACTGAAAACGAAAAAAAAAAAACGATAATTTAAATCAAGATGAAAGTGAAAAGAGTTTACTAAAGGTACCCGAATCCTAAGATTATGAGGGCACATCCGGGGAGTCGTCGCTCTACGCATTCTTTCATGAACAGAAATTAAAATCGATTTCTTCATCTAGTGAGGGTGATCGTGTCTAGTCCTTACGGTCTTTTCTTCACAAAAGAGGCATTGCTAGTCTCTAATGTTAGAGCCACGACTGAGCTGAAACCTCTGGTCTCTCCTTGTAAGGCATCCACAGCAAAAATTCATCGTACTACCACAACGGAAATAAATCCTCCTTTACTTTCTACGTGTGCCCATTGTGAGGCAGACATTTCACAAAGAGGTTATCTCAGCAATGATGGAACTCGTTAGCACAGTGCTGCTTCTTTGCTGATTATGACAAGGTCGTCGCTATGCACATATAAATTGTCATGAACTTTATCAACTTCCTCACTATTCATCTCTCGACTGACCACCATTTTATCTCATTAACTCTTACTCTCAAGCGGCTTTTGGACTTAATAAATTATGATTCGTTAGAAAAAAGGAAGGAAAACAAGCCTCAGTGTTACTTTGATGTAGGGGGACTACTATCTGGGACATAATTGGCAGGGACATTATGTAGGGAGTTGAGCAGCAAGATGTCTATTTACATTACACTTGAACTTCTGCATGTCAGTACAGACAAAGAAGGAGGAACGCGGAAGAGAATTCCAAAGTCTAGAATTCTTAAGAAGAAACTATTAGAGTATAATACTTACTTACATCTAGGGGTGGAAGTTTGCTGCTTGTCATTGTTTGTCGGGGGTACTTACGTTGCGGTATACAAGGGCTTGACTTCGTCGGAGCACCTAGCATTAAAATACTTGTAAAACAGGCAGAGGGAAGAAATATTTCGTCGATGGTACAGAGGTTGAAGCCTAGCTGAAAGTGCGAGATCTATTAGTTAGTCGACTACCTTTTGAACTGTGTTTAAGAGACTAGTAGTTGATATGCCAGCCCAAATGTGCCAACAATACTCTATACATAAGGGAATTGTGGCCTTATAGATACTCTCAGACGTATGTAACTTTCTAGCACGGTAGAGAGAGCCCACCTTCTTTGCAGCAGCCTTAACAATTATCTCAATGTATCTGTTCTAACTCATGCTCCCTGTAGATGTTAAGCCGAGGAGTTTGAACGAAGCAGTTTCAGATAAGGTATCATTAGCCATGATAGTTAGTAGCTCAGAAGGTTTCTTCTTGTAATTAAAGGAAATAAGCTAAGTCTTAGCCAGGATCGAATGTTACCATTCATTTCTGTCTCCATTTCGCTACAGACTGGAAAGTCTTCCTCTATGGTTTCTGCTATTGCATTGGATATATGTGCATTCGTTTCCTTCTCTGTGTGTTGTAGAGTGTCGTCACGTCAGCAAATATACACAACTTGAAAACAATTCTATTAGGAAGGTCATTTATGAATACCAGGAAAAATATATGTGCAAGGTAATTGTTACGGCTTTACCTTTTCGTGTGCTACAAAAAAAAATTTCCTGTCTTTTTCACTCTTACTTTCCTTCTCTGTATTGCTCTAACCAAGTATGCCGACCTATTCCACAAATCCCAAAACCTCAACATGAAATATCTCCAGAATAAAAACTCGATTAAACCTAGAACCTTATCTTCCAACGTAGACCCCTACTACCAGGTCTTCTTCTCCAACATCAGGGGTCTACATTCCAACCTTCCAGAGGTTGAAACCCAATTACAGGAGACGAAACCGAACATATTATTTCTAAGTGAAACTGGAATAGGGCCGACCACTTCCCTAGATGAGTTCATAATTAACGGATACTCTAACTTAACAGCTAAATCTGACCCCTAAGATCGCCAGGGGCATGGAATATGTGCCTACATTAAGGATGGCTTCCCGTGTGGCATGGATATCTCTAGAGAAGATCTTAATTTACCCTATATGTGCTTCAGGGTTGCACTTGCTAACACCACTGCATTTATATTTGCCCTCTATAGGCCCCACAACAGCGGAGTTACTATCTTTAAGAGCATATCTGAGAAAATAGACCACATACTGTCTGCACATCCCTCGGCTAACATCTACATCTGTGGTGACTTCAACGTCCATAACGTGGAATGGCTGACCCATTCAAATAAGACAGACGATGAGGGGAGGTTGTGTCATGATTTTGCCATTGCTTATGACCTCACTCAGATTGTTCGCGAACCCACCCGTGTGCCCGATACACCCAGTCAATATGCAAACCTCCTAGACCTTTTTCAACTTCCCCTGAGTTATGTTCATGTTCCGTTAATTCTCCTCTAGGATCCTCCAACCACTCCGTCGTATCAGTTAACATAAAAACGAAATGTAATAAGTCCCCAGACGTACCCCTCCACCGTACTGTATACCGATACTCTATGGCTGACTGGGATAGCTTCCGTAAATTCATATTTGATTTACCTCTGCACTCCATGTTTACAAAGGAGGTGTACTCTTTAGTATCAGATCTGACCGAATGGTTAATTGTAGGCATAGACCAATTCATACCATCTAAAAAATTCCAACAAAAACCTAACAGCCAGCCATGGTTCTCCCCAGAATGTGCTGCTGCTATCACGCACAGAAATCACTTTTTCCATAGCTACCAACGTAATAGATCACTGAGAATAAAGCTGCTTTCAGGACTGCCAGCAACCACTGTAAAAGAGTAATAAAAAATGCAAGAGAGCTATATGCCCAGTCTGTTAAATCCAAGGAAGCTGATCAGCGGCTTGGATCCCACCAGTTTTGGCAAATAACAAATAGGATCCTGAACAGAAGTGTGCGTTCTATCCCAACCATTATCAATGGACCAGAGGTCATCTCGTCAGCGTCAGACAAGGCCAAACTATTTGAAAAGAACTTTGCAGCTAATTCTACCCTATGCGACGAAGGCCATCAACTCCCCATATTTCCTCCTATAACAAACAACAAGGTAGGTAACATACAAATATCCGTGCATGAGGTCGCCAAGCTAATCAAGAACCTAGATTCCAGTAAAGCAACTGGCCCTGATGGCATCCCAATTATAGTGTTAAAAAAGCTTCAACCAGAACTCGCTCCCATACTTACGAAACTATTTAAGCGCTGCCTTAAGAAGAAGTGCTTTCCGACTCCCTGGAAGACCTCATCAGTTTGTCCTGTATTTAAGAATTCAGGTGATAAGTCATCTCCCTCTTAGTACAGACCAATAAGTCTCATGTGTGGTATGAGTAAGTTGCTGGAATCCATATTAAATAGAGAAATAGTCAACCACCTCAGCAGGAACAACCTTCTTAGTGACACACAATATGGTTTCCGCTCTGCAAGATCTACCGCAGATGTGCTAACGGTTATATCCCACAGGATTAGTGAATCTCTTGACAAAGGCTTCCTTTCTAGGGCAATTGCTCTTGACATATCAAAGGCCTTCGACAAGGTATGGCATAAGGGTCTACTTCACAAGATTTCCAGCTACGGTATAACTGGAAATGTTTTCTCAATCATTAAATCATTTCTCCCCGATAGGCTCATAAGAGTAGTGGTAGATGGACAAAAATCAGAGGCCTGCAATATAAATGCTTGAGTCCCTCAGGGGTCAATCCTAGGCCCAACTCTCTTCCTGATCTACATCAATGTCCTCCCTAAACACATACGTAAATCATTCGTTGACATCTATGCTGATGACACGACCATCTACAGCAACACATCAAAGGCTGTAAATGAAAAAGTTCTCTCTGATTCTCTCTCCTCTGATCTCGAGCGTGTGGTTCAGTGGGGGAAGACGTAGCTGGTTACCTTTAATGCATCCAAAACCAAACTCCTATCCTTACATCATCAACGCTCTGATCCCCATCTGTTATCAATTGTGGAACACGTAATTCAAGTCTGTTGCCAAGGTAGCTGGAAAGATGGTGGGATCCTTCTACCGCTCCAGAAGATATCTCACTACTGATGCAATTCTCTATCTATATAAAAGCCAAGTACGTCCAAGGATGGAATACTGCTGCCATATCTGGACAGGAGCTGCTAAAAACAGCCTATCCTGCCTTGACAGAGTACAAAATAGACTTCGTGGCTTAGTGGTGGATATCCTTTTCTCTACCCTGCAGCCTCTCTCCCAGAGAAGAGACGTTGCGAGCCTATCCTTGTTTTATCGTTATTTCCATGGCAGGTGCTCGTCTGAACTCCAATCTCTGGTCCCCTTCGCCAATCTTTCACGAAAAACACCCGTCTAGCTGAATCCAATGTGAAAAATTTCTCCCACTCTTTATCTGTGCCTAAATCAAAACGTGGATTCCATGAACAAAGCTTCTTTCTTAGAACTGCACGCCTGTGGAACTCTGTTCCGTCTGCCTGCTTCCGATCGGACTACACCTTGGATGTCTTCAAGTCCAACGTTAACAAATTCCTAATGAACCGCCCCCTTAAGTAAACACTTCATCAAATCTCCACACTAACGTAATGTACTTGCAATAACCCTTATCCCTGAGTGGCTTCCGGGCCTTGATAAGTGGTGATCAATGTGTAAAAAAAAAGGATCGACCACCACCTGGGGTGCACCCGCATTTATATCATTGTTTTGGCGTACGACCATCGAGGACAACCTGGATTCTTCTCTTATTGAAGAAGTATTAAATCATGTTAAGTATTCATCGTGTAATATCATATGGTTTGACTATCATAAGAAGACCATCCTGCCATACCCTATCATCGTGCCATACCCTCGGATACATCTAGAGCTACTGCCCTAGCGTCACCTGCTTCATTCAGTGCATTGTATATAGGTTCAGAGATTACAGTAAGGATATCTGCAATAGAACGCACTTGCCTAAATCCATATTAATGGTCGGACGGAAGTTTAGCAGTTGTGAGGTAGTGGACGAGAGCTTGATTAATTAAGAATTAAAAGATTTAGGCTAAAAGATGCTAATGTGACGATAATTGAAAGTTCTTTCACTTGAATTCCTGTAAACTGGTACCACAGAAGCAGTTTTCCAGTTTTCAGGAAAACAAGATTCGTTATGTTGTTTGTTTGGAAAAAACTGGGGCAACCTCAGTGAAACATTTTTTTTAATAATACAGCCGTAATAAGATCAGGTCATCACGCTTTTGAGGTGTTTAGATTATTTATGATACCATGTACTTGATAAGGAGCGATTTTCAGATCATCTAGTTTAGTTAATTAGAGGCAAACCGACGGGCAAGCAGTTTAATCTTCTCTGCTGCCGTGCAAACAACTTCAAGATTGTTAGATAGCGGGGAATTGTTGATTGCCTATTATTTATTACACTGTTATGGATTTTCCATAAATCACGGGTTCCTAATTTTTGCGCTTAATCACGTTTTCTGGTGGTTTCGGTATATTCTGTCTTAGCTGCAAATATTTCTTGGAATTCGCTCCAGAAAAGGAATATAAGCCACTTGATGTAATTTGCTCCCACCTTAAAAGTACTTTTCAAGGTCATAAACTAGCCAACGATTAGTGTTAAATGGATATATTCTGATCCAGAACAATTCTTCCCCTTTTGTCAGAAATATTGTTCGTTGAATATAAGGACTGAAGGAAAAATAAATGAAGTGAGAGTTCTACTTTCTACTCGCTTCAATTGACACTAGATACGCTTATGAAACTTAAATATTGTGATTAGAAATAATCCAGATTTAATTAAAGGGAAAACTATCCATCTAATGTTTATTTGAGGGGACATAGTTCACAAATTAAAAATTATGTATACAATAAACAGTATGCGTTTTCAGCATTTTCAGAAATAATTGTAAACCAAAACGGAAAACAACTATATTTTTATTTTAATTCAATCATTGTTTTTTTTTATAAGTCTTTCGTTTAATTTGTTCAACTAGATAAGAAAAATTAAACCTCTGATCACTTTCAAACCTAAATTACTTTTAGTAAAAAAAAATCATCGAATTAAAATGCATATTGTAGTGTAAATACTACTTGAAAATACGATGTGCTCGAATATTTGTTTACTAATTTGTACTTGAGCAATAGAAATACTAACCCTAATTCTGGCTGACAACAGACTAACAAGGAAGTTCTTCAGAGCAGTGGGAGAGTAAGTCCTTGTTTACGGTGCTACAAGTTGGATATTCACAAAAAGATTGTCAGGAAAGATTGACTGTACATCCGTATGCTACGAACTGTGTTAAATATACCTTGGAAAGATCATCCCACGAAGCAGCAACTTTATGGCAACTTACCAGTCATATCTACTGCCATCAAGTAGCGACGGCAACGCTTTGCCGGTCACTGCCAGAGGAGCGAGTAAAAGCTGGTGAGAAATTTACTGTTGTGGGCTCCATGGCACGGGCGCACGAACATAAGCGACCTAGATCAACGTACATTTAGCAAATAGCACATCATGTCAACTCTAAAGATTCTAAAGATCTGAGAGAGCTGATGGAAGGCATGGAAATTTGGAGAGAGAGAGAGAGAGAGAAAGAAAGAAAGAAAGAAAGAAAGAAAGAGAGAGAGAGAGTCACATTGAACCGAGTAAGAATCCTGACCAGAGATACAGTTTCTCAAAAATCTTCTATTAATCATATGCTAGAGTGGAATCATCTTTCTCTATACAAAATTCCCCACTACTACTTCAGCTAACACTTAAAAACGAAAATACACGGAAAGGCTAATGAAATGGGCGTATGGTTTTGTTTAGAGGGTACCTTATTCTACATCCACCGCAAATTAAATATCACGTAACTTAGCATTTAGGTGGAAACCAATTTTGTATCCCGGTTTTACTAGAGAACCTTGAAGCAACAAGAGAAAGTAGAGTGTTGAAAAAAAAATTAATACAGAGAGAGAGAGAGAGAGAGAGAGAGAGAGAGAGAGAGAGAGAGAGGTGTTACTGAAAGTGAAATCCACAAACAAACAAAGAAAAAAAGGAAGGTCACATACTCTTTCAACGCGTTATCTACCGTAGGTTTGTGTTTTACTATTGAGCTACAAGGAAAGAAGATAAATAGAAAGTACATAAATTTTAATTTAAGAAATTTAAGTTAACATGTTTTTTTGTTCTTTATTAATTTCTGGTTTCTACTCGTTAAATGCGAAAACGGTTATAAACAAGATATGGTCTTTTCTTCTTTTTTATATGGAGGTCACCGCTTATCAAGGCCCGAAGGCCACTCAGGGATAAGGGTTATTGCGTGTACAGTAATCAATGAGATAGTATTGTAGTAATCATTAGTATTGGAGATTTGATAGAGGGCCTTACTTAAGAGGGTGGTTTGTCAGGAATTTGTTTGTGTTGGACTTGAAGAGATCCAAATTGTAGTCAGGTGGGAAACAGGCAAACGGAAGAGAGTTCTATAGTCGTGCAGTTCTGAGAAAGAAGCTCTGCTCATGGAATCTACGTTTGGATTTAGGCACAGATAAAGACTGGGGAAAATTATTGACAGTAGTTTCAGCCAGACGGGTGTTTCTTGTGAATGATTGGCGAGGGGGACGAGAGATTGGAGCTCAGACGAGCACTTGCCATGGAAATAATGAAATTTTCTGATTAATGATTATTATCCTTTATAAAATGGAAATAAAACAAAACAAGCAAAAAAAAAAAAATCTGGCAGTCTCAAACCGTCCTCTTGTCGACACAACGCATGAAAATCTTTTTTTCTTTCTTTCCTCGTGTATTCGATATTATCTTCCACCGTTTGTTCTCTTTCTAAGCTGTCCAATAAAAAACTCAACTCAACTCTCGTGTTTTAGAATTCGTCCCATTTAACAGTTACCAATTGTGTACATATGCAAATGAGCGACCTACAAAATTCTGCTTGTCTTTTTCTTTTTCCACATTTTCTGCTGGGATTTTACAGACTAAATAAACACGAGTTAGTTTGCAAGCGTGATGATTTCGATTACATCCTTTCAGATGACGTGAGAGCTCTCCTTGTATAGAATGACTTTCTTGTCAGCTTGACTAATTGTTCAGTCAAATTGAAAAACCGGAAGTCAAAGGAAGCAGACGATCTTGAGCATCGTCAATAGGATACATGATTTCATTTTAGTTAAATTTAAAAAAAAATGACATTTCACGATGAAAGCAACTGATAAGAGGCAGAGATTTAAAGTTACAATAAAAAAAATAAAAAAAATTAAGTTAAACCTCAAAGAAGTAAAATCTTTAAATTAAAAAAATTATACTTCCATACATTTGGGTTTTTTTATCTTTGTGTATTGATATTCATATTAAAAACCCTTTTTCCTATTTATTTAAAAAGAAAATACAATTTTCTTATATATGGATCGTGCAATTGCATTCATCTGCAAAAGATCTAGCTAATTTGCATTTCTTTTAAACATTTATTTTAATTAATTCCCTATTAGTTTTCACGGTTTTCTTATGAGATGATCATTAAAAAATGGAATTTGCTAGGTGAAGGTCGAACTACGGTATTACAATTATGCATGCGTAATGTAATAGCTATTGGTTCATGTTTTAATTTTTAGCCTTGCAGGCAACCAGTTTTCATAGCTCAGGCATTAACGTCAAAGGAAAAAGTAAATCGTAAGCCAAACGTTTTAGTTTCGATTCTCGGTGGTGGCGTACGAGTCATTTAAAACCTTTTTTTTTTACTTTTTAAATCATTACTATATATTGTTCCAATATAATATAATAATAAATACGAAATCTGCATTTGTCAATATATCATATTTAAGCATATTTAACGACCGGGCAATGCTGGGCGGCCTGCTCGTAGTTAGAATATCAAACTACAGATTATTTTCTCGTTATTCTGTAAGAGGTTTTTCATCCATATATGATTGAATCAGAAGTTTAGCGTTACTTCTTATCGTTCTGCGGGGGTTCACAGTTTATGTATAAAAGTTGATACTTCAAATTGAACTTTTGTCGATTGTTTGGTTACCCACAAGCTAGCTTTTTTGAAAATTTAATGGAAAAAACCGAGTAGTTTATTGATATATCATCTATATATCTATAAAAGTGAAATTGTTTGGTTCTGTGTGTGTATCCATTTCCCTACCAAACAATCCTGTCAATTTTCAGTCTACAACCTCGAGATTTGACATGAGAAATATTGAGAGTTGGGAAAATCTTTTTAATCGGTTTTCAGCCAGAAATTTTACTCTTAAGTGATCAAAGTTGAAAGAGTTGAACTTTGCAGTCTCTAACAAACTCCTCGGCCAATATTGGGTTAAACCCCTTGGACTTTTAGATGTAGGTTACCTGGGCATGAATCAAACTTTTTAATTTTAATATACGTATATATATGCACATAACGTTACGAAAAGTACATAGGGCCCGAGCAAAGCCGGACTGAACTGCTAGTATATTAGAAAAGCACGCAAAAACACTAAATACGTGTAGGATTTGAAAGCGAGATAAGGGGAAGATAAATATTGCTTTAGTTGTTGTTATGGGGTTAAATGGTAATAAACGAAAGGAACACAGGATTTTTAGGAAACGAACATGTATTCACATAGATTATAGGCAAGGACGGGTTGAGAATACCATTCCTCAACTTTGGGCGTTTGCACATGACCTGTTTCGCCCCGTACCTATCTCAGACTGCCGAGAACCAGTACTTGATACCGGAAGTGACGTCACCAGAGGAAGTGAAGTTATGAGATAGTCCATTAATCTCATGGAGGGGCGTCTCCAACACTTATGTATTTTTAATCAATTTTCCATAGGCAACCTCGGGAAGTTTTTCTATTAAAAATAAAAATAGAAATAACATTATCTATATAATTAGACAACTCTGTGGATAGTCCAACTGTGCTTCCTTGCTTGCTTGCTTGTTTGTTTGAATCTTGCTTTCGACGATCGGCCTATTCGATCTCTCCAAAAAGGGATGACAGCTGAAATTATATATATATACGCATATATATATATATATATATATATATATATATATATATATATATATACACAGATATATATGTATATATATACACTTATATAATATATATATGTACACTCATATAAAATAAATGTATATATATATATATATATATATATATATATATATGCGTATGGGGGTGGCTCAGGAATGGGCCTGAAGAGTTGTATGTTTTATTTTCGATTCTAACTAATGGCAAACTAATCACACACATACACACACACACGCACGCACACACACAGACACACACACACACACATATATATATATATATATTAGTTTTGATCACATTACTATATATTATGTTCAATATAAAAATCAATAGATAATTATCTGTATAACAATAAATACGTTTTTAACAGCGTCTGCGACCACAGTTCTCAAAATTGTAAAACCTGATAATGTCGGGAAGATAAATAAAGACGATTGTTTCTCATTGTTTTCCGTCCAGATTCGGGGGTGTACCCCCCTCCCGTTGGTTAAACGCGCTCCAGATACCAACCTGGAAATTTCTACGCCTCTGCGCGATAAATACAGCGCCTAACTGTCCCAAATGGTCACCTATCTGGTATTGGCTAGGCTCAGCGTTGCTTACCTTTGGAGATCTGGCAAGAACTGTTGTATCAACGTGGTTGTGCCGTATTCCACGTAATTTCCATGAATTAAAATATCATATTTATGCGTACCTTACGACCAGACTACGCCAGACGGCTTGCTAGTTACGGATAAATGTCCAAAAAATATACTTTCAATTCTATATCATTATGATGTTTAGTCAAACTATATAAAGAAAGATAATATTTGTGGTTGTAAGATTATTAGTGTTACTTCTAATCCGTCATAAATGGGCATTTTTGCTAGTTATTTCTGTCACATAATTATATACTATGGAAATTACTACAGTCTAAAAAGGCCTACTAAATGGCGATACAAAAATATAAATGTCTTGTTATTCGTTCGTGCTGATTATTGTGTACAGATGAACAAACATGGTAAGACACGAATTAAAGAAAGAAAAGAGAAAAAGAAAAAAAAAGATAAAATGGGAAAAGAATGATAATAAAAAATAAAAAAGACAGACAAACAGAGAACGCAGTATTAGAAAAGATAGAAAAAAAGCACAGAAAAAGAATTTTGAAGCAATAATCGAAACGAAAATAAAAAGGAAAGAAATAGTGAAAAAAGAAAGAAAAATGGGAATTAAAAGTAAAAAAAAGAAAAAGAATTCAAAATAAAAAGAAAGAAAAGAGAATAGATATAGAAGAAAAGAAATAAGGAAAATTAAAAATAAAACGAATGAAAGGAAATCGAATAGAAGAGGAAAAAAACACGGAATAAAAAAGAAATAAGGAAAGAAAAAATAAAATAAAAAAGAAATAAGGAAAGAAAAAATAAAATAAAAAAGAAATAAGGAAAGAAAAAATAAAATAAAAAGAAATAAGGAAAGAAAAAATAAAATAAAAAAGAAAATAAGGAAAGAAAAAATAAAATAAAATAAGAAAATACGGAAAGAAAAAATAAAATAAAAAAGAAAATAAGGAAAGAAAAAATAAAATAAAAAAAGAAAGAAAAAATAAGGACAAACAATAAAAGAAAAGACAGAAAGAGAAAGTCGAGAAAAAGAAGGAAAACATCAAAAGAAAGAGAAATATGACAGAAAAATCTCTTATCTACAATCTACCCTTATCCCTGAGTGGCTTCCGGGCCTTGATAAGTGGTGACTACCGTGTAAAAAAATTATATCAATGTAACTTTGTCTGTGTGTGTGATAGTTCATTCCTTATAGACTTCGAAACGGCTAAACAGATTTTCTTTAAAATTTACAGAACTTTAGTGTATAAATCTGGAACTGATATTAGTTAAATTTTGTCTCAGTATATGCTCGATAAACACCAATAATCGATAATCGAAACCGTTATTTCAATTTATCTATCACCAGTAAAGCTATTTTCCATATCATCGCTTAGCAACAATGATAGAACAACGGGCCGTGAAAATTCTACTGTGGGTAAGTTGATAGCGTGTTTTTTTTTGTTTTTTGTTTTTTGCATGATGTGGTCTCTAGGTTACAAGCCTGCACGTTCATTTCTTAATGTTTTTTTTCATTAACTGGAAAGAAGATCGTATAAAATAGCTTTATAAAAGAAACAGTAAGTTCTCTAGAGTGCAATGTAGAATAACATATATTTTAGACTAAGTTACTGCATAGAGGTATGAGGAGCTTCCTCCTGGGCGATTTCATCGATTTCGAAAATATAGGAGTGTGAAATATTCGTTGATCATCATTCAATCCCGGACAACATCGGTCTCTCTGCTTGTGTTAAATAAAATGAGAATTAAAAGAAAAAAGGAAAGGAATTAAAACGAATGAAAGAAAAAAAAAACGCAAAAGAAAAAATACTCGCAGAAACTGGAAAGGAATGAAGAATTAATGAAAATATGAATAACAGTAAAAAAAAAAAAAAAAAACAAAGAAAAGAAAAGCGCATAATTAAAGAAAGAAAAAAAAAGAGTTTAAAAAGAACGGAAAACGAAATGAATAGTATTATAGAATTATTGAATGTAAGAATAAAAAGTATTGCATCAAAAATTAAATAGTACCTATTTACTATGCCTCCCCACGGGACAGAGTTAGACACCAGGGTCGTTTTTTAATGTGGAGAAAAGGTACAAAAATAAAAAATTTTCTCAGTCGTGAAGGACTGATCCTCCACCGAAAGAGAACAAGAAATGGAAGTGCAGCATCTGAAGAACAGATACTACACTTTGATCTTCACCAAAAGGCCAAGTTCCCCCAAAAGCACGGTTAAATGATAAAATGATAGAAAATGAAAAAAATAATGATAAAATGATAGAAAATGAAAAAAATAATAATAAAATGACAAAATAAAAGAAAACAAAGAAAAAATTTAATAAACTAAGAAAAGATAATAAAAAAGAAACTAAATATCTGTTCCGTATGTTGATATACTTGTTTGCCCGCATCTTCAACCTCCCTAGGGAGTTGTAATAAGAGGCTGGGTTAGGAGGAAACCAGGCATTTACTCTTCAGAAAGACAGCATAGCTAATTGGACGAGGGTCGGTTAGGTCACATTCCAACGGCCCGCTGGGGATTATCAAAACGCCAGATGAAGTACATCTAGGAAAGACAGATACGCTTATGGACCTGGATATCCTCAAACTATACAATCAAATGGAAGAACAACAAAAACCAGATGGTTGGTTCGGTATTGGGCTATATATAGATGATTGTTGCATGCTGGGATTGCTGTCACGTGATCATTGTAACTTCCGGTCGAAACATACGTAATTGGGAATTCTCAAGATGCAATAATGAAATAAAAGAGGACGCAAGAAAAAAGAACAATACATATAACTTGTATTATTTGAAATTACTATTCTCACCTAGGTTGTTATCTTAACCTATTCTCGATTAATGTGACTATCATTTTAAAAACTATTATTCGCCCAAAACAGAGTATATTGCCATTTGGGCGTAAGGAGCCTCTATCTGTGATCTACAAGGCATTATAAATGTGTTTAGAAGCGATGTATCTATTCGTATGGCTATTTATTTATTTGCAGAATGTTATCCTTTGTAATTACTGAGGATAAAGTTAAGAGATCCAACATTTCTATCCCCTCGCGGTTAACAACCTGACGAAGCCCAGAAGAATAGTTGGCCGAAACGTCGTGAAACAACAACTATAAAGATGAGGATAACAGTCCTCAACAAAATAAATATACAAATGACTCATCTGAAATAATTCCAATAATTAAACAATATTTGCGTGGCATTTAAATGAATGCATATTAGTAGAGCCAGGGAAGCAAGAAACAGGGAATGAAAAAGTTTAGCAGTCCGAGGGGACAAAGTATTAGAGCAATAGACGTTCCGTATCAAAGTACGTCAACAGCGTAAAGGGGTGATTTTCATGCCTGTCGAGTTATTTTGGTGTTATTTATGTCAAGAGAGCCAAAAGTGCTCTAAGTTCATTATAGCACCTTTCACCACTTGTAAAATAGGCACAGTGCTGCAACACTGCGGCGATGAGACAGATGTAAGGATTTGTTGAGCATTACAGAATCTTTTAGACAAAATATTATTTTGTGTACCCAGTCAAAGAAGGAGAATAATAGATGCACTAGCGTAGGTGTGACAACATTACTCCATGCAGAGGCGAATGGTAGCTTTGCAGAGATACACAATGCTTTCAGGTGTCATTTTCTAGCACGTTAGAGGGATCCATCTTCTTTGCAATATCTTTGGCAATGCCGTTAATGTATTTGTTCCTATTAATGTTGCCTGTGAATATTAAGCCAATGAGTTTGAACAATCAGCTCTCGGATAAATTGCTATTAGTCATGACAATCGTTGGTTGAGAAGTTTCTTGTGATTATAAGGTGCGTCATTTTGAATTCGGAAATCATGCAAAATTTTATGTAATTCTGAATTATAAAACTTTATTAAACGCCAATTGTTACCTGGAAGGTGAAGAATTGTAATTTTATATCTTTTTTTTTTTTAATAATTAGCACATTACTTAATACATTAGGTTTAGTAGGGATTAAACTCATAGTCCGCGTCATTCCCACTTAGGATAATCACCCACTCGCCTAATGAAATAAACACATATAAAAAGAAATTTAAAAAAAATAACACAAGGAAATAATGAAAGAAGAGAGAAAGAAAAATTGTCGATAGATGTAAAAGAATATAATCCATCGTTGAGTGCAAAGTTAGACATGAAGTCTTTTTAATGTGGGAAAAATCAAACTTAAACAAGAAGAGTTTTACTAGAAGAAAAATTACACGCCTCAGTTAAAAAGGATTCTCTTCACCTGTCGAGGAGAGAGACGATAAAGCATAGTATCATAACATATCATAACATATATACATTTCGTTCATAGCCAATATGATCGTTGGAAAGTCATAAATGTTTTGTGTACGATTTACAAAAGTTAAAGGTCGCGGCCAGAGCAGAATTCAAGGAAAGTTGTGTATATACATAGGTTTATGTTGTTGTTTTTTTATATATACTATTTGATGAGGAATCATACCAATGTAAAATCCAGTTAGTATGATGCATGTAGACTTGAGAAAAGCCTGTTTGAAGTGTGTCAACCTTATGTAAATAATTGAAATCAGATTAAATCCGGTCGCCATCTTGTTTCGATTTCGGTTATCAGATAATATGGACACATTTCAATTGTGCTTTTCCAAATATGAAATGCGTAATACGAAATAGATTTTAATGGAGCAACAATATACAACCATATTCAATGTTTATACAGAAAGTTTTCTTAGCATGCTGTTTTAGTTTTATCCCTTACACACGATTGATGCGTATCGACTGAATTGTAAAATATTTTTTTTTGTAAATACAGTACCTGGTCTTTCAAATTGGTTGTCTGTTTAGTCCAGCTTATACGTCGATTAACATCGGTATTTTTACGGGAATGTCTATTCCAAAGAGAACGGAGGAAATAAAAGAGAAAAAGAAAAAAAAAAATGAAAAGAAAGAAGACAAAAATATAAAGAGATGACACAAAGAAACAGAAAACTAGATCAAATGTGTGAGAAAAAAAACAATAAAATATTATAAATTAATGAAAATAGTTAAAAAAAAATATATAACAGCAACCGATTCGGAAATAAAATGGAAAAAGAATGTGCGGAAGAATTAAATACAAATCTTTTGCTATATAATAAAGGGAAATGTGCATTTATTCGTACAGAAACATATCTATATAAATAAAACAGTAGATTTATGAATGCGTGCCTGTCTGTGTATAAATATTTAACTGCTAAACTATTAAAATACTGCTAAGATAACACGGAAATAAACATTAAAGAGTAGTTAGGCAATGACTACTCTTTAATGTTTTTATGCACCAGTGATAGAGTTTCTGGGGTCTTCTTGCCTTGCATCTTGTTTTTTGGTACTTTTCCATTTATTCCTGTGTATGAACGTCGCAGTTTGCTAAGGTTTAGAAGCTTTTATCTTCATTCCGTCAATAACATTCGGGAACTTTTTAATATCTGGAATATTACAGTGTCCAATAATTTTATGCCAGGGTTGTAAATCATACCAGGCAGTTTTTGATGGGGCTACACAGTTTAAATAATATGGTCGTTCAATTTCTTTAGCATTGCATAAAGCTTCATTCGGGTACACCAGTTTTGATTTATTCGGGCCAAAGTTTATATTTCCTCCTTGTGTTTAGTGGCGGCTTGTACAGAAAGGATATGTTGCTTTAATTTGAAATTAGAAGAGCGTTTTCTAGAATATAGAAAAATGTTCACCTTTATTATTCCATAGGGAGATTTTAGCATCACCTCTTTTCAAAACGATATTGTTTACTTCACTGCAGTTGGCTAGCTCTACGAAGTGACTCTGACGGTGAAAGTGGGAATCAAAATTGATAAAATTTATTCCTTTGTAATTACATTGTCCCACAATCGACATGAAAGTTATTACTGTTTGTTGAAGTCTCAGACGTATATAAAAATAAAATTGTATGCTCATAAACGCTGATATCTGAACTTTTTTTTATCTACATTGTAAACTTTTGCAATTGGGTCACCCACAATTATAGCACATAATGTTCGTCCCTTTTTTTAGGAGAAAATTATTATTTTTTCGAAAAGTTACAGTATTTATTCGAGTATAATTTAATTATGTGTTAAAGTGTTGAAGTGAACATTTTTAAATATCATGGCATTTGTAAATTTATTTTATTCTGTGCTTATTTTATCCGTTTCTCCGTTGTTCCTAAGTGCTATCTTGAAGAGACTAAAAGTCATGTTTTTTCTTTGAGTTATCACGGGTGTTAACGGCTTAAAATAAATCAGGAACCCTTTGAAGACCATGGAGATTAACACACTGCCGCTAATAACTTCGCCAGACATTTTTTAATGAATTTTCTGTTGTTTCGACCCTTATAATATCATCTGTAATCGTCTCGGTTTCCGTACGTTTTAGAGACGTCAGTTCAGTATATAAAGAGATAATTTTGGGTTCCTTTCGATAAATAAAGTTCTCCTTATATGTTCAATGCTTTTAAACCATCGTCTAGGCTTCTTGAATTACCAGAGACAGACTTCTCTCATCTAAGCACTATATTAATTCCGCAACGACAGCGGCGTTCTTTTCAATAAACCAAAGGTCGTTTCTATTTCCAGGTTGTGTCTAAATTACTTTGCGTAACTTTTGAATTTTTAAATATCTCAGACATTTCACTTGCCACAATTCGAATTTCGGTTTCGATCCATCAGAGTAAAAGACTCTGGACCCATAACCCCTTGAATTGAAAGGCATGTTTAATTTCAGAAGAGGTTACAATGGGGAGTTATTCTGTACAAGTCCTGGAGATGAAGATTTTTTAGTGGGTAGCTGTTCTGTATAAGTTTTTTGAGATAAAGAATTTACGATAGGTAGCTGTTTTGTATTTCTCGGATTCTATAATGCTGCAGACAAAGAGCAAAAGATCTTTCTCGTGTTGATACGAAAAAATATGTGCTGGAATGCTAAAAGATTTAATTTTTTTATAGAGAAATTCTGGCTGGTTGCTAGCAGAATGTGGCTTAACCCGATTGGTCAGTTCCTATCGCGAGTGCCTATAATCAGAAGCTTCCAACTTTTGGTGATCATACCCTCGTTTTATACAAAAAACATTGCAATAATAAGTATTCAACAGAGAATTGGCTACATAAAAATAAACAGGAAATCTTCATGAATCGTATTTTACAACCGGCAAACTCGGGCACCCACGTGTTTGGTGATAAATATATTTTTCTGTCACAAAACTTTAACCGGTAAAAAAAAAAAAAATATATATATATATATATATATATATATATATATAAAAAACAAAAAAAAAACTGTCGGGCGAAACAAGTTTAAGTTTTAGATGAATGGAGACAACAAATAAAAAGTCTGACAACCTTAACATCATCTAAAAGAAGAAACCATTTAATCAATTTATGCTATGAAACGTTTTCTTTCCCGTTTACTCTATTTTTTTTCATTTCTATAGAGATTAATATGTTTTCCTTTATTTTCTTTTTTTTTAATTGGAGATTTTAGTTGGAGATGTTTTATTTTTTTTTACTCTTTTTTTAAACTTTGCCGACTGAGATATTATTTTATATGGATATTGATGTGAACGCTAGTGAAGCACATTATTCTGTAATTTTAACGGAGTTCAGTTGTGTATGGATGAAAAAAGAAACATTGAAAGAAAGAAAGAAATTTGAAAAAAAGCAAAATTAAGATAGAAACTGATTAGAAAATCGGGGGGGGGGGAAACGAAAGAAAGAATAAAAAGCAAAAGAGCGATGTAAAAAAAGAAAATGAGAAAGTAAATGAACAAATAAAAGAAAGAAAGAAAAAGAAAGAAAAAACGAAAAAAAAAAAGATTTGAAAAAGAATAATTACAGAAATTGCCAAGAAGAACGCATGACGCGGAGTGAGTGAGAACCCATTTTGAGTATCGGAATCTTTTGGGGTGTGTCTTATCTGCTCGCGTCTTAATTAACTGGCAATCTCAGCTTGGTGATTATGGCGACCGGGAAAAATAGAAGACCCCCACTGATGAAGTTGCTATCATTTTAACACCTATGAATCGCCCATCTTTGAAAATAACTGACCCAGCCCCGGGTAGCAAAGACTTAATTACATCAGGTCAAAGTAAGTGAATCGATCCCAGATGCTTGAATATTGCCTACAACCTAAGTGAGGGTGGGGTTATCTGTGATCAAACTGTGCAGTCAATCAACGTCACATTACATAGTACATTTTGTTGACAAAACTACAATCAGTCCCTTTTACTGATATATTAAAAATAATAAAAACCGAATTTTTATGTATAGATACATGTTCCGATAATTAGTAAGAGTTAATAAATATAAGATCGAAATCGTAAGATAATATTATTAGAAATATAAATTCTGCGGACCCAACCATAATTCGCGATTAACTCATGAATAAAAAAAGATGATCATATAATGTAAATATTATGAACATATCAAACATTAAATATTAAACTTAGATCGTTCATAGACATTTTTGCTGACGAATCTACCATCTATGGCAGCACATCAAAGGCCGTAAACAACCAAGTTCTCTCTGATTGTCTCTCTTTTGATCTGGAGTATGTGGTACAATGGCGAAAAACTGGCTGGTAACATTTAATGCATCTAAAACCAAACTAAAGCCAGGCTTCTATCTTTACATCATCAACGCTCTGATCCCCATTTGGCATCAATTGAAATGAATGGCTCTCGGTTTGGGGAGGCTCCATGTTTTGACAAGCTTCTGGGCTTGACCTTTATTTCTGAACTAAAATGGAATACGTACATCAAATCCGTTGCTAAGGTCACTGGAAAAATGATGGGATCCTTCTATCGATGCAGTAGATGCAATTCTCTACCTATATAAGAACCAGATACGTCCAAGGATGGGGTATTGCTATCACATCTGGGCAGGAGCTGCTAGGAAGACGTTATCCTGCTTTGACAGAGTTCAAAATAGACTTCACAGAAGGGAGGTTTCGAGCCTGTCTCTGTTTTATCGTTATTTTCATGGCAAGTGCTCGTCTGAGCTCCAATCTATAGTCTCCTCGCAAAACATTCACGAGAAACACTCGTTTGGCTTGGAACACTATCAATAATTTCCCTCCACTCTTTATCTGTAGATTCCATGAACAAAGCTTCTTCCATAGAACTGCACACTTGTGGAATTCTTCTCCGTTTACCTGCTTTCCAGCCGTCTTCAAGTCCAATCTAAACAAGTTCTAGCTGAACCCTTAAGTAATCCAATTTACCAAATATACACTTCTAACGATTACTATGATATTGTCCTTTTGACCAATGTACACTCTTTAATCCTTATACTCGAGTGACCTCTGTGCCCTGATAAGTGGTGATTCTTTTGTAAAAAAAAAAGCATTTGATCCCATTAAATCCGGAAAAGTTATAGCCTGTTGACTTAAAATGAGTGCTTTATGCCAAACTAATAAAAATAAATGTAGTATTGTGGTGACTACTCAATACAAATATTTAACTGTACATTGAACGGATACCATCATATCATTCACTATACCTTATCATAACAAAGGTTCAAACAAAATTTCAGTAAGAGAAGACCAGTAGTTTCTGAGAAAACTGGGAGCAGACAGACAAATTAATATAAATATGATATATATTACATGATTTTGATTATAGAACATGTCTACAGTTTAAAACGAGATTAAAATTTCCGGGAATTTGATTAATAGGTGTCTAATGACAATGAACCAAGTTCAGTGTAAATCTGAAATATTTGTATTTTAAAATTCATCTAAAAATTCATCTCCAGTTCAAATGTCGGCTCCATCGCCGCAACGTTACATCCCTGTGTCTCTCTTACAAGTACTTTCGTTGAATGTGCTCTGATGAACTCAAAACACTTGTGCTCTCTCGACATACTAACCTGACATGAAACAAAATTCAACCCTTTCTCCGTTGAGGTCCGTAAATGCCAGAAATCAACTACTGTTATAATTTTTCTCTCTCGTACTGTTACACTTTGGAATTTTCTCTCTGCTCCTTTGACTTTACGAGCTTGCAGAAGTTTAAATGTAATGTAAACAGGCAGCTCGTTATTCAACTCTCCACAATCCCCTACTAGCCATGATCCCAAATAGTATGTCCTTATATCCAAATGACAATATACCTGGTTTTGGTTTTAAAAGAGTAAAAAATAATATAATTACTATTATCAAACGCAGTCTGTGTATTTTGAGGTATTCGTGTTTATTGATTATTTTTTCGACTTTTCTTTTTGGAAAGGACTCGATTTCGTTTCTATTGCGTCTACATAATTTTCGTGTGAGTTTATTCGTAGTTCATATCATTATTTGGCATAATGTGTTTGTATTTGCCCACTGCAGGCGGTTCTTCAGTGATTGTATCCTTAGTTTATTCAAATTTCTCGATCGTTATTACTCGATGGAGTAGGTGGTAATGGACATCCCTGCAGGATACTAAATGCGGCTTAAATAGAAAAGTGTTGCGGAGTATTTAATTATGAATTAAAACTAGAATGCTATGATTTATATATAAAAAAACAAGTACTTGCACAAAAACATACACAGACAGACATACACAAATTGACACATACATTTTTACGCTTATTCACACCAAACAAGACACATGGTTACTTGGACGTAAAGGGGCCATATCTACAGAGACACTACGAAAGGAGATGACTAGCGAGATGCTTGTTCATATTACATTTAGACTTCTTCAGTCAGTAGATTCAATGAATTAAGAGACTGGGAGGAATATCAAAGTCTAGCAGTCAAATGAAGGAAATTTTTAGGGAAGATATTCACACACACACATACACACACATGTGTGCGCACGCACGCACACACACAAATATATATGTATATATATACATATATAAAGAGAGACAGACAGATAGTCAAACAGACAAAACAACAGACAGTCGAGAAAGAGAGGCAGAAGAACGTAGTCATATGTCTGTGGAAGAAACAAAAGTTTGCCATAACATATATAAAAATAAGTGTTCGATACGAAAACAACAATTTATTTAAGATGTCCGTGGATATATTCTCTGTTCCTGTTCTTGCATTTGTTTGTCGGTCTGTCTGTGTGTCCCTTTCTCTGTAATATATGTAGTATGTTTATTTATACAAACATTATTGGCTACATGTGTGCATACACATTTCAACTGCACCTCATTTAGAGATCCAGCTTCACCAGGTGTCGCCTGCCTTTGAAAAAAAATCAAAACTGTCAAAACTTTAAAACTAGTCATATGAAATATTTATTTGATTTTAATTTCAAATGAAGAGTATACTAAACCAGGCTGTATTTTTTAATGGGGTGCAGTGGAAACATGTATGCACATATGTAGCCAATAATGTTTGCATAACTCATACTATAATTATGCTGTTTTTCGTTGAGAACTGTGATAAACAGCAAAGTTTAAATGGATTTACATATACGAATCTACAACCATAAAACTAATAAGCATACACACAAACATATACATATATATATATGCATATATATATATAGAGAGATAGTAACACACATATACATACACACGTAACCACACATGTCTCTCTCTCTATATATATATATATAAATATATATATATATATTTATATATTTATATATAAGTGTGTGGCACCATATCTCAGTTCCACGGTTGCTAACACACTCTTCAGCATGGTCAGGTGGTGATTTGGCCATACGCGTATGGATACACAGAAATACAATCCCAGAATTCCCTTTCTTGATCGGTCTCTTTTTCGTCCGGACAACATGAGGTGAGCACGCGTGTTTCTGTTTCTCCGTGAACGAGAGGAGGCGACCCCCTTCCCCTCAGCACCTTTTAAGCATAGTTAGTTTAATAATTGTAGGATATATAAAGTGTAAATTGTTTTTGTAATGTATAGTGTAAACATAATGTAAAATAAAATAGTTAATTATGTTTCTTATATATTACGATTGTGTCGTGTTGTGTGTGTGTGTGTTTGTTTGTGTATCTTCCATGAATGCCTCCATCAAACAACAAAGCGGTCCGAAGGACGAAGAAAGAAGATTCCAACCCTCATTGTAGAAAATTTCCCAGTTGAGGGTTAAGGAATTAAGATTTTTCGCTAATTTTTCGATATTTGTCATCCGAGACGTCGAACTTCAAAACGATAACAATCTCATCGGGATCTGTGGCGTGTGTCGAAAGTCTTTGGAAGACATACAAACACACACATAACACACACATATATACACATTTTTCCTTTTATATAATATACTAGATTTTGTGCTCGGGGTATCCCGGGTGTTTGAACGTGTGTGTTGAGCAAAAATAAAAAATAAAAAATAATAATACTACCTGCCTAGTAGTAGTGAGGCAGGCTCGAACCCGTATCTCGTCGTACGAAGAAAAGAACGTGAAAAAAAAAATGTAACGTCTTTGCCGTTGCGTCTATCGCCAAACCGGAAGTGATAAAGGTTTAAATTGAGGTTAGTAAATCTATCGGCGAAAAAAGCGACCCCTCCTTGTAGAAAAGTGCTCAGTTGAAGGTGAACACATTAATGTGTTTGGCCAATGTTTTGATATTTGAATATATATGAAGGGTCGAGCTTCAAAATGATCTCGTGAAAATCAGTCGCCTCTGTCAAAATTTTTAGGCATAGATACATGATGATAATGATGATTGCAACGTCTTGTCAGACGAGTACCATTCCCTCAGACACTTAAAGTCCATGAGCCCAAAAATGATTTCCATCGCCACAGGACCATTTTATAGACAAATGCCTGAGGGAGTATCTATACACAAATGATCTTACAGAATCTTAGCTTTGTACGACAGCTAAGTCTCTCTCTCTCTCTCTCTCTCTCTCTCTCTCTCTCTCTCTCTCTCTCTCTCTCTCTCTCTATCTCTCTCTCTCTGTACAAAATATTGAGATCCAGTAACAAGCAAAAGCAAGATAGCCAAATAAGTTAAACTGCTGACCAGCTTAATGTGGGTACTTGTCTCCCGCTTTATGTTTTTTTTTTTAATCAGAGATTTGCTTCTTCTAGAAAGGTTACCCTCACCACAGCTCACGGGAGCCCTCTCCACCCCAACACACACATACATACACACAAAAACACACAATGTGCTAGTTGACCATTGACCCCGAAAAAGCGTTCATTCGCCCTTTGGAAGGTTTTGTTTTTAATCCTTGAGGGAGACTAACCACCCTCCTCACCAAATAAGTTTTGTGGGGGAACCTGTTTAGTCGCCGGTGACCCGACCATGAGGCAGGTTACATGGTTCCAGTAGAATATTACATTACCTGACTGATGATTGCAACGTCTTGTCAGACGAGTGCCACTCTCTCAGACATTTAAAATCCATGAGCCCAAATGCCTGAGGAAGTATCTATACAAAGATGATGTTACAGAGTCTTAGCTTTGTACGACAGCTAATTCTCTCTCTCGGTTCAAAATGTTGAGATCCAGCAACAAGCAAGAGCAAGATAGCCAGCAACAAATTAAACTGCAGACCAGCTTAATGCGGGTAATGGTCTTCCGCCTTATGGTTTTTTAAATCAGTGATTTGCTTCTCCTAGAAAGGTTGCCTTCACCACGGCTTACGGGAGCCCTCTCCACCCCAATACACATATACACACACACAAATATACACGGTGCTAGTTGGCCGTTGACCCAGAAAAAGAGTTCATTCCTGACTACACACATACATACATACATACATACATACATACATACACACATTTAAACAGACAGGTGAGATTTATATTATAGATGGCATTAAAATGGTATCGTATTAATAATATTTACGTGATAGGTTTAAATAATAACCAATTTATCAGGAATAAAATGATAAAAATACTATAAATAATATAGGATAATGTAACATATAATAAAGCAAAAGGTGTAGATAACAATAACAATGCGATTAGTAATAGTAGGTATGATTATAATAAAAGAAATAAAAACGAGAAACAATTTGGTTTATTGCCATTATAGTGTACGTGTCAAGACAGATGTACAACCGGAAATTTATAAAATATTTGATGATGTCATTAAAGGAGATAAAACATCAAAATGCTACATAAAAATATAATAACAGTGTCTTATTAAACTATAAGAAATATGAAAAAAAATAAATGAATAAAAATCTAACTGTGGCAAAAGGTAAGCTACTTACTTTCTTGATATCAGGTATAGTATATAAATATAATGTTATTAAAAGAAACATTTGCATATGTGTGTGTGTGTGTGTGTGTGTGTGATCGATTGATGTCCCATTTAAATATAAATTAATATAATAAATAAATAAAAATATAACAGCAATGTAGTATTGATAAAAAATATAAATATAAAAAAGATATTGTTGCAGCACTTGCAAAGGGGTGTAAAAAAAGACGCGAACATTAGGTTAATGTACGTAAGAAGGTGTGAGTTCCTTAATTTTCCTCGTCACCAGTGTTATATATATATATATATATATATATATATATATATATATATATATAACTACTTCATTTACTCACATAAATTAATATATGAAAGTATAAATTTATGCGTAAACTTTAGGTATTTACTTCAAAAGTGCTCAATACGTAGGTAGAGCTAGTTAGTAAGTTATAAAATATATATGGCGATTAAGCTACACTGAATATTCCGCGTTTCATCCACTCTAGGACTCTTCAGGCTTATGCATAAGCTTAATCGCCATATATATTTTATAACTTCAAGTCTTAATCGCCATATATATTTTATAACATCAAGCTTAATCGCCATATATATTTTATAACATAAAGCTTAATCGCCATATATATTTTATAACATCAAGTATGTTGCCAAGGTCGCTGGAAAGATGGTAGGATCCTTCTACCGCTCCAGAAGATATCTCACTACTGATGCAATTCTCTATCTATATAAAAGCCAAGTACGTCCAAGGATGGAATACTGTTGCCATATCTGGGCAGGAGCTGCAAAAAACAGCCTATCCTGCCTTGACAGAGTACAAAATAGACTTCGTGGCTTAGTGGGGGATGCCCTTTTCTCTACCCTGCAACCTCTCTCCCACAGAAGAGACGTTGCGAGCCTATCCTTGTTTTATCGTTATTTCCATGGCAGCTGCTCGTCTGAACTCCAATCTCTGGTCCCCCCCTCGCTAATCCTTCACGAAAAACACCCGTCTAGCCGAATCCACAGTGAAAAATTTCCCCCACTCTTTATCTGTGCCTAAATCAAAACGTGGATTCCATGAACAAAGTTTCTCTCTTAGAACTGCACGCCTGTGGAACTCTGTTCCATCTGCCTGCTTCCCACCGGACTTCAACTTGGATGTCTTCAAGTCCAATGTTAACAAATTCCTAATGAACCGCCCCCTTAACTAAACACTTCATCAAATCTCCACACTAACGTAATGTACTTGCAATAACCCTTATCCCTGAGTGGCTTCCGGGCCTTGATAAGTAGTGATCACTGTGTAAAAAAAAAAAAATTCTATATATATATATATATATATATATATATATATATAATCATCCACATACAGTTCTATTTCGTTCTATCACAACTCATCAGTGCGGCTAGACTAGCACCTTTTCCTAGCCGGAGATTGAACCTATAACCATTGCGTTGATATTCGACAGTTCTACCCATCAGCCCATGGGATCGGTACTCGCAAATGACCTCAACAAATGTCCATTTAAATAAACACTCGTTCACCGCTTTTACAGTGCTCGAGCTGCTTGTTTATTTACAAACAAACAAATAGCGAGCCAATTAAGTAGCAGGTGAGATACATTTACGACAGTGCTCTACCCAAAGAAAGGGGATTAAATATATAGTCATCCACAAATTTAGAATTAAACTCAGTAAATTAAAAAAGTATGATAGATTCATTAATCGACAAGGAATACAAAAAAAAAATTAAAGTTTTTCCTTAATCCATGGATTTTCAATAAATGGCTTATCTCATCAGAGGAAATATTTTTTTTAGCAAAATAAGGTTTATTAACAGGGCTACCCGGCGTTGCTCAACACCGTATGTCTCAGTTATGAAGGAGTTCTCCTCCACTGACCGAGGACAGAAAAGGTGAAGTGTAGCATCAGAACAGATACTACACTGTGATCTTGGCCCCAAAAGTGGTTATGCGGTCGGTTTAACGAAATGCTATCGACAAAGACATCGAATTAAAGGTGCTGATTCTAAATTTGCAGTTCGCCACTTCTACAATCAACCGTTTTAC